>NC_138883.1:95098346-95405894 GCF_965194825.1 Balaenoptera physalus | reverse complement strand
AGCTCCCAAGAAAGCGAGTTGAAAAATGGAGCTCAGGGGCACTGCAATTCACAAACCTGCAGACTTATAAATGATCACTCTCGTGCACAAATATATTGAGGGAAGGCAACGAAGAGGATTTGAAAGCAAGCCAAAATTGCAGGAAACAGATTTCAGGAGGGAGATTCGAATCGCCTTTAAAGCACAGGAAAAGCGGCAAAACCTCGACAAGATGCCCTTGGCCAAAAAGGGCGTATGCGTTTTTTCCTGAATATATTCAGGAAAAAACGCATACGCCCTTTTTGGCCAACCAAGCAACCTGGAAAGGCAAATCAGCGCTACAAAGAAGTCTCGCTTCCCATCGGTCAAAAGGGCCATGCTGAATAAAGTGTCAAAACCAGAAATGCAGGACAGGCCATGAGGAAACGGGAGCCTTGCTACGATGATGGGTGGGATGTAAATTGCCAACAGCCACTTTGGAGAGGTGTACGGTGTGTCCTGAAACATCTAAAAAACTCAGCTTAGAGAGCATAGGGCAGTTCCACTCATGGGCGTATACATGGGGAAAATTAAAAACCAGCAAGACACAGGCACCCCAAAGTTAAGGGCTGCTCTGTTGAGAAGAACCTCCAACTTCGTTACACCTTAAATATCCCAGGAAAGAGAAAAATGGATAAAGAAGTTGTGGTCCTTGTGTACAATGGAATATCACTCAGCCATGAAATCAACGTCCTAAGGCTAGTAGCAGCATGATGACTGGATTTAGGTACGACGATTCTAAGTGAAATAAGTCACACAGAAAAAGACACTTATCATAAGATATCACTTATAGAGGGAATGTAAAAACCGCTACCCTTGAACTGAATTACAAAACAGAACAGAGTCACACGTTTAGAAAACACACTATGGCTGCTTAACTGGAAGGGTGAGGTGGGGTGATGCATAAAACAAGGGTTTCAAATTAGCTCAAATACCGTTCCATAAACCCAATATGTACTAGACAAGACCTACTCCTTGCTCAGTGAATTGGACTCAAAACCCCCTATTCATGGCCCAAGAATATATCTGACTAGTAAGAATCTTAAAACCTATGTATTGATATCTCTCTGTAAGTGAGTCAAGTGGGTGTGAAGTGTCATAAACACAGCAGTGAAAAGCAGCTAAACCCCATTATAAAAATAAATTACTTTTAAAAACCTGTGAAAAAAAGACAGTGAAAGAGAGAGAAATTCTTACACAATTCATTTAGGGGCAGTTATGCTACCTGGATTGACCATATCTAGACCCACAGCTGATTGAGACATAAGGGTGGACACTCTTGGGGCTGAGAGGTTTGGTGAGGTTGGGTGAGGAAATGCAGACCCTTTAAAGTAATACTGCGTGGTACCCATCCCATGGGTTCCAAATCTCCAGGTTCAAGGGCATCTTCCTACATCGAAAACATGCATGAGAAACCCAGAAGATGGTACACCGTGTGATCGCGAAAGGTTTCTAAAACGCACCTCATTTCTCATCTCCTTGTGCTCGGGTTCGCCATTCCAGCTGCTTTACTAGCAATCTCCCTCCTTGGAGAATCAGCACCTTTAACCTCCTGTTCCGTACAGGTTGCAATTTGTCCTGAGGATGAACGGGAAGAGGGGAAAACAATGAGAGACTAGCTCTAGGTGTTGGGACAGGCACAGGTCACTCTATTTTCCCATCAGGAAGAAGAATTAACCACAGGCTCAGCCTGCCGCCCGGGACCAGAATAGGGCCTGAAGCAATCCTGCGCTTTTACGGCCAGCTCCCAAGAAAGCGAGTTGAAAAATGGAGCTCAGGGGCACTGCAATTCACAAACCTGCAGACTTATAAATGATCACTCTCGTGCACAAATATATTGAGGGAAGGCAACGAAGAGGATTGGAAAGCAAGGCAGAATTGCAGGAAACAGATTTCAGGAGGGAGATTCGAATCGCCTTTAAAGCACAGGAAAAGCGGCAAAACCTCGACAAGATGCCCTTGGCCAAAAAGGGCGTATGCGTTTTTTCCTGAATATATTCAGGAAAAAACGCATACGCCCTTTTTGGCCAACCAAGCAACCTGGAAAGGCAAATCAGCGCTACAAAGAAGTCTCGCTTCCCATCGGTCAAAAGGGCCATGCTGAATAAAGTGTCAAAACCAGAAATGCAGGACAGGCCATGAGGAAACGGGAGCCTTGCTACGATGATGGGCGGGATGTAAATTGCCAACAGCCACTTTGGAGAAGTGTACGGTGTGTCCTGAAACATCTAAAAAACTCAGCTTAGAGAGCATAGGGCACTTCCACTCATGGGCCTATAAAGTGGGAAAATTAAAAACCAGCAAGACACAGGCACCCCAAAGTTTAGGGCTGCTCTGTTGACAAGAACCTCCAACTTCGTTACACCTTAAATATCCCAGGAAAGAGAAAAATGGATAAAGAAGTTGTGGTCCTTATGTACAATGGAATATCACTCAGCCATGAAATCAACGTCCTAAGGCTAGTAGCAGCATGATGAGTGGATTTAGGTACGACGATTCTAAGTGAAATAAGTCACACAGAAAAAGACACTTATCATAAGATATCACTTATAGAGGGAATGAAAAAACCGCTACCCTTGAACTGAATTACAAAACAGAACAGAGTCACACGTTTAGAAAACACACTATGGCTGCTTAACGGGAAAGGTGAGGTGGGGTGATGCATAAAACAAGGGTTTCAAATTAGCTCAAATACCGTTCCATAAACCCAATATGTACTAGACAAGACCTACTCCTTGCTCAGTGAATTGGACTCAAAACCCCCTATTCACGGCCCAAGAATATATCTGACTAGTAAGAATCTTAAAACCTATGTATTGATATCTCTCTGTAAGTGAGTCAAGTGGGTGTGAAGTGACATAAACACAGCAGTGAAAAGCAGCTAAACCCCATTATAAAAATCAATTACTTTTAAAAACCTGTGAAAAAAAGACAGTGAAAGAGAGAGAAATTCTTACAAAATTCGTTTAGGGGCAGTTATGCTACCTGGATTGACCATATCTAGACCCACAGCTGATTGAGACATAAGGGTGGACACTCTTGGGGCTGAGAGGTTTGGTGAGGTTGAGTGAGGAAACGCAGACCCTTTAAAGTAATACTGCGTGGTACCCATCCCATGTGTTCCAAATCTCCAGGTTCAAGGGCATCTTCCTACATCGAAAACATGCATGAGTAACCCAGAGGATGGTACACCGTGTGATCGTGAAAGGTTTCTAAAACGCACCTCATTTCTCATCTCCTTGTGCTCGGGTTCGCCATTCCAGCTGCTTTACTAGCAATCTCCCTCCTTGGAGAATCAGCACCTTTAACCTCCTGTTCCGTACAGGTTGCAATTTGTCCTGAGGATGAACGGGAAGAGGGGAAAACAATGAGAGACTAGCTCTAGGTGTTGGGACAGGCACAGGTCACTCTATTTTCCCATCAGGAAGAAGAATTAACCACAGGCTCAGCCTGCCGCCCGGGACCAGAATAGGGCCTGAAGCAATCCTGCGTTTTTGCGGCCAGCTCCCAAGAAAGCGAGTTGAAAAATGGAGCTCAGGGGCACTGCAATTCACAAACCTGCAGACTTATAAATGATCACTCTCGTGCACAAATATATTGAGGGAAGGCAACGAAGAGGATTTGAAAGCAAGCCAAAATTGCAGGAAACAGATTTCAGGAGGGAGATTCGAATCGCCTTTAAAGCACAGGAAAAGCGGCAAAACCTCGACAAGATGCCCTTGGCCAAAAAGGGCGTATGCGTTTTTTCCTGAATATATTCAGGAAAAAACGCATACGCCCTTTTTGGCCAACCAAGCAACCTGGAAAGGCAAATCAGCGCTACAAAGAAGTCTCGCTTCCCATCGGTCAAAAGGGCCATGCTGAATAAAGTGTCAAAACCAGAAATGCAGGACAGGCCATGAGGAAACGGGAGCCTTGCTACGATGATGGGTGGGATGTAAATTGCCAACAGCCACTTTGGAGAGGTGTACGGTGTGTCCTGAAACATCTAAAAAACTCAGCTTAGAGAGCATAGGGCAGTTCCACTCATGGGCGTATACATGGGGAAAATTAAAAACCAGCAAGACACAGGCACCCCAAAGTTAAGGGCTGCTCTGTTGAGAAGGACCTCCAACTTCGTTACACCTTAAATATCCCAGGAAAGAGAAAAATGGATAAAGAAGTTGTGGTCCTTGTGTACAATGGAATATCACTCAGCCATGAAATCAACGTCCTAAGGCTAGTAGCAGCATGATGACTGGATTTAGGTACGACGATTCTAAGTGAAATAAGTCACACAGAAAAAGACACTTATCATAAGATATCACTTATAGAGGGAATGTAAAAACCGCTACCCTTGAACTGAATTACAAAACAGAACAGAGTCACACGTTTAGAAAACACACTATGGCTGCTTAACTGGAAGGGTGAGGTGGGGTGATGCATAAAACAAGGGTTTCAAATTAGCTCAAATACCGTTCCATAAACCCAATATGTACTAGACAAGACCTACTCCTTGCTCAGTGAATTGGACTCAAAACCCCCTATTCACGGCCCAAGAATATATCTGACTAGTAAGAATCTTAAAACCTATGTATTGATATCTCTCTGTAAGTGAGTCAAGTGGGTGTGAAGTGTCATAAACACAGCAGTGAAAAGCAGCTAAACCCCATTATAAAAATAAATTACTTTTAAAAACCTGTGAAAAAAAGACAGTGAAAGAGAGAGAAATTCTTACACAATTCATTTAGGGGCAGTTATGCTACCTGGATTGACCATATCTAGACCCACAGCTGATTGAGACATAAGGGTGGACACTCTTGGGGCTGAGAGGTTTGGTGAGGTTGGGTGAGGAAATGCAGACCCTTTAAAGTAATACTGCGTGGTACCCATCCCATGGGTTCCAAATCTCCAGGTTCAAGGGCATCTTCCTACATCGAAAACATGCATGAGAAACCCAGAAGATGGTACACCGTGTGATCGCGAAAGGTTTCTAAAACGCACCTCATTTCTCATCTCCTTGTGCTCGGGTTCGCCATTCCAGCTGCTTTACTAGCAATCTCCCTCCTTGGAGAATCAGCACCTTTAACCTCCTGTTCCGTACAGGTTGCAATTTGTCCTGAGGATGAACGGGAAGAGGGGAAAACAATGAGAGACTAGCTCTAGGTGTTGGGACAGGCACAGGTCACTCTATTTTCCCATCAGGAAGAAGAATTAACCACAGGCTCAGCCTGCCGCCCGGGACCAGAATAGGGCCTGAAGCAATCCTGCGCTTTTACGGCCAGCTCCCAAGAAAGCGAGTTGAAAAATGGAGCTCAGGGGCACTGCAATTCACAAACCTGCAGACTTATAAATGATCACTCTCGTGCACAAATATATTGAGGGAAGGCAACGAAGAGGATTGGAAAGCAAGGCAGAATTGCAGGAAACAGATTTCAGGAGGGAGATTCGAATCGCCTTTAAAGCACAGGAAAAGCGGCAAAACCTCGACAAGATGCCCTTGGCCAAAAAGGGCGTATGCGTTTTTTCCTGAATATATTCAGGAAAAAACGCATACGCCCTTTTTGGCCAACCAAGCAACCTGGAAAGGCAAATCAGCGCTACAAAGAAGTCTCGCTTCCCATCGGTCAAAAGGGCCATGCTGAATAAAGTGTCAAAACCAGAAATGCAGGACAGGCCATGAGGAAACGGGAGCCTTGCTACGATGATGGGCGGGATGTAAATTGCCAACAGCCACTTTGGAGAAGTGTACGGTGTGTCCTGAAACATCTAAAAAACTCAGCTTAGAGAGCATAGGGCACTTCCACTCATGGGCCTATAAAGTGGGAAAATTAAAAACCAGCAAGACACAGGCACCCCAAAGTTTAGGGCTGCTCTGTTGACAAGAACCTCCAACTTCGTTACACCTTAAATATCCCAGGAAAGAGAAAAATGGATAAAGAAGTTGTGGTCCTTATGTACAATGGAATATCACTCAGCCATGAAATCAACGTCCTAAGGCTAGTAGCAGCATGATGAGTGGATTTAGGTACGACGATTCTAAGTGAAATAAGTCACACAGAAAAAGACACTTATCATAAGATATCACTTATAGAGGGAATGAAAAAACCGCTACCCTTGAACTGAATTACAAAACAGAACAGAGTCACACGTTTAGAAAACACACTATGGCTGCTTAACGGGAAAGGTGAGGTGGGGTGATGCATAAAACAAGGGTTTCAAATTAGCTCAAATACCGTTCCATAAACCCAATATGTACTAGACAAGACCTACTCCTTGCTCAGTGAATTGGACTCAAAACCCCCTATTCACGGCCCAAGAATATATCTGACTAGTAAGAATCTTAAAACCTATGTATTGATATCTCTCTGTAAGTGAGTCAAGTGGGTGTGAAGTGACATAAACACAGCAGTGAAAAGCAGCTAAACCCCATTATAAAAATCAATTACTTTTAAAAACCTGTGAAAAAAAGACAGTGAAAGAGAGAGAAATTCTTACAAAATTCGTTTAGGGGCAGTTATGCTACCTGGATTGACCATATCTAGACCCACAGCTGATTGAGACATAAGGGTGGACACTCTTGGGGCTGAGAGGTTTGGTGAGGTTGAGTGAGGAAACGCAGACCCTTTAAAGTAATACTGCGTGGTACCCATCCCATGTGTTCCAAATCTCCAGGTTCAAGGGCATCTTCCTACATCGAAAACATGCATGAGTAACCCAGAGGATGGTACACCGTGTGATCGTGAAAGGTTTCTAAAACGCACCTCATTTCTCATCTCCTTGTGCTCGGGTTCGCCATTCCAGCTGCTTTACTAGCAATCTCCCTCCTTGGAGAATCAGCACCTTTAACCTCCTGTTCCGTACAGGTTGCAATTTGTCCTGAGGATGAACGGGAAGAGGGGAAAACAATGAGAGACTAGCTCTAGGTGTTGGGACAGGCACAGGTCACTCTATTTTCCCATCAGGAAGAAGAATTAACCACAGGCTCAGCCTGCCGCCCGGGACCAGAATAGGGCCTGAAGCAATCCTGCGCTTTTGCGGCCAGCTCCCAAGAAAGCGAGTTGAAAAATGGAGCTCAGGGGCACTGCAATTCACAAACCTGCAGACTTATAAATGATCACTCTCGTGCACAAATATATTGAGGGAAGGCAACGAAGAGGATTTGAAAGCAAGCCAAAATTGCAGGAAACAGATTTCAGGAGGGAGATTCGAATCGCCTTTAAAGCACAGGAAAAGCGGCAAAACCTCGACAAGATGCCCTTGGCCAAAAAGGGCGTATGCGTTTTTTCCTGAATATATTCAGGAAAAAACGCATACGCCCTTTTTGGCCAACCAAGCAACCTGGAAAGGCAAATCAGCGCTACAAAGAAGTCTCGCTTCCCATCGGTCAAAAGGGCCATGCTGAATAAAGTATGAAAACCAGAAATGCAGGGCAGGCCATGAGGAAACGGGAGCCTTGCTACGATGATGGGCGGGATGTAAATTGCCAACAGCCACTCTGAAGAAGTGTACGGTGTGTCCTGAAACATCTAAAAAACTCAGCTTAGAGAGCATAGGGCACTTCCACTCATGGGCGTATAAAGTGGGAAAATTAAAAACCAGCAAGACACAGGCACCCCAAAGTTTAGGACTGCTCTGTTGAAAAGAACCTCCAACATCGTTACACCTTAAATATCCCAGGAAAGAGAAAAATGGATAAAGAAGTTGTGGTCCTTATGTACAATGGAATATCACTCAGCCATGAAATCAACGTCCTAAGGCTAGTAGCAGCATGATGAGTGGATTTAGGTACGACGATTCTAAGTGAAATAAGTCACACAGAAAAAGACACTTATCATAAGATATCACTTATAGAGGGAATGTAAAAACCGCTACCCTTGAACTGAATTACAAAACAGAACAGAGTCACACGTTTAGAAAACACACTATGGCTGCTTAACGGGAAAGGTGAGGTGGGGTGATGCATAAAACAAGGGTTTCAAATTAGCTCAAATACCGTTCCATAAACCCAATATGTACTAGACAAGACCTACTCCTTGCTCAGTGAATTGGACTCAAAACCCCCTATTCACGGCCCAAGAATATATCTGACTAGTAAGAATCTTAAAACCTATGTATTGATATCTCTCTGTAAGTGAGTCAAGTGGGTGTGAAGTGTCATAAACACAGCAGTGAAAAGCAGCTAAACCCCATTATAAAAATAAATTACTTTTAAAAACCTGTGAAAAAAAGACAGTGAAAGAGAGAGAAATTCTTACAAAATTCATTTAGGGGCAGTTATGCTACCTGGATTGACCATATCTAGACCCACAGCTGATTGAGACATAAGGGTGGACACTCTTGGGGCTGAGAGGTTTGGTGAGGTTGGGTGAGGAAACGCAGACCCTTTAAAGTAATACTGCGTGGTACCCATCCCATGGGTTCCAAATCTCCGGTTCAAGGGCATCTTCCTACATCGAAAACATGCATGAGAAACCCAGAAGATGGTACACCGTGTGATCGCGAAAGGTTTCTAAAACGCACATCATTTCTCATCTCCTTGTGCTCGGGTTCGCCATTCCAGCTGCTTTACTAGCAATCTCCCTCCTTGGAGAATCAGCACCTTTAACCTCCTGTTCCGTACAGGTTGCAATTTGTCCTGAGGATGAACGGGAAGAGGGGAAAACAATGAGAGACTAGCTCTAGGTGTTGGGACAGGCACAGGTCACTCTATTTTCCCATCAGGAAGAAGAATTAACCACAGGCTCAGCCTGCCGCCCGGGACCAGAATAGGGCCTGAAGCAATCCTGCGCTTTTGCGGCCAGCTCCCAAGAAAGCGAGGTGAAAAATGGAGCTCAGGGGCACTGCAATTCACAAACCTGCAGACTTATAAATGATCACTCTCGTCCACAAATATATTAAGGGAAGGCAACGAAGAGGATTTGAAAGCAAGGCAGAATTGCAGGAAACAGATTTCAGGAGGGAGATTCAAATCGCCTTTAAAGCACAGGAAAAGCGGCAAAACCTCGACAAGATGCCCTTGGCCAAAAAGGGCGTATGCGTTTTTTCCTGAATATATTCAGGAAAAAACGCTTACGCCCTTTTTGGCCAACCAAGCAACCTGGAAAGGCAAATCAGCGCTACAAAGAAGTCTCGCTTCCCATCGGTCAAAAGGGCCATGCTGAATAAAGTGTCAAAACCAGAAATGCAGGACAGGCCATGAGGAAACGGGAGCCTTGCTACGATGATGGGCGGGATGTAAATTGTCAACAGCCACTTTGGAGAGGTGTACGGTGTGTCCTGAAACATCTAAAAAACTCAGCTTAGAGAGCATAGGGCACTTCCACTCATGGGCCTATAAAGTGGGAAAATTAAAAACCAGCAAGACACAGGCACCCCAAAGTTTAGGGCTGCTCTGTTGACAAGAACCTCCAACTTCATTACACCTTAAATATCCCAGGAAAGAGAAAAATGGATAAAGAAGTTGTGGTCCTTATGTACAATGGAATATCACTCAGCCATGAAATCAACGTCCTAAGGCTAGTAGCAGCATGATGAGTGGATTTAGGTACGACGATTCTAAGTGAAATAAATCACACAGAAAAAGACACTTATCATACAATATCACTTATAGAGGGAATGTAAAAACCGCTACCCTTGAACTGAATTACAAAACAGAACAGAGTCACACGTTTAGAAAACACACTATGGCTGCTTAACGGGAAGGTTGAGGTGGGGTGATGCATAAAACAAGGGTTTCAAATTAGCTCAAATACCGTTCCATAAACCCAATATGTACTAGACAAGACCTACTCCTTGCTCAGTGAATTGGACTCAAAACCCCTATTCACGGCCCAAGAATATATCTGACTAGTAAGAATCTTAAAACCTATGTATTGATATCTCTCTGTAAGTGAGTCAAGTGGGTGTGAAGTGTCATAAACACAGCAGTGAAAAGCAGCTAAACCCCATTATAAAAATAAATTACTTTTAAAAACCTGTGAAAAAAAGACAGTGAAAGAGAGAGAAATTCTTACAAAATTCATTTAGGGGCAGTTATGCTACCTGGATTGACCATATCTAGACCCACAGCTGATTGAGACATAAGGGTGGACACTCTTGGGGCTGAGAGGTTTGGTGAGGTTGGGTGAGGAAATGCAGACCCTTTAAAGTAATACTGCGTGGTACCCATCCCATGGGTTCCAAATCTCCAGGTTCAAGGGCATCTTCCTACATCGAAAACATGCATGAGAAACCCAGAAGATGGTACACCGTGTGATCGCGAAAGGTTTCTAAAACGCACCTCATTTCTCATCTCCTTGTGCTCGGGTTCGCCATTCCAGCTGCTTTACTAGCAATCTCCCTCCTTGGAGAATCAGCACCTTTAACCTCCTGTTCCGTACAGGTTGCAATTTGTCCTGAGGATGAACGGGAAGAGGGGAAAACAATGAGAGACTAGCTCTAGGTGTTGGGACAGGCACAGGTCACTCTATTTTCCCATCAGGAAGAAGAATTAAGCACAGGCTCAGCCTTCCGCCCGGGACCAGAATAGGGCCTGAAGCAATCCTGCGCTTTTGCGGCCAGCTCCCAAGAAAGCGAGTTGAAAAATGGAGCTCAGGGGCACTGCAATTCACAAACCTGCAGACTTATAAATGATCAGTCTCGTCCACAAATATATTGAGGGAAGGCAATGAAGAGGATTTGAAAGCAAGGCAGAATTGCAGGAAACAGATTTCAGGAGGGAGATTCAAATCGCCTTTCAAGCACAGGAAAAGCGGCAAAACCTCGACAAGATGCCCTTGGCCAAAAAGGGCGTATGCGTTTTTTCCTGAATATATTCAGGAAAAAACGCATACGCCCTTTTTGGCCAACCAAGCAACCTGGAAAGGCAAATCAGCGCTACAAAGAAGTCTCGCTTCCCATCGGTCAAAAGGGCCATGCTGAATAAAGTGTCAAAACCAGAAATGCAGGACAGGCCATGAGGAAACGGGAGCCTTGCTACGATGATGGGCGGGATGTAAATTGCCAACAGCCACTTTGGAGAGGTGTACGGTGTGTCCTGAAACATCTAAAAAACTCAGCTTAGAGAGCATAGGGCACTTCCACTCATGGGCCTATGAAGTGGGAAAATTAAAAACCAGCAAGACACAGGCACCCCAAAGTTTAGGGCTGCTCTGTTGACAAGAACCTCCAACTTCGTTACACCTTAAATATCCCAGGAAAGAGAAAAATGGATAAAGAAGTTGTGGTCCTTATGTACAATGGAATATCACTCAGCCATGAAATCAACGTCCTAAGGCTAGTAGCAGCATGATGAGTGGATTTAGGTACGACGATTCTAAGTGAAATAAGTCACACAGAAAAAGACACTTATCATAAGATATCACTTATAGAGGGAATGAAAAAACCGCTACCCTTGAACTGAATTACAAAACAGAACAGAGTCACACGTTTAGAAAACACACTATGGCTGCTTAACGGGAAAGGTGAGGTGGGGTGATGCATAAAACAAGGGTTTCAAATTAGCTCAAATACCGTTCCATAAACCCAATATGTACTAGACAAGACCTACTCCTTGCTCAGTGAATTGGACTCAAAACCCCCTATTCACGGCCCAAGAATATATCTGACTAGTAAGAATCTTAAAACCTATGTATTGATATCTCTCTGTAAGTGAGTCAAGTGGGTGTGAAGTGACATAAACACAGCAGTGAAAAGCAGCTAAACCCCATTATAAAAATCAATTACTTTTAAAAACCTGTGAAAAAAAGACAGTGAAAGAGAGAGAAATTCTTACAAAATTCGTTTAGGGGCAGTTATGCTACCTGGATTGACCATATCTAGACCCACAGCTGATTGAGACATAAGGGTGGACACTCTTGGGGCTGAGAGGTTTGGTGAGGTTGAGTGAGGAAACGCAGACCCTTTAAAGTAATACTGCGTGGTACCCATCCCATGTGTTCCAAATCTCCAGGTTCAAGGGCATCTTCCTACATCGAAAACATGCATGAGTAACCCAGAGGATGGTACACCGTGTGATCGTGAAAGGTTTCTAAAACGCACCTCATTTCTCATCTCCTTGTGCTCGGGTTCGCCATTCCAGCTGCTTTACTAGCAATCTCCCTCCTTGGAGAATCAGCACCTTTAACCTCCTGTTCCGTACAGGTTGCAATTTGTCCTGAGGATGAACGGGAAGAGGGGAAAACAATGAGAGACTAGCTCTAGGTGTTGGGACAGGCACAGGTCACTCTATTTTCCCATCAGGAAGAAGAATTAACCACAGGCTCAGCCTGCCGCCCGGGACCAGAATAGGGCCTGAAGCAATCCTGCGTTTTTGCGGCCAGCTCCCAAGAAAGCGAGTTGAAAAATGGAGCTCAGGGGCACTGCAATTCACAAACCTGCAGACTTATAAATGATCACTCTCGTGCACAAATATATTGAGGGAAGGCAACGAAGAGGATTTGAAAGCAAGCCAAAATTGCAGGAAACAGATTTCAGGAGGGAGATTCGAATCGCCTTTAAAGCACAGGAAAAGCGGCAAAACCTCGACAAGATGCCCTTGGCCAAAAAGGGCGTATGCGTTTTTTCCTGAATATATTCAGGAAAAAACGCATACGCCCTTTTTGGCCAACCAAGCAACCTGGAAAGGCAAATCAGCGCTACAAAGAAGTCTCGCTTCCCATCGGTCAAAAGGGCCATGCTGAATAAAGTGTCAAAACCAGAAATGCAGGACAGGCCATGAGGAAACGGGAGCCTTGCTACGATGATGGGTGGGATGTAAATTGCCAACAGCCACTTTGGAGAGGTGTACGGTGTGTCCTGAAACATCTAAAAAACTCAGCTTAGAGAGCATAGGGCAGTTCCACTCATGGGCGTATACATGGGGAAAATTAAAAACCAGCAAGACACAGGCACCCCAAAGTTAAGGGCTGCTCTGTTGAGAAGGACCTCCAACTTCGTTACACCTTAAATATCCCAGGAAAGAGAAAAATGGATAAAGAAGTTGTGGTCCTTGTGTACAATGGAATATCACTCAGCCATGAAATCAACGTCCTAAGGCTAGTAGCAGCATGATGACTGGATTTAGGTACGACGATTCTAAGTGAAATAAGTCACACAGAAAAAGACACTTATCATAAGATATCACTTATAGAGGGAATGTAAAAACCGCTACCCTTGAACTGAATTACAAAACAGAACAGAGTCACACGTTTAGAAAACACACTATGGCTGCTTAACTGGAAGGGTGAGGTGGGGTGATGCATAAAACAAGGGTTTCAAATTAGCTCAAATACCGTTCCATAAACCCAATATGTACTAGACAAGACCTACTCCTTGCTCAGTGAATTGGACTCAAAACCCCCTATTCACGGCCCAAGAATATATCTGACTAGTAAGAATCTTAAAACCTATGTATTGATATCTCTCTGTAAGTGAGTCAAGTGGGTGTGAAGTGTCATAAACACAGCAGTGAAAAGCAGCTAAACCCCATTATAAAAATAAATTACTTTTAAAAACCTGTGAAAAAAAGACAGTGAAAGAGAGAGAAATTCTTACACAATTCATTTAGGGGCAGTTATGCTACCTGGATTGACCATATCTAGACCCACAGCTGATTGAGACATAAGGGTGGACACTCTTGGGGCTGAGAGGTTTGGTGAGGTTGGGTGAGGAAATGCAGACCCTTTAAAGTAATACTGCGTGGTACCCATCCCATGGGTTCCAAATCTCCAGGTTCAAGGGCATCTTCCTACATCGAAAACATGCATGAGAAACCCAGAAGATGGTACACCGTGTGATCGCGAAAGGTTTCTAAAACGCACCTCATTTCTCATCTCCTTGTGCTCGGGTTCGCCATTCCAGCTGCTTTACTAGCAATCTCCCTCCTTGGAGAATCAGCACCTTTAACCTCCTGTTCCGTACAGGTTGCAATTTGTCCTGAGGATGAACGGGAAGAGGGGAAAACAATGAGAGACTAGCTCTAGGTGTTGGGACAGGCACAGGTCACTCTATTTTCCCATCAGGAAGAAGAATTAACCACAGGCTCAGCCTGCCGCCCGGGACCAGAATAGGGCCTGAAGCAATCCTGCGCTTTTACGGCCAGCTCCCAAGAAAGCGAGTTGAAAAATGGAGCTCAGGGGCACTGCAATTCACAAACCTGCAGACTTATAAATGATCACTCTCGTGCACAAATATATTGAGGGAAGGCAACGAAGAGGATTGGAAAGCAAGGCAGAATTGCAGGAAACAGATTTCAGGAGGGAGATTCGAATCGCCTTTAAAGCACAGGAAAAGCGGCAAAACCTCGACAAGATGCCCTTGGCCAAAAAGGGCGTATGCGTTTTTTCCTGAATATATTCAGGAAAAAACGCATACGCCCTTTTTGGCCAACCAAGCAACCTGGAAAGGCAAATCAGCGCTACAAAGAAGTCTCGCTTCCCATCGGTCAAAAGGGCCATGCTGAATAAAGTGTCAAAACCAGAAATGCAGGACAGGCCATGAGGAAACGGGAGCCTTGCTACGATGATGGGCGGGATGTAAATTGCCAACAGCCACTTTGGAGAAGTGTACGGTGTGTCCTGAAACATCTAAAAAACTCAGCTTAGAGAGCATATGGCACTTCCACTCATGGGCCTATAAAGTGGGAAAATTAAAAACCAGCAAGACACAGGCACCCCAAAGTTTAGGGCTGCTCTGTTGACAAGAACCTCCAACTTCGTTACACCTTAAATATCCCAGGAAAGAGAAAAATGGATAAAGAAGTTGTGGTCCTTATGTACAATGGAATATCACTCAGCCATGAAATCAACGTCCTAAGGCTAGTAGCAGCATGATGAGTGGATTTAGGTACGACGATTCTAAGTGAAATAAGTCACACAGAAAAAGACACTTATCATAAGATATCACTTATAGAGGGAATGAAAAAACCGCTACCCTTGAACTGAATTACAAAACAGAACAGAGTCACACGTTTAGAAAACACACTATGGCTGCTTAACGGGAAAGGTGAGGTGGGGTGATGCATAAAACAAGGGTTTCAAATTAGCTCAAATACCGTTCCATAAACCCAATATGTACTAGACAAGACCTACTCCTTGCTCAGTGAATTGGACTCAAAACCCCCTATTCACGGCCCAAGAATATATCTGACTAGTAAGAATCTTAAAACCTATGTATTGATATCTCTCTGTAAGTGAGTCAAGTGGGTGTGAAGTGACATAAACACAGCAGTGAAAAGCAGCTAAACCCCATTATAAAAATCAATTACTTTTTAAAACCTGTGAAAAAAAGACAGTGAAAGAGAGAGAAATTCTTACAAAATTCGTTTAGGGGCAGTTATGCTACCTGGATTGACCATATCTAGACCCACAGCTGATTGAGACATAAGGGTGGACACTCTTGGGGCTGAGAGGTTTGGTGAGGTTGAGTGAGGAAACGCAGACCCTTTAAAGTAATACTGCGTGGTACCCATCCCATGTGTTCCAAATCTCCAGGTTCAAGGGCATCTTCCTACATCGAAAACATGCATGAGTAACCCAGAGGATGGTACACCGTGTGATCGTGAAAGGTTTCTAAAACGCACCTCATTTCTCATCTCCTTGTGCTCGGGTTCGCCATTCCAGCTGCTTTACTAGCAATCTCCCTCCTTGGAGAATCAGCACCTTTAACCTCCTGTTCCGTACAGGTTGCAATTTGTCCTGAGGATGAACGGGAAGAGGGGAAAACAATGAGAGACTAGCTCTAGGTGTTGGGACAGGCACAGGTCACTCTATTTTCCCATCAGGAAGAAGAATTAACCACAGGCTCAGCCTGCCGCCCGGGACCAGAATAGGGCCTGAAGCAATCCTGCGCTTTTGCGGCCAGCTCCCAAGAAAGCGAGTTGAAAAATGGAGCTCAGGGGCACTGCAATTCACAAACCTGCAGACTTATAAATGATCACTCTCGTGCACAAATATATTGAGGGAAGGCAACGAAGAGGATTTGAAAGCAAGCCAAAATTGCAGGAAACAGATTTCAGGAGGGAGATTCGAATCGCCTTTAAAGCACAGGAAAAGCGGCAAAACCTCGACAAGATGCCCTTGGCCAAAAAGGGCGTATGCGTTTTTTCCTGAATATATTCAGGAAAAAACGCATACGCCCTTTTTGGCCAACCAAGCAACCTGGAAAGGCAAATCAGCGCTACAAAGAAGTCTCGCTTCCCATCGGTCAAAAGGGCCATGCTGAATAAAGTATGAAAACCAGAAATGCAGGGCAGGCCATGAGGAAACGGGAGCCTTGCTACGATGATGGGCGGGATGTAAATTGCCAACAGCCACTCTGAAGAAGTGTACGGTGTGTCCTGAAACATCTAAAAAACTCAGCTTAGAGAGCATAGGGCACTTCCACTCATGGGCGTATAAAGTGGGAAAATTAAAAACCAGCAAGACACAGGCACCCCAAAGTTTAGGACTGCTCTGTTGAAAAGAACCTCCAACATCGTTACACCTTAAATATCCCAGGAAAGAGAAAAATGGATAAAGAAGTTGTGGTCCTTATGTACAATGGAATATCACTCAGCCATGAAATCAACGTCCTAAGGCTAGTAGCAGCATGATGAGTGGATTTAGGTACGACGATTCTAAGTGAAATAAGTCACACAGAAAAAGACACTTATCATAAGATATCACTTATAGAGGGAATGTAAAAACCGCTACCCTTGAACTGAATTACAAAACAGAACAGAGTCACACGTTTAGAAAACACACTATGGCTGCTTAACGGGAAAGGTGAGGTGGGGTGATGCATAAAACAAGGGTTTCAAATTAGCTCAAATACCGTTCCATAAACCCAATATGTACTAGACAAGACCTACTCCTTGCTCAGTGAATTGGACTCAAAACCCCCTATTCACGGCCCAAGAATATATCTGACTAGTAAGAATCTTAAAACCTATGTATTGATATCTCTCTGTAAGTGAGTCAAGTGGGTGTGAAGTGTCATAAACACAGCAGTGAAAAGCAGCTAAACCCCATTATAAAAATAAATTACTTTTAAAAACCTGTGAAAAAAAGACAGTGAAAGAGAGAGAAATTCTTACAAAATTCATTTAGGGGCAGTTATGCTACCTGGATTGACCATATCTAGACCCACAGCTGATTGAGACATAAGGGTGGACACTCTTGGGGCTGAGAGGTTTGGTGAGGTTGGGTGAGGAAACGCAGACCCTTTAAAGTAATACTGCGTGGTACCCATCCCATGGGTTCCAAATCTCCGGTTCAAGGGCATCTTCCTACATCGAAAACATGCATGAGAAACCCAGAAGATGGTACACCGTGTGATCGCGAAAGGTTTCTAAAACGCACATCATTTCTCATCTCCTTGTGCTCGGGTTCGCCATTCCAGCTGCTTTACTAGCAATCTCCCTCCTTGGAGAATCAGCACCTTTAACCTCCTGTTCCGTACAGGTTGCAATTTGTCCTGAGGATGAACGGGAAGAGGGGAAAACAATGAGAGACTAGCTCTAGGTGTTGGGACAGGCACAGGTCACTCTATTTTCCCATCAGGAAGAAGAATTAACCACAGGCTCAGCCTGCCGCCCGGGACCAGAATAGGGCCTGAAGAAATCCTGCGCTTTTGCGGCCAGCTCCCAAGAAAGCGAGGTGAAAAATGGAGCTCAGGGGCACTGCAATTCACAAACCTGCAGACTTATAAATGATCACTCTCGTCCACAAATATATTAAGGGAAGGCAACGAAGAGGATTTGAAAGCAAGGCAGAATTGCAGGAAACAGATTTCAGGAGGGAGATTCAAATCGCCTTTAAAGCACAGGAAAAGCGGCAAAACCTCGACAAGATGCCCTTGGCCAAAAAGGGCGTATGCGTTTTTTCCTGAATATATTCAGGAAAAAACGCTTACGCCCTTTTTGGCCAACCAAGCAACCTGGAAAGGCAAATCAGCGCTACAAAGAAGTCTCGCTTCCCATCGGTCAAAAGGGCCATGCTGAATAAAGTGTCAAAACCAGAAATGCAGGACAGGCCATGAGGAAACGGGAGCCTTGCTACGATGATGGGCGGGATGTAAATTGTCAACAGCCACTTTGGAGAGGTGTACGGTGTGTCCTGAAACATCTAAAAAACTCAGCTTAGAGAGCATAGGGCACTTCCACTCATGGGCCTATAAAGTGGGAAAATTAAAAACCAGCAAGACACAGGCACCCCAAAGTTTAGGGCTGCTCTGTTGACAAGAACCTCCAACTTCATTACACCTTAAATATCCCAGGAAAGAGAAAAATGGATAAAGAAGTTGTGGTCCTTATGTACAATGGAATATCACTCAGCCATGAAATCAACGTCCTAAGGCTAGTAGCAGCATGATGAGTGGATTTAGGTACGACGATTCTAAGTGAAATAAATCACACAGAAAAAGACACTTATCATACAATATCACTTATAGAGGGAATGTAAAAACCGCTACCCTTGAACTGAATTACAAAACAGAACAGAGTCACACGTTTAGAAAACACACTATGGCTGCTTAACGGGAAGGTTGAGGTGGGGTGATGCATAAAACAAGGGTTTCAAATTAGCTCAAATACCGTTCCATAAACCCAATATGTACTAGACAAGACCTACTCCTTGCTCAGTGAATTGGACTCAAAACCCCCTATTCACGGCCCAAGAATATATCTGACTAGTAAGAATCTTAAAACCTATGTATTGATATCTCTCTGTAAGTGAGTCAAGTGGGTGTGAAGTGTCATAAACACAGCAGTGAAAAGCAGCTAAACCCCATTATAAAAATAAATTACTTTTAAAAACCTGTGAAAAAAAGACAGTGAAAGAGAGAGAAATTCTTACAAAATTCATTTAGGGGCAGTTATGCTAACTGGATTGACCATATCTAGACCCACAGCTGATTGAGACATAAGGGTGGACACTCTTGGGGCTGAGAGGTTTGGTGAGGTTGGGTGAGGAAATGCAGACCCTTTAAAGTAATACTGCGTGGTACCCATCCCATGGGTTCCAAATCTCCAGGTTCAAGGGCATCTTCCTACATCGAAAACATGCATGAGAAACCCAGAAGATGGTACACCGTGTGATCGCGAAAGGTTTCTAAAACGCACCTCATTTCTCATCTCCTTGTGCTCGGGTTCGCCATTCCAGCTGCTTTACTAGCAATCTCCCTCCTTGGAGAATCAGCACCTTTAACCTCCTGTTCCGTACAGGTTGCAATTTGTCCTGAGGATGAACGGGAAGAGGGGAAAACAATGAGAGACTAGCTCTAGGTGTTGGGACAGGCACAGGTCACTCTATTTTCCCATCAGGAAGAAGAATTAAGCACAGGCTCAGCCTTCCGCCCGGGACCAGAATAGGGCCTGAAGCAATCCTGCGCTTTTGCGGCCAGCTCCCAAGAAAGCGAGTTGAAAAATGGAGCTCAGGGGCACTGCAATTCACAAACCTGCAGACTTATAAATGATCAGTCTCGTCCACAAATATATTGAGGGAAGGCAATGAAGAGGATTTGAAAGCAAGGCAGAATTGCAGGAAACAGATTTCAGGAGGGAGATTCAAATCGCCTTTCAAGCACAGGAAAAGCGGCAAAACCTCGACAAGATGCCCTTGGCCAAAAAGGGCGTATGCGTTTTTTCCTGAATATATTCAGGAAAAAACGCATACGCCCTTTTTGGCCAACCAAGCAACCTGGAAAGGCAAATCAGCGCTACAAAGAAGTCTCGCTTCCCATCGGTCAAAAGGGCCATGCTGAATAAAGTGTCAAAACCAGAAATGCAGGACAGGCCATGAGGAAACGGGAGCCTTGCTACGATGATGGGCGGGATGTAAATTGCCAACAGCCACTTTGGAGAGGTGTACGGTGTGTCCTGAAACATCTAAAAAACTCAGCTTAGAGAGCATAGGGCACTTCCACTCATGGGCCTATAAAGTGGGAAAATTAAAAACCAGCAAGACACAGGCACCCCAAAGTTAAGGGCTGCTCTGTTGACAAGAACCTCCAACTTCGTTACACCTTAAATATCCCAGGAAAGAGAAAAATGGATAAAGAAGTTGTGGTCCTTATGTACAATGGAATATCACTCAGCCATGAAATCAACGTCCTAAGGCTAGTAGCAGCATGATGAGTGGATTTAGGTACGACGATTCTAAGTGAAATAAGTCACACAGAAAAAGACACTTATCATAAGATATCACTTATAGAGGGAATGTAAAAACCGCTACCCTTGAACTGAATTACAAAACAGAACAGAGTCACACGTTTAGAAAACACACTATGGCTGCTTAACGGGAAGGGTGAGGTGGGGTGATGCATAAAACAAGGGTTTCAAATTAGCTCAAATACCGTTCCATAAACCCAATATGTACTAGACAAGACCTACTCCTTGCTGAGTGAATTGGACTCAAAACCCCCTATTCACGGCCCAAGAATATATCTGACTAGTAAGAATCTTAAAACCTATGTATTGATATCTCTCTGTGAGTCAAGTGGGTGTGAAGTGTCATAAACACAGCAGTGAAAAGCAGCTAAACCCCATTATAAAAATAAATTACTTTTAAAAACCTGTGGAAAAAAGACAGTGAAAGAGAGAGAAATTCTTACAAAATTCATTTAGGGGCAGTTATGCTACCTGGATTGACCATATCTAGACCAAAGCTGATTGAGACATAAGGGTGGACACTCTTGGGGCTGAGAGGTTTGGTGAGGTTGGGTGAGGAAATGCAGACCCTTTAAAGTAATACTGCGTGGTACCCATCCCATGGGTTCCAAATCTCCAGGTTCAAGGGCATCTTCCTACATCGAAAACATGCATGAGAAACCCAGAAGATGGTACACCGTGTGATCGCGAAAGGTTTCTAAAACGCACCTCATTTCTCATCTCCTTGTGCTCGGGTTCGCCATTCCAGCTGCTTTACTAGCAATCTCCCTCCTTGGAGAATCAGCACCTTTAACCTCCTGTTCCGTACAGGTTGCAATTTGTCCTGAGGATGAACGGGAAGAGGGGAAAACAATGAGAGACTAGCTCTAGGTGTTGGGACAGGCACAGGTCACTCTATTTTCCCATCAGGAAGAAGAATTAACCACAGGCTCAGCCTGCCGCCCGGGACCAGAATAGGGCCTGAAGCAATCCTGCGCTTTTGCGGCCAGCTCCCAAGAAAGCGAGTTGAAAAATGGAGCTCAGGGGCACTGCAATTCACAAACCTGCAGACTTATAAATGATCACTCTCGTGCACAAATATATTGAGGGAAGGCAACGAAGAGGATTTGAAAGCAAGGCAGAATTGCAGGAAACAGATTTCAGGAGGGAGATTCGAATCGCATTTAAAGCACAGGAAAAGCGGCAAAACCTCGACAAGATGCCCTTGGCCAAAAAGGGCGTATGCGTTTTTTCCTGAATATATTCAGGAAAAAAAGCATACGCCCTTTTTGGCCAACCAAGCAACCTGGAAAGGCAAATCAGCGCTACAAAGAAGTCTCGCTTCCCATCGGTCAAAAGGGCCATGCTGAATAAAGTGTCAAAACCAGAAATGCAGGACAGGCCATGAGGAAACGGGAGCCTTGCTACGATGATGGGCGGGATGTAAATTGCCAACAGCCACTTTGGAGAGGTGTACGGTGTGTCCTGAAACATCTAAAAAACTCAGCTTAGAGAGCATAGGGCACTTCCACTCATGGGCCTATAAAGTGGGAAAATTAAAAACCAGCAAGACACAGGCACCCCAAAGTTAAGGGCTGCTCTGTTGACAAGAACCTCCAACTTCGTTACACCTTAAATATCCCAGGAAAGAGAAAAATGGATAAAGAAGTTGTGGTCCTTATGTACAATGGAATATCACTCAGCCATGAAATCAACGTCCTAAGGCTAGTAGCAGCATGATGAGTGGATTTAGGTACGACGACTCTAAGTGAAATAAGTCACACAGAAAAAGACACTTATCATAAGATATCACTTATAGAGGGAATGTAAAAACCGCTACCCTTGAACTGAATTACAAAACAGAACAGAGTCACACGTTTAGAAAACACAGTATGGCTGCTTAACGGGAAGGGTGAGGTGGGGTGATGCATAAAACAAGGGTTTCAAATTAGCTCAAATACCGTTCCATAAACCCAATATGTACTAGACAAGACCTACTCCTTGCTCAGTGAATTGGACTCAAAACCCCCTATTCACGGCCCAAGAATATATCTGACTAGTAAGAATCTTAAAACCTATGTATTGATATCTCTCTGTGAGTCAAGTGGCTGTGAAGTGTCATAAACACAGCAGTGAAAAGCAGCTAAACCCCATTATAAAAATAAATTACTTTTAAAAACCTGTGGAAAAAAGACAGTGAAAGAGAGAGAAATTCTTACAAAATTCATTTAGGGGCAGTTATGCTACCTGGATTGACCATATCTAGACCCACAGCTGATTGAGAAATAAGGGTGGACACTCCTGGGGCTGAGAGGTTTGGTGAGGTTGGGTGAGGAAATGCAGACGCTTTAAAGTAATACTGCGTGGTACCCATCCCATGGGTTCCAAATCTCCAGGTTCAAGGGCATCTTCCTACATCGAAAACATGCATGAGAAACCCAGAAGATGGTACACCGTGTGATCGCGAAAGGTTTCTAAAACGCACCTCATTTCTCATCTCCTTGTGCTCGGGTTCGCCATTCCAGCTGCTTTACTAGCAATCTCCCTCCTTGGAGAATCAGCACCTTTAACCTCCTGTTCCGTACACGTTGCAATTTGTCCTGAGGATGAACGGGAAGAGGGGAAAACAATGAGAGACTAGCTCTAGGTGTTGGGACAGGCACAGGTCACTCTATTTTCCCATCAGGAAGAAGAATTAAGCACAGGCTCAGCCTTCCGCCCGGGACCAGAATAGGGCCTGAAGCAATCCTGCGCTTTTGCGGCCAGCTCCCAAGAAAGCGAGTTGAAAAATGGAGCTCAGGGGCACTGCAATTCACAAACCTGCAGACTTATAAATGATCACTCTCGTGCACAAATATATTGAGGGAAGGCAACGAAGAGGATTTGAAAGCAAGGCAGAATTGCAGGAAACAGATTTCAGGAGGGAGATTCGAATCGCCTTTAAAGCACAGGAAAAGCGGCAAAACCTCGACAAGATGCCCTTGGCCAAAAAGGGTGTATGCGTTTTTTCCTGAATATATTCAGGAAAAAACGCTTACGCCCTTTTTGGCCAACCAAGCAACCTGGAAAGGCAAATCAGCGCTACAAAGAAGTCTCGCTTCCCATCGGTCAAAAGGGCCATGCTGAATAAAGTGTCAAAACCAGAAATGCAGGACAGGCCATGAGGAAACGGGAGCCTTGCTACGATGATGGGCGGGATGTAAATTGCCAACAGCCACTTTGGAGAAGTGTACGGTGTGTCCTGAAACATCTAAAAAACTCAGCTTAGAGAGCATAGGGCACTTCCACTCATGGGCCTATAAAGTGGGAAAATTAAAAACCAGCAAGACACAGGCACCCCAAGGTTTAGGGCTGCTCTGTTGACAAGAACCTCCAACTTCGTTACACCTTAAATATCCCAGGAAAGAGAAAAATGGATAAAGAAGTTGTGGTCCTTATGTACAATGGAATATCACTCAGCCATGAAATCAACGTCATAAGGCTAGTAGCAGCATGATGAGTGGATTTGGGTACGACGATTCTAAATGAAATAAGTCACACAGAAAAAGACACTTATCATAAGATATCACTTATAGAGGGAATGTAAAAACCGCTACCCTTGAACTGAATTACAAAACAGAACAGAGTCACACGTTTAGAAAACACACTATGGCTGCTTAAGGGGAAAGGTGAGGTGGGGTGATGCATGAAACAAGGGTTTCAAATTAGCTCAGATACCGTTCCATAAACCTAATATGTAATAGACAAGACCTACTCCTTGCTCAGTGAATTGGACTCGACACCCCCTATTCACGGCCCAAGAATATACCTGACTAGTAAGAATCTTAAAACCTATGTATTGATATCTCTCTGTAAGTGAGTCAAGTGGGTGTAAAGTGACATAAACACAGCAGTGAAAAGCAGCTAAACCCCATTATAAAAATCAATTATTTTAAAATCCTGGGAAACAAAGACAGTGAAAGAGAGAGAAATTCTTACAAAATTCGTTCAGGGGCTGTGATGCCACCTGGATTGACCATGTATAGACCCACAGCTGATTGAGACATAAGGGTGGACACTCTTGGGGCTGACAGGTTTGGTGAGGTTGGGTGAGCAAACGCAGACCCTTTAAAGTAATACTGCGTGGTACCCATCCCATGGGTCCCAAATCTCCAGTTTCAAGGGCATCTTCCTACATCGAAAACATGCATGAGAAACCCAGAAGATGGTACACCGTGTGATCGGGAAAGGTTTCTAAAACACACCTCATTTCTCATCTCCTTGTGCTCGGGTTCGCCATTCCAGCCGCTTTACTAGCAATCTCCCTCCTTGGAGAATCAGCACCTTTAACCTCCTGTTCCGTACAGGTTGCAATTTGTCCTGAGGAAGAACGGGAAGAGGGGAAAACAATGAGAGACTAGCTCTAGGTGTTGGGACAGGCACAGGTCACTCTATTTTCCCATCAGGAAGAAGAATTAACCACAGGCTCAGCTTGCCGCCCGGGACCAGAATAGGGCCTGAAGCCATCCTGCGCTTTTGCGGCCAGCTCCCAAGAAAGCGAGTTGAAAAATGGAGCTCAGGGGCACTGCAATTCACAAACCTGCAGACTTATAAATGATCACTCTCGTCCACAAATATATTGAGGGAAGGCAACGAAGAGGATCTGAAAGCAAGGAAGAACTGCAGGAAATAGATTTCAGGAGGGAGATTCGAGTCGCCTTTAAAGCACAGGAAAAGCGGCAAAACCTTGACAAGATGCCCTTGGCCAAAAACGGCGTATGCGTTTTTTCCTGAATATATTCAGGAAAAAACGCATACGCCCTTTTTGGCCAACCAAGCAACCTGGAAAGGCAAATCAGCGCTACAAAGAAGTCTCGCTTCCCATCGGTCAAAAGGGCCATGCTGAATAAAGTATCAAAACCAGAAATGCAGGGCAGGCCATGAGGAAACGGGAGCCTTGCTACGATGATGGGAGGGATGTAAATTGCCAACAGCCACTCTGAAGAAGTGTACGGTGTGTCCTGAAACATCTAAAAAACTCAGCTTAGAGAGCATAGGGCACTTCCACTCATGGGCGTATAAAGTGGGAAAATTAAAAACCAGCAAGACACAGGCACCCCAAAGTTTAGGGCTGCTCTGTTGAAAAGAACCTCCAACATCGTTACACCTTAAATATCCCAGGAAAGAGAAAAATGGATAAAGAAGTTGTGGTCCTTATGTACAATGGAATATCACTCAGCCGTGAAATCAACGTCATAAGGCTAGTAGCAGCATGATGAGTGGATTTAGGTACGACGATTCTAAGTGAAATAAGTCACACAGAAAAAGACACTTATCATAAGATATCACTTATAGAGGGAATGAAAAAACCGCTACCCTTGAACTGAATTACAAAACAGAACAGAGTCACATGTTTAGAAAACACACTATGGCTGCTTAACGGGAAAGGTGAGGTGGGGTGATGCATAAAACAAGGGTTTCAAATTAGCTCAAATACCGTTCCATAAACCCAATATGTACTACACAAGACCTACTCCTTGCTCAGTGAATTGGACTCAAAACCCCCTATTCACGGCCCAAGAATATATCTGACTAGTAAGAATCTTAAAACCTATGTATTGATATCTCTCTGTAAGTGAGTCAAGTGGGTGTGAAGTGACATAAACACAGCAGTGAAAAGCAGCTAAACCCCATTATAAACATCAATTACTTTTAAAAACCTGTGAAAAAAAGACAGTGAAAGAGAGAGAAATTCTTACAAAATTCGTTTAGGGGCAGTTATGCTACCTGGATTGACCATATCTAGACCCACAGCTGATTGAGACATAAGGGTGGACACTCTTGGGGCTGAGAGGTTTGGTGAGGTTGAGTGAGGAAACGCAGACCCTTTAAAGTAATACTGCGTGGTACCCATCCCATGTGTTCCAAATCTCCAGGTTCAAGGGCATCTTCCTACATCGAAAACATGCATGAGTAACCCAGAGGATGGTACACCGTGTGATCGGGGAAGGTTTCTAAAACGCACCTCATTTCTCATCTCCTTGTGCTCGGGTTCGCCATTCCAGCTGCTTTACTAGCAATCTCCCTCCTTGGAGAATCAGCACCTTTAACCTCCTCTTCCGTACAGGTTGCAATTTGTCCTGAGGATGAACGGGAAGAGGGGAAAACAATGAGAGACTAGCTCTAGGTGTTGGGACAGGCACATGTCACTCTATTTTCCCATCAGGAAGAAGAATTAACCACAGGCTCAGCCTGCCGCCCGGGACCAGAATAGGGCCTGAAGCAATCCTGCGCTTTTGCGGCCAGCTCCCAAGAAAGCGAGTTGAAAAATGGAGCTCAGGGGCACTGCAATTCACAAACCTGCAGACTTATAAATGATCACTCTCGTCCACAAATATATTGAGGGAAGGCAACGAAGAGGATTTGAAAGCAAGGCAGAATTGCAGGAAACAGATTTCAGGAGGGAGATTCGAATCGCCTTTAAAGCACAGGAAAAGCGGCAAAACCTCGACAAGATGCACTTGGCCAAAAAGGGCGTATGCGTTTTTTCCTGAATATATTCAGGAAAAAACGCATACGCCCTTTTTGGCCAACCAAGCAACCTGGAAAGGCAAATCAGCGCTACAAAGAAGTCTCGCTTCCCATCGGTCAAAAGGGCCATGCTGAATAAAGTATCAAAACCAGAAATGCAGGGCAGGCCATGAGGAAACGGGAGCCTTGCTACGATGATGGGCGGGATGTAAATTGGCAACAGCCACTCTGAAGAAGTGTACGGTGTGTCCTGAAACATCTAAAAAACTCAGCTTAGAGAGCATAGGGCACTTCCACTCATGGGCGTATAAAGTGGGAAAATTAAAAACCAGCAAGACACAGGCACCCCAACGTTTAGGGCTGCTCTGTTGACAAGAACCTCCACTTCGTTACACCTTAAATATCTCAGGAAAGAGAAAAATGGATAAAGAAGTTGTGGTCCTTATGTACAATGGAATATCACTCAGCCATGAAATCAACGTCATAAGGCTAGTAGCAGCATGATGAGTGGATTTGGGTACGACGATTCTAAATGAAATAAGTCACACAGAAAAAGACACTTATCATAAGATATCACTTATAGAGGGAATGTAAAAACCGCTACCCTTGAACTGAATTACAAAACAGAACAGAGTCACACGTTTAGAAAACACACTATGGCTGCTTAAGGGGAAAGGTGAGGTGGGGTGATGCATGAAACAAGGGTTTCAAATTAGCTCAGATACCGTTCCATAAACCTAATATGTAATAGACAAGACCTACTCCTTGCTCAGTGAATTGGACTCGACACCCCTTATTCACGGCCCAAGAATATACCTGACTAGTAAGAATCTTAAAACCTATGTATTGATATCTCTCTGTAAGTGAGTCAAGTGGGTGTAAAGTGACATAAACACAGCAGTGAAAAGCAGCTAAACCCCATTATAAAAATCAATTACTTTTAAAATCCTGGGAAACAAAGACAGTGAAAGAGAGAGAAATTCTTACAAAATTCGTTCAGGGGCTGTGATGCCACCTGGATTGACCATGTATAGACCCACAGCTGATTGAGACATAAGGGTGGACACTCTTGGGGCTGACAGGTTTGGTGAGGTTGGGTGAGCAAACGCAGACCCTTTAAAGTAATACTGCGTGGTACCCATCCCATGGGTCCCAAATCTCCAGTTTCAAGGGCATCTTCCTACATCGAAAACATGCATGAGAAACCCAGAAGATGGTACACCGTGTGATCGGGAAAGGTTTCTAAAACACACCTCATTTCTCATCTCCTTGTGCTCGGGTTCGCCATTCCAGCCGCTTTACTAGCAATCTCCCTACTTGGAGAATCAGCACCTTTAACCTCCTGTTCCGTACAGGTTGCAATTTGTCCTGAGGATGAACGGGAAGAGGGGAAAACAATGAGAGACTAGCTCTAGGTGTTGGGACAGGCACAGGTCACTCTATT
Source organism: Balaenoptera physalus (assembly GCF_965194825.1). Lineage (NCBI taxonomy): Eukaryota > Metazoa > Chordata > Mammalia > Artiodactyla > Balaenopteridae > Balaenoptera > Balaenoptera physalus. Next base: position 95,377,836 of record NC_138883.1, on the reverse strand, counting down.
TTCCCATCAGGAAGAAGAATTAACCACAGGCTCAGCCTGCCGCCCGGGACCAGAATAGGGCCTGAAGCCATCCTGCGCTTTTGCGGCCAGCTCCCAAGAAAGCGAGTTGAAAAATGGAGCTCAGGGGCACTGCAATTCACAAACCTGCAGACTTATAAATGATCACTCTCGTGCACAAATATATTGAGGGAAGGCAACGAAGAGGATTTGAAAGCAAGGAAGAACTGCAGGAAATAGATTTCAGGAGGGAGATTCGAGTCGCCTTTAAAGCACAGGAAAAGCGGCAAAACCTTGACAAGATGCCCTTGGCCAAAAAGGGCGTATGCGTTTTTTCCTGAATATATTCAGGAAAAAACGCATACGCCCTTTTTGGCCAACCAAGCAACCTGGAAAGGCAAATCAGCGCTACAAAGAAGTCTCGCTTCCCATCGGTCAAAAGGGCCATGCTGAATAAAGTATCAAAACCAGAAATGCAGGGCAGGCCATGAGGAAACGGGAGCCTTGCTACGATGATGGGCGGGATGTAAATTGCCAACAGCCACTCTGAAGAAGTGTACGGTGTGTCCTGAAACATCTAAAAAACTCAGCTTAGAGAGCATAGGGCACTTCCACTCATGGGCGTATAAAGTGGGAAAATTAAAAACCAGCAAGACACAGGCACCCCAAAGTTTAGGGCTGCTCTGTTGAAAAGAACCTCCAACATCGTTACACCTTAAATATCCCAGGAAAGAGAAAAATGGATAAAGAAGTTGTGGTCCTTATGTACAATGGAATATCACTCAGCCGTGAAATCAACGTCATAAGGCTAGTAGCAGCATGATGAGTGGATTTAGGTACGACGATTCTAAGTGAAATAAGTCACACAGAAAAAGACACTTATCATAAGATATCACTTATAGAGGGAATGAAAAAACCGCTACCCTTGAACTGAATTACAAAACAGAACAGAGTCACATGTTTAGAAAACACACTATGGCTGCTTAACGGGAAAGGTGAGGTGGGGTGATGCATAAAACAAGGGTTTCAAATTAGCTCAAATACCGTTCCATAAACCCAATATGTACTACACAAGACCTACTCCTTGCTCAGTGAATTGGACTCAAAACCCCCTATTCACGGCCCAAGAATATATCTGACTAGTAAGAATCTTAAAACCTATGTATTGATATCTCTCTGTAAGTGAGTCAAGTGGGTGTGAAGTGACATAAACACAGCAGTGAAAAGCAGCTAAACCCCATTATAAACATCAATTACTTTTAAAAACCTGTGAAAAAAAGACAGTGAAAGAGAGAGAAATTCTTACAAAATTCGTTTAGGGGCAGTTATGCTACCTGGATTGACCATATCTAGACCCACAGCTGATTGAGACATAAGGGTGGACACTCTTGGGGCTGAGAGGTTTGGTGAGGTTGAGTGAGGAAACGCAGACCCTTTAAAGTAATACTGCGTGGTACCCATCCCATGTGTTCCAAATCTCCAGGTTCAAGGGCATCTTCCTACATCGAAAACATGCATGAGTAACCCAGAGGATGGTACACCGTGTGATCGGGAAAGGTTTCTAAAACGCACCTCATTTCTCATCTCCTTGTGCTCGGGTTCGCCATTCCAGCTGCTTTACTAGCAATCTCCCTCCTTGGAGAATCAGCACCTTTAACCTCCTCTTCCATACAGGTTGCAATTTGTCCTGAGGATGAACGGGAAGAGGGGAAAACAATGAGAGACTAGCTCTAGGTGTTGGGACAGGCACAGGTCACTCTATTTTCCCATCAGGAAGAAGAATTAACCACAGGCTCAGCCTGCCGCCCGGGACCAGAATAGGGCCTGAAGCCATCCTGCGCTTTTGCGGCCAGCTCCCAAGAAAGCGAGTTGAAAAATGGAGCTCAGGGGCACTGCAATTCACAAACCTGCAGACTTATAAATGATCACTCTCGTGCACAAATATATTGAGGGAAGGCAACGAAGAGGATTTGAAAGCAAGGCAGAATTGCAGGAAACAGATTTCAGGAGGGAGATTCGAATCGCATTTAAAGCACAGGAAAAGCGGCAAAACCTCGACAAGATGCCCTTGGCCAAAAAGGGCGTATGCGTTTTTTCCTGAATATATTCAGGAAAAAACGCATACGCCCTTTTTGGCCAACCAAGCAACCTGGAAAGGCAAATCAGTGCTACAAAGAAGTCTCGCTTCCCATCGGTCAAAAGGGCCATGCTGAATAAAGTATCAAAACCAGAAATGCAGGGCAGGCCATGAGGAAACGGGAGCCTTGCTACGATGATGGGAGGGATGTAAATTGCCAACAGCCACTCTGAAGAAGTGTACGGTGTGTCCTGAAACATCTAAAAAACTCAGCTTAGAGAGCATAGGGCACTTCCACTCATGGGCGTATAAAGTGGGAAAATTAAAAACCAGCAAGACACAGGCACCCCAAAGTTTAGGGCTGCTCTGTTGACAAGAACCTCCAACTTCGTTACACCTTAAATATCCCAGGAAAGAGAAAAATGGATAAAGAAGTTGTGGTCCTTATGTACAATGGAATATCACTCAGCCATGAAATCAACGTCATAAGGCTAGTAGCAGCATGATGAGTGGATTTAGGTACGACGATTCTAAGTGAAATAAGTCACACAGAAAAAGACACTTATCATAAGATATCACTTATAGAGGGAATGAAAAAACCGCTACCCTTGAACTGAATTACAAAACAGAACAGAGTCACACGTTTAGAAAACACACTATGGCTGCTTAACGGGAAAGGTGAGGTGGGGTGATGCATAAAACAAGGGTTTCAAATTAGCTCAAATACCGTTCCATAAACCCAATATGTACTACACAAGACCTACTCCTTGCTCAGTGAATTGGACTCAAAACCCCCTATTCACGGCCCAAGAATATATCTGACTAGTAAGAATCTTAAAACCTATGTATTGATATCTCTCTGTAAGTGAGTCAAGTGGGTGTGAAGTGACATAAACACAGCAGTGAAAAGAAGCTAAACCCCATTATAAAAATCAATTACTTTTAAAAACCTGTGAAAAAAAGACAGTGAAAGAGAGAGAAATTCTTACAAAATTCGTTTAGGGGCAGTTATGCTACCTGGATTGACCATATCTAGACCCACAGCTGATTGAGACATAAGGGTGGACACTCTTGGGGCTGAGAGGTTTGGTGAGGTTGGGTGAGGAAACGCAGACCCTTTAAAGTAATACTGCGTGGTACCCATCCCATGGGTTCCAAATCTCCAGGTTCAAGGGCATCTTCCTACATCGAAAACATGCATGAGAAACCCAGAAGATGGTACACCGTGTGATCGCGAAAGGTTTCTAAAACGCACCTCATTTCTCATCTCCTTGTGCTCGGGTTCGCCATTCCAGCTGCTTTACTAGCAATCTCCCTCCTTGGAGAATCAGCACCTTTAACCTCCTGTTCCGTACACGTTGCAATTTGTCCTGAGGATGAACGGGAAGAGGGGAAAACAATGAGAGACTAGCTCTAGGTGTTGGGACAGGCACAGGTCACTCTATTTTCCCATCAGGAAGAAGAATTAACCACAGGCTCAGCCTGCCGCCCGGGACCAGAATAGGGCCTGAAGCAATCCTGCGCTTTTGCGGCCAGCTCCCAAGAAAGCGAGTTGAAAAATGGAGCTCAGGGGTACTGCAATTCACAAACCTGCAGACTTATAAATGATCACTCTCGTCCACAAATATATTGAGGGAAGGCAACGAAGAGGATTTGAAAGCAAGCAGAATTGCAGGAAACAGATTTCAGGAGGGAGATTCAAATCGCCTTTAAAGCACAGGCAAAGCGGCAAAACCTCGACAAGATGCCCTTGGCCAAAAAGGGCGTATGCGTTTTTTCCTGAATATATTCAGGAAAAAACGCATACGCCCTTTTTGGCCAACCAAGCAACCTGGAAAGGCAAATCAGCGCTACAAAGAAGTCTCGCTTCCCATCGGTCAAAAGGGCCATGCTGAATAAAGTGTCAAAACCAGAAATGCAGGACAGGCCATGAGGAAACGGGAGCCTTGCTACGATGATGGGCGGGATGTAAATTGCCAACAGCCACTTTGGAGAGGTGTACGGTGTGTCCTGAAACATCTAAAAAACTCAGCTTAGAGAGCATAGGGCACTTCCACTCATGGGCCTATAAAGTGGGAAAATTAAAAACCAGCAAGACACAGGCACCCCAAAGTTTAGGGCTGCTCTGTTGACAAGAACCTCCAACTTCGTTACACCTTAAATATCCCAGGAAAGAGAAAAATGGATAAAGAAGTTGTGGTCCTTATGTACAATGGAATATCACTCAGCCATGAAATCAACGTCCTAAGGCTAGTAGCAGCATGATGAGTGGATTTAGGTACGACGATTCTAAGTGAAATAAGTCACACAGAAAAAGACACTTATCATAAGATATCACTTATAGAGGGAATGTAAAAACCGCTACCCTTGAACTGAATTACAAAACAGAACAGAGTCACACGTTTAGAAAACACACTATGGCTGCTTAACGGGAAGGGTGGGGTGGGGTGATGCATAAAACAAGGGTTTCAAATTAGCTCAAATACCGTTCCATAAACCCAATATGTACTAGATAAGACCTACTCCTTGCTCAGTGAATTGGACTCAAAACCCCCTATTCACGGCCCAAGAATATATCTGACTAGTAAGAATCTTAAAAGCTATGTATTGATATCTCTCTGTAAGTGAGTCAAGTGGGTGTGAAGTGTCATAAACACAGCAGTGAAAAGCAGCTACACCCCATTATAAAAATAAATTACTTTTAAAAACCTGTGAAAAAAAGACAGTGAAAGAGAGAGAAATTCTTACAAAATTCATTTAGGGGCAGTTATGCTACCTGGATTGACCATATCTAGACCCACAGCTGATTGAGACATAAGGGTGGACACTCTTGGGGCTGAGAGGTTTGGTGAGGTTGGGTGAGGAAATGCAGACCCTTTAAAGTAATACTGCGTGGTACCCATCCCATGGGTTCCAAATCTCCAGGTTCAAGGGCATCTTCCTACATCGAAAACATGCATGAGAAACCCAGAAGATGGTACACCGTGTGATCGCGAAAGGTTTCTAAAACGCACCTCATTTCTCATCTCCTTGTGCTCGGGTTTGCCATTCCAGCTGCTTTACTAGCAATCTCCCTCCTTGGAGAATCAGCACCTTTAACCTCCTGTTCCGTACAGGTTGCAATTTGTCCTGAAGATGAACGGGAAGAGGGGAAAACAATGAGAGACTAGCTCTAGGTGTTGGGACAGGCACAGGTCACTCTATTTTCCCATCAGGAAGAAGAATTAACCACAGGCTCAGCCTGCCACCCGGGACCAGAATAGGGCCTGAAGCAATCCTGCGCTTTTGCGGCCAGCTCCCAAGAAAGCGAGTTGAAAAATGGAGCTCAGGGGCACTGCAATTCACAAACCTGCAGACTTATAAATGATCACTCTCGTGCACAAATATATTGAGGGAAGGCAACGAAGAGGATTTGAAAGCAAGGCAGAATTGCAGGAAACAGATTTCAGGAGGGAGATTCGAATCGCCTTTAAAGCACAGGAAAAGCGGCAAAACCTCGACAAGATGCCCTTGGCCAAAAAGGGCGTATGCGTTTTTTCCTGAATATATTCAGGAAAAAACGCATACGCCCTTTTTGGCCAACCAAGCAACCTGGAAAGGCAAATCAGCGCTACAAAGAAGTCTCGCTTCCCATCGGTCAAAAGGGCCATGCTGAATAAAGTGTCAAAACCAGAAATGCAGGACAGGCCATGAGGAAACGGGAGCCTTGCTACGATGATGGGCGGGATGTAAATTGCCAACAGCCACTTTGGAGAAGTGTACGGTGTGTCCTGAAACATCTAAAAAACTCAGCTTAGAAAGCATAGGGCACTTCCACTCATGGGCCTATAAAGTGGGAAAATTAAAAACCAGCAAGACACAGGCACCCCAAAGTTTAGGGCTGCTCTGTTGACAAGAACCTCCAACTTCGTTACACCTTAAATATCCCAGGAAAGAGAAAAATGGATAAAGAAGTTGTGGTCCTTATGTACAATGGAATATCACTCAGCCATGAAATCAACGTCATAAGGCTAGTAGCAGCATGATGAGTGGATTTAGGTACGACGATTCTAAGTGAAATAAGTCACACAGAAAAAGACACTTATCATAAGATATCACTTATAGAGGGAATGAAAAAACCGCTACCCTTGAACTGAATTACAAAACAGAACAGAGTCACACGTTTAGAAAACACACTATGGCTGCTTAACGGGAAAGGTGAGGTGGGGTGATGCATAAAACAAGGGTTTCAAATTAGCTCAAATACCGTTGCATAAACCCAATATGTACTAGACAAGACCTACTCCTTGCTCAGTGAATTGGATTCAAAACCCCCTATTCACGGCCCAAGAATATATCTGACTAGTAAGAATCTTAAAACCTATGTATTGATATCTCTCTGTAAGTGAGTCAAGTGGGTGTGAAGTGACATAAACACAGCAGTGAAAAGCAGCTAAACCCCATTATAAAAATCAATTACTTTTAAAAACCTGTGAAAAAAAGACAGTGAAAGAGATAGAAATTCTTACAAAATTCGTTTAGGGGCAGTTATGCTACCTGGATTGACCATATCTAGACCCACAGCTGATTGAGACATAAGGGTGGACACTCTTGGGGCTGAGAGGTTTGGTGAGGTTGAGTGAGGAAACGCAGACCCTTTAAAGTAATACTGCGTGGTACCCATCCCATGTGTTCCAAATCTCCAGGTTCAAGGGCATCTTCCTACATCGAAAACATGCATGAGTAACCCAGAGGATGGTACACCGTGTGATCGTGAAAGGTTTCTAAAACGCACCTCATTTCTCATCTCCTTGTGCTCGGGTTCGCCATTCCAGCTGCTTTACTAGCAATCTCCCTCCTTGGAGAATCAGCACCTTTAACCTCCTGTTCCGTACAGGTTTCAATTTGTCCTGAGGATGAACGGGAAGAGGGGAAAACAATGAGAGACTAGCTCTAGGTGTTGGGACAGGCACAGGTCACTCTATTTTCCCATCAGGAAGAAGAATTAACCACAGGCTCAGCCTGCCGCCCGGGACCAGAATAGGGCCTGAAGCAATCCTGCGCTTTTGCGGCCAGCTCCCAAGAAAGCGAGTTGAAAAATGGAGCTCAGGGGCACTGCAATTCACAAACCTGCAGACTTATAAATGATCACTCTCGTGCACAAATATATTGAGGGAAGGCAACGAAGAGGATTTGAAAGCAAGGAAGAATTGCAGGAAATAGATTTCAGGAGGGAGATTCGAATCGCCTTTAAAGCACAGGAAAAGCGGCAAAACCTCGACAAGATGCCCTTGGCCAAAAAGGGCGTATGCGTTTTTTCCTGAATATATTCAGGAAAAAACGCATACGCCCTTTTTGGCCAACCAAGCAACCTGGAAAGGCAAATCAGCGCTACAAAGAAGTCTCGCTTCCCATCGGTCAAAAGGGCCATGCTGAATAAAGTATCAAAACCAGAAATGCAGGGCAGGCCATGAGGAAACGGGAGCCTTGCTACAATGATGGGCGGGATGTAAATTGCCAACAGCCACTCTGAAGAAGTGTATGGTGTGTCCTGAAACATCTAAAAAACTCAGCTTAGAGAGCATAGGGCACTTCCACTCATGGGCGTATAAAGTGGGAAAATTAAAAACCAGCAAGACACAGGCACCCCAAAGTTTAGGGCTGCTCTGTTGAAAAGAACCTCCAACATCGTTACACCTTAAATATCCCAGGAAAGAGAAAAATGGATAAAGAAGTTGTGGTCCTTATGTTCAATGGAATATCACTCAGCCATGAAATCAACGTCCTAAGGCTAGTAGCAGCATGATGAGTGGATTTAGGTACGACGATTCTAAGTGAAATAAGTCACACAAAAAAAAGACACTTATCATAAGATATCACTTATAGAGGGAATGTAAAAACCGCTACCCTTGAAGTGAATTACAAAACAGAACAGAGTCACACGTTTAGAAAACACACTATGGCTGCTTAACGGGAAAGGTGAGGTGGGGTGATGCATAAAACAAGGGTTTCAAATTAGCTCAAATACCGTTCCATAAACCCAATATGTACTAGACAAGACCTACTCCTTGCTCAGTGAATTGGACTCAAAACCCCCTATTCACGGCCCAAGAATATATCTGACTAGTAAGAATCTTAAAACCTATGTATTGATATCTCTCTGTAAGTGAGTCAAGTGGGTGTGAAGTGTCATAAACACAGCAGTGAAAAGCAGCTAAACCCCATTATAAAAATAAATTACTTTTAAAAACCTGTGAAAAAAAGACAGTGAAAGAGAGAGAAATTCTTACAAAATTCATTTAGGGGCAGTTATGCTACCTGGATTGACCATATCTAGACCCACAGCTGATTGAGACATAAGGGTGGACACTCTTGGGGCTGAGAGGTTTGGTGAGGTTGGGTGAGGAAACGCAGACCCTTTAAAGTAATACTGCGTGGTACCCATCCCATGGGTTCCAAATCTCCAGGTTCAAGGGCATCTTCCTACATCGAAAACATGCATGAGAAACCCAGAAGATGGTACACCGTGTGATCGCGAAAGGTTTCTAAAACGCACCTCATTTCTCATCTCCTTGTGCTCGGGTTCGCCATTCCAGCTGCTTTACTAGCAATCTCCCTCCTTGGAGAATCAGCACCTTTAACCTCCTGTTCCGTACAGGTTGCAATTTGTCCTGAGGATGAACGGGAAGAGGGGAAAACAATGAGAGACTAGCTCTAGGTGTTGGGACAGGCACAGGTCACTCTATTTTCCCATCAGGAAGAAGAATTAACCACAGGCTCAGCCTGCCGCCCGGGACCAGAATAGGGCCTGAAGCCATCCTGCGCTTTTGCGGCCAGCTCCCAAGAAAGCGAGTTGAAAAATGGAGCTCAGGGGCACTGCAATTCACAAACCTGCAGACTTATAAATGATCACTCTCGTCCACAAATATATTGAGGGAAGGCAACGAAGAGGATTTGAAAGCAAGGCAGAATTGCAGGAAACAGATTTCAGGAGGGAGATTCAAATCGCCTTTAAAGCACAGGAAAAGCGGCAAAACCTCGACAAGATGCCCTTGGCCAAAAAGGGCGTATGCGTTTTTTCCTGAATATATTCAGGAAAAAACGCATACGCCCTTTTTGGCCAACCAAGCAACCTGGAAAGGCAAATCAGCGCTACAAAGAAGTTTCGCTTCCCATCGGTCAAAAGGGCCATGCTGAATAAAGTGTCAAAACCAGAAATGCAGGACAGGCCATGAGGAAACGGGAGCCTTGCTACGATGATGGGCGGGATGTAAATTGCCAACAGCCACTTTGGAGAGGTGTACGGTGTGTCCTGAAACATCTAAAAAACTCAGCTTAGAGAGCATAGGGCACTTCCACTCATGGGCCTATAAAGTGGGAAAATTAAAAACCAGCAAGACACAGGCACCCCAAAGTTTAGGGCTGCTCTGTTGACAAGAACCTCCAACTTCGTTACACCTTAAATATCCCAGGAAAGAGAAAAATGGATAAAGAAGTTGTGGTCCTTATGTACAATGGAATATCACTCAGCCATGAAATCAACGTCCTAAGGCTAGTAGCAGCATGATGAGTGGATTTAGGTACGACGATTCTAAGTGAAATAAGTCACACAGAAAAAGACACTTATCATAAGATATCACTTATAGAGGGAATGAAAAAACCGCTACCCTTGAACTGAATTACAAAACAGAACAGAGTCACACGTTTAGAAAACACACTATGGCTGCTTAACGGGAAAGGTGAGGTGGGGTGATGCATAAAACAAGGGTTTCAAATTAGCTCAAATACCGTTCCATAAACCCAATATGTACTAGACAAGACCTACTCCTTGCTCAGTGAATTGGACTCAAAACCCCCTATTCACGGCCCAAGAATATATCTGACTAGTAAGAATCTTAAAACCTATGTATTGATATCTCTCTGTAAGTGAGTCAAGTGGGTGTGAAGTGACATAAACACAGCAGTGAAAAGCAGCTAAACCCCATTATAAAAATCAATTACTTTTAAAAACCTCTGAAAAAAAGACAGTGAAAGAGAGAGAAATTCTTACAAAATTCGTTTAGGGGCAGTTATGCTACCTGGATTGACCATATCTAGACCCACAGCTGATTGAGACATAAGGGTGGACACTCTTGGGGCTGAGAGGTTTGGTGAGGTTGGGTGAGGAAATGCAGACCCTTTAAAGTAATACTGCGTGGTACCCATCCCATGGGTTCCAAATCTCCAGGTTCAAGGGCCTCTTCCTACATCGAAAACATGCATGAGAAACCCAGAAGATGGTACACCGTGTGATCGCGAAAGGTTTCTAAAACGCACCTCATTTCTCATCTCCTTGTGCTCGGGTTCGCCATTCCAGCTGCTTTACTAGCAATCTCCCTCCTTGGAGAATCAGCACCTTTAACCTCCTGTTCCGTACAGGTTGCAATTTGTCCTGAGGATGAACGGGAAGAGGGGAAAACAATGAGAGACTAGCTCTAGGTGTTGGGACAGGCACAGGTCACTCTATTTTCCCATCAGGAAGAAGAATTAACCACAGGCTCAGCCTGCCGCCCGGGACCAGAATAGGGCCTGAAGCCATCCTGCGCTTTTGCGGCCAGCTCCCAAGAAAGCGAGTTGAAAAATGGAGCTCAGGGGCACTGCAATTCACAAACCTGCAGACTTATAAATGATCACTCTCGTCCACAAATATATTGAGGGAAGGCAACGAAGAGGATTTGAAAGCAAGGCAGAATTGCAGGAAACAGATTTCAGGAGGGAGATTCAAATCGCCTTTAAAGCACAGGAAAAGCGGCAAAACCTCGACAAGATGCCCTTGGCCAAAAAGGGCGTATGCGTTTTTTCCTGAATATATTCAGGAAAAAACGCATACGCCCTTTTTGGCCAACCAAGCAACCTGGAAAGGCAAATCAGCGCTACAAAGAAGTTTCGCTTCCCATCGGTCAAAAGGGCCATGCTGAATAAAGTGTCAAAACCAGAAATGCAGGACAGGCCATGAGGAAACGGGAGCCTTGCTACGATGATGGGCGGGATGTAAATTGCCAACAGCCACTTTGGAGAGGTGTACGGTGTGTCCTGAAACATCTAAAAAACTCAGCTTAGAGAGCATAGGGCACTTCCACTCATGGGCCTATAAAGTGGGAAAATTAAAAACCAGCAAGACACAGGCACCCCAAAGTTTAGGGCTGCTCTGTTGACAAGAACCTCCAACTTCGTTACACCTTAAATATCCCAGGAAAGAGAAAAATGGATAAAGAAGTTGTGGTCCTTATGTACAATGGAATATCACTCAGCCATGAAATCAACGTCCTAAGGCTAGTAGCAGCATGATGAGTGGATTTAGGTACGACGATTCTAAGTGAAATAAGTCACACAGAAAAAGACACTTATCATAAGATATCACTTATAGAGGGAATGAAAAAACCGCTACCCTTGAACTGAATTACAAAACAGAACAGAGTCACACGTTTAGAAAACACACTATGGCTGCTTAACGGGAAAGGTGAGGTGGGGTGATGCATAAAACAAGGGTTTCAAATTAGCTCAAATACCGTTCCATAAACCCAATATGTACTAGACAAGACCTACTCCTTGCTCAGTGAATTGGACTCAAAACCCCCTATTCACGGCCCAAGAATATATCTGACTAGTAAGAATCTTAAAACCTATGTATTGATATCTCTCTGTAAGTGAGTCAAGTGGGTGTGAAGTGACATAAACACAGCAGTGAAAAGCAGCTAAACCCCATTATAAAAATCAATTACTTTTAAAAACCTCTGAAAAAAAGACAGTGAAAGAGAGAGAAATTCTTACAAAATTCGTTTAGGGGCAGTTATGCTACCTGGATTGACCATATCTAGACCCACAGCTGATTGAGACATAAGGGTGGACACTCTTGGGGCTGAGAGGTTTGGTGAGGTTGGGTGAGGAAATGCAGACCCTTTAAAGTAATACTGCGTGGTACCCATCCCATGGGTTCCAAATCTCCAGGTTCAAGGGCCTCTTCCTACATCGAAAACATGCATGAGAAACCCAGAAGATGGTACACCGTGTGATCGCGAAAGGTTTCTAAAACGCACCTCATTTCTCATCTCCTTGTGCTCGGGTTCGCCATTCCAGCTGCTTTACTAGCAATCTCCCTCCTTGGAGAATCAGCACCTTTAACCTCCTGTTCCGTACAGGTTGCAATTTGTCCTGAGGATGAACGGGAAGAGGGGAAAACAATGAGAGACTAGCTCTAGGTGTTGGGACAGGCACAGGTCACTCTATTTTCCCATCAGGAAGAAGAATTAACCACAGCTCAGTCTGCCGCCCGGGACCAGAATAGGGCCTGAAGCAATCCTGCGCTTTTGCGGCCAGCTCCCAAGAAAGCGAGTTGAAAAATGGAGCTCAGGGGCACTGCAATTCACAAACCTGCAGACTTATAAATGATCACTCTCGTGCACAAATATATTGAGGGAAGGCAACGAAGAGGATTTGAAAGCAAGGCAGAATTGCAGGAAACAGATTTCAGGAGGGAGATTCGAATCGCCTTTAAAGCACAGGAAAAGCGGCAAAACCTCGACAAGATGCCCTTGGCCAAAAAGGGCGTATGCGTTTTTTCCTGAATATATTCAGGAAAAAACGCATACGCCCTTTTTGGCCAACCAAGCAACCTGGAAAGGCAAATCAGCGCTACAAAGAAGTCTCGCTTCCCATCGGTCAAAAGGGCCATGCTGAATAAAGTGTCAAAATCAGAAATGCAGGACAGGCCATGAGGAAACGGGAGCCTTGCTACGATGATGGGCGGGATGTAAATTGCCAACAGCCACTTTGGAGAGGTGTACGGTGTGTCCTGAAACATCTAAAAAACTCAGCTTAGAGAGCATAGGGCACTTCCACTCATGGGCCTATAAAGTGGGAAAATTAAAAACCAGCAAGACACAGGCACCCCAAAGTTTAGGGCTGCTCTGTTGACAAGAACCTCCAACTTCGTTACACCTTAAATATCCCAGGAAAGAGAAAAATGGATAAAGAAGTTGTGGTCCTTATGTACAATGGAATATCACTCAGCCATGAAATCAACGTCATAAGGCTAGTAGCAGCATGATGAGTGGATTTAGGTACGACGATTCTAAGTGAAATAAGTCACACAGAAAAAGACACTTATCATAAGATATCACTTATAGAGGGAATGAAAAAACCGCTACCCTTGAACTGAATTACAAAACAGAACAGAGTCACACGTTTAGAAATCACACTATGGCTGCTTAACGGGAAAGGTGAGGTGGGGTGATGCATAAAACAAGGGTTTCAAATTAGCTCAAATGCCGTTCCATAAACCCAATATGTACTAGACAAGACCTACTCCTTGCTCAGTGAATTGGACTCAAAACCCCCTATTCACGGCCCAAGAATATATCTGACTAGTAAGAATCTTAAAACCTATGTATTGATATCTCTCTGTAAGTGAGTCAAGTGGGTGTGAATTGACATAAACACAGCAGTGAAAAGCAGCTAAACCCCATTGTAAAAATAAATTACTTTTAAAAACCTGTGAAAAAAAGACAGTGAAAGAGAGAGAAATTCTTACAAAATTCGTTTAGGGGCAGTTATGCTACCTGGATTGACCATATCTAGACCCACAGCTGATTGAGACATAAGGGTGGACACTCTTGGGGCTGAGAGGTTTGGTGAGGTTGGGTGAGGAAACGCAGACCCTTTAAAGTAATACTGCGTGGTACCCATCCCATCGGTTCCAAATCTCCAGGTTCAAGGGCATCTTCCTACATCGAAAACATGCATGAGAAACCCAGAAGATGGTACACCGTGTGATCGCGAAAGGTTTCTAAAACGCACCTCATTTCTCATCTCCTTGTGCTCGGGTTCGCCATTCCAGCTGCTTTACTAGCAATCTCCCTCCTTGGAGAATCAGCACCTTTAACCTCCTGTTCCGTACAGGTTGCAATTTGTCCTGAGGATGAACGGGAAGAGGGGAAAACAATGAGAGACTAGCTCTAGGTGTTGGGACAGGCACAGATCACTCTATTTTCCCATCAGGAAGAAGAATTAACCACAGGCTCAGCCTGCCGCCCGGGACCAGAATAGGGCCTGAAGCAATCCTGCGCTTTTGCGGCCAGCTCCCAAGAAAGCGAGGTGAAAAATGGAGCTCAGGGGCACTGCAATTCACAAACCTGCAGACTTATAAATGATCACTCTCGTCCACAAATATATTAAGGGAAGGCAACGAAGAGGATTTGAAAGCAAGGCAGAATTGCAGGAAACAGATTTCAGGAGGGAGATTCAAATCGCCTTTAAAGCACAGGAAAAGCGGCAAAACCTCGACAAGATGCCCTTGGCCAAAAAGGGCGTATGCGTTTTTTCCTGAATATATTCAGGAAAAAACGCTTACGCCCTTTTTGGCCAACCAAGCAACCTGGAAAGGCAAATCAGCGCTACAAAGAAGTCTCGCTTCCCATCGGTCAAAAGGGCCATGCTGAATAAAGTGTCAAAACCAGAAATGCAGGACAGGCCATGAGGAAACGGGAGCCTTGCTACGATGATGGGCGGGATGTAAATTGTCAACAGCCACTTTGGAGAGGTGTACGGTGTGTCCTGAAACATCTAAAAAACTCAGCTTAGAGAGCATAGGGCACTTCCACTCATGGGCCTATAAAGTGGGAAAATTAAAAACCAGCAAGACACAGGCACCCCAAAGTTTAGGGCTGCTCTGTTGACAAGAACCTCCAACTTCATTACACCTTAAATATCCCAGGAAAGAGAAAAATGGATAAAGAAGTTGTGGTCCTTATGTACAATGGAATATCACTCAGCCATGAAATCAACGTCCTAATGCTAGTAGCAGCATGATGAGTGGATTTAGGTACGACGATTCTAAGTGAAATAAATCACACAGAAAAAGACACTTATCATACAATATCACTTATAGAGGGAATGTAAAAACCGCTACCCTTGAACTGAATTACAAAACAGAACAGAGTCACACGTTTAGAAAACACACTATGGCTGCTTAACGGGAAGGTTGAGGTGGGGTGATGCATAAAACAAGGGTTTCAAATTAGCTCAAATACCGTTCCATAAACCCAATATGTACTAGACAAGACCTACTCCTTGCTCAGTGAATTGGACTCAAAACCCCCTATTCACGGCCCAAGAATATATCTGACTAGTAAGAATCTTAAAACCTATGTATTGATATCTCTCTGTAAGTGAGTCAAGTGGGTGTGAAGTGTCATAAACACAGCAGTGAAAAGCAGCTAAACCCCATTATAAAAATAAATTACTTTTAAAAACCTGTGAAAAAAAGACAGTGAAAGAGAGAGAAATTCTTACAAAATTCATTTAGGGGCAGTTATGCTACCTGGATTGACCATATCTAGACCCACAGCTGATTGAGACATAAGGGTGGACACTCTTGGGGCTGAGAGGTTTGGTGAGGTTGGGTGAGGAAATGCAGACCCTTTAAAGTAATACTGCGTGGTACCCATCCCATGGGTTCCAAATCTCCAGGTTCAAGGGCATCTTCCTACATCGAAAACATGCATGAGAAACCCAGAAGATGGTACACCGTGTGATCGCGAAAGGTTTCTAAAACGCACCTCATTTCTCATCTCCTTGTGCTCGGGTTCGCCATTCCAGCTGCTTTACTAGCAATCTCCCTCCTTGGAGAATCAGCACCTTTAACCTCCTGTTCCGTACAGGTTGCAATTTGTCCTGAGGATGAACGGGAAGAGGGGAAAACAATGAGAGACTAGCTCTAGGTGTTGGGACAGGCACAGGTCACTCTATTTTCCCATCAGGAAGAAGAATTAAGCACAGGCTCAGCCTTCCGCCCGGGACCAGAATAGGGCCTGAAGCAATCCTGCGCTTTTGCGGCCAGCTCCCAAGAAAGCGAGTTGAAAAATGGAGCTCAGGGGCACTGCAATTCACAAACCTGCAGACTTATAAATGATCAGTCTCGTCCACAAATATATTGAGGGAAGGCAATGAAGAGGATTTGAAAGCAAGGCAGAATTGCAGGAAACAGATTTCAGGAGGGAGATTCAAATCGCCTTTCAAGCACAGGAAAAGCGGCAAAACCTCGACAAGATGCCCTTGGCCAAAAAGGGCGTATGCGTTTTTTCCTGAATATATTCAGGAAAAAACGCATACGCCCTTTTTGGCCAACCAAGCAACCTGGAAAGGCAAATCAGCGCTACAAAGAAGTCTCGCTTCCCATCGGTCAAAAGGGCCATGCTGAATAAAGTGTCAAAACCAGAAATGCAGGACAGGCCATGAGGAAACGGGAGCCTTGCTACGATGATGGGCGGGATGTAAATTGCCAACAGCCACTTTGGAGAGGTGTACGGTGTGTCCTGAAACATCTAAAAAACTCAGCTTAGAGAGCATAGGGCACTTCCACTCATGGGCCTATAAAGTGGGAAAATTAAAAACCAGCAAGACACAGGCACCCCAAAGTTAAGGGCTGCTCTGTTGACAAGAACCTCCAACTTCGTTACACCTTAAATATCCCAGGAAAGAGAAAAATGGATAAAGAAGTTGTGGTCCTTATGTACAATGGAATATCACTCAGCCATGAAATCAACGTCCTAAGGCTAGTAGCAGCATGATGAGTGGATTTAGGTACGACGATTCTAAGTGAAATAAGTCACACAGAAAAAGACACTTATCATAAGATATCACTTATAGAGGGAATGTAAAAACCGCTACCCTTGAACTGAATTACAAAACAGAACAGAGTCACACGTTTAGAAAACACACTATGGCTGCTTAACGGGAAGGGTGAGGTGGGGTGATGCATAAAACAAGGGTTTCAAATTAGCTCAAATACCGTTCCATAAACCCAATATGTACTAGACAAGACCTACTCCTTGCTGAGTGAATTGGACTCAAAACCCCCTATTCACGGCCCAAGAATATATCTGACTAGTAAGAATCTTAAAACCTATGTATTGATATCTCTCTGTGAGTCAAGTGGGTGTGAAGTGTCATAAACACAGCAGTGAAAAGCAGCTAAACCCCATTATAAAAATAAATTACTTTTAAAAACCTGTGGAAAAAAGACAGTGAAAGAGAGAGAAATTCTTACAAAATTCATTTAGGGGCAGTTATGCTACCTGGATTGACCATATCTAGACCAAAGCTGATTGAGACATAAGGGTGGACACTCTTGGGGCTGAGAGGTTTGGTGAGGTTGGGTGAGGAAATGCAGACCCTTTAAAGTAATACTGCGTGGTACCCATCCCATGGGTTCCAAATCTCCAGGTTCAAGGGCATCTTCCTACATCGAAAACATGCATGAGAAACCCAGAAGATGGTACACCGTGTGATCGCGAAAGGTTTCTAAAACGCACCTCATTTCTCATCTCCTTGTGCTCGGGTTCGCCATTCCAGCTGCTTTACTAGCAATCTCCCTCCTTGGAGAATCAGCACCTTTAACCTCCTGTTCCGTACAGGTTGCAATTTGTCCTGAGGATGAACGGGAAGAGGGGAAAACAATGAGAGACTAGCTCTAGGTGTTGGGACAGGCACAGGTCACTCTATTTTCCCATCAGGAAGAAGAATTAACCACAGGCTCAGCCTGCCGCCCGGGACCAGAATAGGGCCTGAAGCAATCCTGCGCTTTTGCGGCCAGCTCCCAAGAAAGCGAGTTGAAAAATGGAGCTCAGGGGCACTGCAATTCACAAACCTGCAGACTTATAAATGATCACTCTCGTGCACAAATATATTGAGGGAAGGCAACGAAGAGGATTTGAAAGCAAGGCAGAATTGCAGGAAACAGATTTCAGGAGGGAGATTCGAATCGCATTTAAAGCACAGGAAAAGCGGCAAAACCTCGACAAGATGCCCTTGGCCAAAAAGGGCGTATGCGTTTTTTCCTGAATATATTCAGGAAAAAAAGCATACGCCCTTTTTGGCCAACCAAGCAACCTGGAAAGGCAAATCAGCGCTACAAAGAAGTCTCGCTTCCCATCGGTCAAAAGGGCCATGCTGAATAAAGTGTCAAAACCAGAAATGCAGGACAGGCCATGAGGAAACGGGAGCCTTGCTACGATGATGGGCGGGATGTAAATTGCCAACAGCCACTTTGGAGAGGTGTACGGTGTGTCCTGAAACATCTAAAAAACTCAGCTTAGAGAGCATAGGGCACTTCCACTCATGGGCCTATAAAGTGGGAAAATTAAAAACCAGCAAGACACAGGCACCCCAAAGTTAAGGGCTGCTCTGTTGACAAGAACCTCCAACTTCGTTACACCTTAAATATCCCAGGAAAGAGAAAAATGGATAAAGAAGTTGTGGTCCTTATGTACAATGGAATATCACTCAGCCATGAAATCAACGTCCTAAGGCTAGTAGCAGCATGATGAGTGGATTTAGGTACGACGACTCTAAGTGAAATAAGTCACACAGAAAAAGACACTTATCATAAGATATCACTTATAGAGGGAATGTAAAAACCGCTACCCTTGAACTGAATTACAAAACAGAACAGAGTCACACGTTTAGAAAACACAGTATGGCTGCTTAACGGGAAGGGTGAGGTGGGGTGATGCATAAAACAAGGGTTTCAAATTAGCTCAAATACCGTTCCATAAACCCAATATGTACTAGACAAGACCTACTCCTTGCTCAGTGAATTGGACTCAAAACCCCCTATTCACGGCCCAAGAATATATCTGACTAGTAAGAATCTTAAAACCTATGTATTGATATCTCTCTGTGAGTCAAGTGGCTGTGAAGTGTCATAAACACAGCAGTGAAAAGCAGCTAAACCCCATTATAAAAATAAATTACTTTTAAAAACCTGTGGAAAAAAGACAGTGAAAGAGAGAGAAATTCTTACAAAATTCATTTAGGGGCAGTTATGCTACCTGGATTGACCATATCTAGACCCACAGCTGATTGAGAAATAAGGGTGGACACTCCTGGGGCTGAGAGGTTTGGTGAGGTTGGGTGAGGAAATGCAGACGCTTTAAAGTAATACTGCGTGGTACCCATCCCATGGGTTCCAAATCTCCAGGTTCAAGGGCATCTTCCTACATCGAAAACATGCATGAGAAACCCAGAAGATGGTACACCGTGTGATCGCGAAAGGTTTCTAAAACGCACCTCATTTCTCATCTCCTTGTGCTCGGGTTCGCCATTCCAGCTGCTTTACTAGCAATCTCCCTCCTTGGAGAATCAGCACCTTTAACCTCCTTTTCCGTACACGTTGCAATTTGTCCTGAGGATGAACGGGAAGAGGGGAAAACAATGAGAGACTAGCTCTAGGTGTTGGGACAGGCACAGGTCACTCTATTTTCCCATCAGGAAGAAGAATTAAGCACAGGCTCAGCCTTCCGCCCGGGACCAGAATAGGGCCTGAAGCAATCCTGCGCTTTTGCGGCCAGCTCCCAAGAAAGCGAGTTGAAAAATGGAGCTCAGGGGCACTGCAATTCACAAACCTGCAGACTTATAAATGATCACTCTCGTGCACAAATATATTGAGGGAAGGCAACGAAGAGGATTTGAAAGCAAGGCAGAATTGCAGGAAACAGATTTCAGGAGGGAGATTCGAATCGCCTTTAAAGCACAGGAAAAGCGGCAAAACCTCGACAAGATGCCCTTGGCCAAAAAGGGTGTATGCGTTTTTTCCTGAATATATTCAGGAAAAAACGCTTACGCCCTTTTTGGCCAACCAAGCAACCTGGAAAGGCAAATCAGCGCTACAAAGAAGTCTCGCTTCCCATCGGTCAAAAGGGCCATGCTGAATAAAGTGTCAAAACCAGAAATGCAGGACAGGCCATGAGGAAACGGGAGCCTTGCTACGATGATGGGCGGGATGTAAATTGCCAACAGCCACTTTGGAGAAGTGTACGGTGTGTCCTGAAACATCTAAAAAACTCAGCTTAGAGAGCATAGGGCACTTCCACTCATGGGCCTATAAAGTGGGAAAATTAAAAACCAGCAAGACACAGGCACCCCAAGGTTTAGGGCTGCTCTGTTGACAAGAACCTCCAACTTCGTTACACCTTAAATATCCCAGGAAAGAGAAAAATGGATAAAGAAGTTGTGGTCCTTATGTACAATGGAATATCACTCAGCCATGAAATCAACGTCATAAGGCTAGTAGCAGCATGATGAGTGGATTTGGGTACGACGATTCTAAATGAAATAAGTCACACAGAAAAAGACACTTATCATAAGATATCACTTATAGAGGGAATGTAAAAACCGCTACCCTTGAACTGAATTACAAAACAGAACAGAGTCACACGTTTAGAAAACACACTATGGCTGCTTAAGGGGAAAGGTGAGGTGGGGTGATGCATGAAACAAGGGTTTCAAATTAGCTCAGATACCGTTCCATAAACCTAATATGTAATAGACAAGACCTACTCCTTGCTCAGTGAATTGGACTCGACACCCCCTATTCACGGCCCAAGAATATACCTGACTAGTAAGAATCTTAAAACCTATGTATTGATATCTCTCTGTAAGTGAGTCAAGTGGGTGTAAAGTGACATAAACACAGCAGTGAAAAGCAGCTAAACCCCATTATAAAAATCAATTATTTTAAAATCCTGGGAAACAAAGACAGTGAAAGAGAGAGAAATTCTTACAAAATTCGTTCAGGGGCTGTGATGCCACCTGGATTGACCATGTATAGACCCACAGCTGATTGAGACATAAGGGTGGACACTCTTGGGGCTGACAGGTTTGGTGAGGTTGGGTGAGCAAACGCAGACCCTTTAAAGTAATACTGCGTGGTACCCATCCCATGGGCCCCAAATCTCCAGTTTCAAGGGCATCTTCCTACATCGAAAACATGCATGAGAAACCCAGAAGATGGTACACCGTGTGATCGGGAAAGGTTTCTAAAACACACCTCATTTCTCATCTCCTTGTGCTCGGGTTCGCCATTCCAGCCGCTTTACTAGCAATCTCCCTCCTTGGAGAATCAGCACCTTTAACCTCCTGTTCCGTACAGGTTGCAATTTGTCCTGAGGATGAACGGGAAGAGGGGAAAACAATGAGAGACTAGCTCTAGGTGTTGGGACAGGCACAGGTCACTCTATTTTCCCATCAGGAAGAAGAATTAACCACAGGCTCAGCCTGCCGCCCGGGACCAGAATAGGGCCTGAAGCCATCCTGCGCTTTTGCGGCCAGCTCCCAAGAAAGCGAGTTGAAAAATGGAGCTCAGGGGCACTGCAATTCACAAACCTGCAGACTTATAAATGATCACTCTCGTCCACAAATATATTGAGGGAAGGCAACGAAGAGGATTTGAAAGCAAGGAAGAACTGCAGGAAATAGATTTCAGGAGGGAGATTCGAGTCGCCTTTAAAGCACAGGAAAAGCGGCAAAACCTTGACAAGATGCCCTTGGCCAAAAAGGGCGTATGCGTTTTTTCCTGAATATATTCAGGAAAAAACGCATACGCCCTTTTTGGCCAACCAAGCAACCTGGAAAGGCAAATCAGCGCTACAAAGAAGTCTCGCTTCCCATCGGTCAAAAGGGCCATGCTGAATAAAGTATCAAAACCAGAAATGCAGGGCAGGCCATGAGGAAACGGGAGCCTTGCTACGATGATGGGAGGGATGTAAATTGCCAACAGCCACTCTGAAGAAGTGTACGGTGTGTCCTGAAACATCTAAAAAACTCAGCTTAGAGAGCATAGGGCACTTCCACTCATGGGCGTATAAAGTGGGAAAATTAAAAACCAGCAAGACACAGGCACCCCAAAGTTTAGGGCTGCTCTGTTGAAAAGAACCTCCAACATCGTTACACCTTAAATATCCCAGGAAAGAGAAAAATGGATAAAGAAGTTGTGGTCCTTATGTACAATGGAATATCACTCAGCCGTGAAATCAACGTCATAAGGCTAGTAGCAGCATGATGAGTGGATTTAGGTACGACGATTCTAAGTGAAATAAGTCACACAGAAAAAGACACTTATCATAAGATATCACTTATAGAGGGAATGAAAAAACCGCTACCCTTGAACTGAATTACAAAACAGAACAGAGTCACATGTTTAGAAAACACACTATGGCTGCTTAACGGGAAAGGTGAGGTGGGGTGATGCATAAAACAAGGGTTTCAAATTAGCTCAAATACCGTTCCATAAACCCAATATGTACTACACAAGACCTACTCCTTGCTCAGTGAATTGGACTCAAAACCCCCTATTCACGGCCCAAGAATATATCTGACTAGTAAGAATCTTAAAACCTATGTATTGATATCTCTCTGTAAGTGAGTCAAGTGGGTGTGAAGTGACATAAACACAGCAGTGAAAAGCAGCTAAACCCCATTATAAACATCAATTACTTTTAAAAACCTGTGAAAAAAAGACAGTGAAAGAGAGAGAAATTCTTACAAAATTCGTTTAGGGGCAGTTATGCTACCTGGATTGACCATATCTAGACCCACAGCTGATTGAGACATAAGGGTGGACACTCTTGGGGCTGAGAGGTTTGGTGAGGTTGAGTGAGGAAACGCAGACCCTTTAAAGTAATACTGCGTGGTACCCATCCCATGTGTTCCAAATCTCCAGGTTCAAGGGCATCTTCCTACATCGAAAACATGCATGAGTAACCCAGAGGATGGTACACCGTGTGATCGGGGAAGGTTTCTAAAACGCACCTCATTTCTCATCTCCTTGTGCTCGGGTTCGCCATTCCAGCTGCTTTACTAGCAATCTCCCTCCTTGGAGAATCAGCACCTTTAACCTCCTCTTCCGTACAGGTTGCAATTTGTCCTGAGGATGAACGGGAAGAGGGGAAAACAATGAGAGACTAGCTCTAGGTGTTGGGACAGGCACATGTCACTCTATTTTCCCATCAGGAAGAAGAATTAACCACAGGCTCAGCCTGCCGCCCGGGACCACAATAGGGCCTGAAGCAATCCTGCGCTTTTGCGGCCAGCTCCCAAGAAAGCGAGTTGAAAAATGGAGCTCAGGGGCACTGCAATTCACAAACCTGCAGACTTATAAATGATCACTCTCGTGCACAAATATATTGAGGGAAGGCAACGAAGAGGATTTGAAAGCAAGGCAGAATTGCAGGAAACAGATTTCAGGAGGGAGATTCGAATCGCCTTTAAAGCACAGGAAAAGCGGCAAAACCTCGACAAGATGCCCTTGGCCAAAAAGGGCGTATGCGTTTTTTCCTGAATATATTCAGGAAAAAACGCATACGCCCTTTTTGGCCAACCAAGCAACCTGGAAAGGCAAATCAGTGCTACAAAGAAGTCTCGCTTCCCATCGGTCAAAAGGGCCATGCTGAATAAAGTATCAAAACCAGAAATGCAGGGCAGGCCATGAGGAAACGGGAGCCTTGCTACGATGATGGGAGGGATGTAAATTGCCAACAGCCACTCTGAAGAAGTGTACGGTGTGTCCTGAAACATCTAAAAAACTCAGCTTAGAGAGCATAGGGCACTTCCACTCATGGGCGTATAAAGTGGGAAAATTAAAAACCAGCAAGACACAGGCACCCCAAAGTTTAGGGCTGCTCTGTTGACAAGAACCTCCAACTTCGTTACACCTTAAATATCCCAGGAAAGAGAAAAATGGATAAAGAAGTTGTGGTCCTTATGTACAATGGAATATCACTCAGCCATGAAATCAACGTCATAAGGCTAGTAGCAGCATGATGAGTGGATTTAGGTACGACGATTCTAAGTGAAATAAGTCACACAGAAAAAGACACTTATCATAAGATATCACTTATAGAGGGAATGAAAAAACCGCTACCCTTGAACTGAATTACAAAACAGAACAGAGTCACACGTTTAGAAAACACACTATGGCTGCTTACCGGGAAAGGTGAGGTGGGGTGATGCATAAAACAAGGGTTTCAAATTAGCTCAAATACCGTTCCATAAACCCAATATGTACTACACAAGACCTACTCCTTGCTCAGTGAATTGGACTCAAAACCCCCTATTCACGGCCCAAGAATATATCTGACTAGTAAGAATCTTAAAACCTATGTATTGATATCTCTCTGTAAGTGAGTCAAGTGGGTGTGAAGTGACATAAACACAGCAGTGAAAAGAAGCTAAACCCCATTATAAAAATCAATTACTTTTAAAAACCTGTGAAAAAAAGACAGTGAAAGAGAGAGAAATTCTTACAAAATTCGTTTAGGGGCAGTTATGCTACCTGGATTGACCATATCTAGACCCACAGCTGATTGAGACATAAGGGTGGACACTCTTGGGGCTGAGAGGTTTGGTGAGGTTGGGTGAGGAAACGCAGACCCTTTAAAGTAATACTGCGTGGTACCCATCCCATGGGTTCCAAATCTCCAGGTTCAAGGGCATCTTCCTACATCGAAAACATGCATGAGAAACCCAGAAGATGGTACACCGTGTGATCGCGAAAGGTTTCTAAAACGCACCTCATTTCTCATCTCCTTGTGCTCGGGTTCGCCATTCCAGCTGCTTTACTAGCAATCTCCCTCCTTGGAGAATCAGCACCTTTAACCTCCTGTTCCGTACACGTTGCAATTTGTCCTGAGGATGAACGGGAAGAGGGGAAAACAATGAGAGACTAGCTCTAGGTGTTGGGACAGGCACAGGTCACTCTATTTTCCCATCAGGAAGAAGAATTAACCACAGGCTCAGCCTGCCGCCCGGGACCAGAATAGGGCCTGAAGCAATCCTGCGCTTTTGCGGCCAGCTCCCAAGAAAGCGAGTTGAAAAATGGAGCTCAGGGGTACTGCAATTCACAAACCTGCAGACTTATAAATGATCACTCTCGTCCACAAATATATTGAGGGAAGGCAACGAAGAGGATTTGAAAGCAAGCAGAATTGCAGGAAACAGATTTCAGGAGGGAGATTCAAATCGCCTTTAAAGCACAGGCAAAGCGGCAAAACCTCGACAAGATGCCCTTGGCCAAAAAGGGCGTATGCGTTTTTTCCTGAATATATTCAGGAAAAAACGCATACGCCCTTTTTGGCCAACCAAGCAACCTGGAAAGGCAAATCAGCGCTACAAAGAAGTCTCGCTTCCCATCGGTCAAAAGGGCCATGCTGAATAAAGTGTCAAAACCAGAAATGCAGGACAGGCCATGAGGAAACGGGAGCCTTGCTACGATGATGGGCGGGATGTAAATTGCCAACAGCCACTTTGGAGAGGTGTACGGTGTGTCCTGAAACATCTAAAAAACTCAGTTTAGAGAGCATAGGGCACTTCCACTCATGGGCCTATAAAGTGGGAAAATTAAAAACCAGCAAGACACAGGCACCCCAAAGTTTAGGGCTGCTCTGTTGACAAGAACCTCCAACTTCGTTACACCTTAAATATCCCAGGAAAGAGAAAAATGGATAAAGAAGTTGTGGTCCTTATGTACAATGGAATATCACTCAGCCATGAAATCAACGTCCTAAGGCTAGTAGCAGCATGATGAGTGGATTTAGGTACGACGATTCTAAGTGAAATAAGTCACACAGAAAAAGACACTTATCATAAGATATCACTTATAGAGGGAATGTAAAAACCGCTACCCTTGAACTGAATTACAAAACAGAACAGAGTCACACGTTTAGAAAACACACTATGGCTGCTTAACGGGAAGGGTGGGGTGGGGTGATGCATAAAACAAGGGTTTCAAATTAGCTCAAATACCGTTCCATAAACCCAATATGTACTAGATAAGACCTACTCCTTGCTCAGTGAATTGGACTCAAAACCCCCTATTCACGGCCCAAGAATATATCTGACTAGTAAGAATCTTAAAAGCTATGTATTGATATCTCTCTGTAAGTGAGTCAAGTGGGTGTGAAGTGTCATAAACACAGCAGTGAAAAGCAGCTAAACCCCATTATAAAAATAAATTACTTTTAAAAACCTGTGAAAAAAAGACAGTGAAAGAGAGAGAAATTCTTACAAAATTCATTTAGGGGCAGTTATGCTACCTGGATTGACCATATCTAGACCCACAGCTGATTGAGACATAAGGGTGGACACTCTTGGGGCTGAGAGGTTTGGTGTGGTTGGGTGAGGAAATGCAGACCCTTTAAAGTAATACTGCGTGGTACCCATCCCATGGGTTCCAAATCTCCAGGTTCAAGGGCATCTTCCTACATCGAAAACATGCATGAGTAACCCAGAGGATGGTACACCGTGTGATCGTGAAAGGTTTCTAAAACGCACCTCATTTCTCATCTCCTTGTGCTCGGGTTCGCCATTCCAGCTGCTTTACTAGCAATCTCCCTCCTTGGAGAATCAGCACCTTTAACCTCCTGTTCCGTACAGGTTTCAATTTGTCCTGAGGATGAACGGGAAGAGGGGAAAACAATGAGAGACTAGCTCTAGGTGTTGGGACAGGCACAGGTCACTCTATTTTCCCATCAGGAAGAAGAATTAACCACAGGCTCAGCCTGCCGCCCGGGACCAGAATAGGGCCTGAAGCAATCCTGCGCTTTTGCGGCCAGCTCCCAAGAAAGCGAGTTGAAAAATGGAGCTCAGGGGCACTGCAATTCACAAACCTGCAGACTTATAAATGATCACTCTCGTGCACAAATATATTGAGGGAAGGCAACGAAGAGGATTTGAAAGCAAGGAAGAATTGCAGGAAATAGATTTCAGGAGGGAGATTCGAATCGCCTTTAAAGCACAGGAAAAGCGGCAAAACCTCGACAAGATGCCCTTGGCCAAAAAGGGCGTATGCGTTTTTTCCTGAATATATTCAGGAAAAAACGCATACGCCCTTTTTGGCCAACCAAGCAACCTGGAAAGGCAAATCAGCGCTACAAAGAAGTCTCGCTTCCCATCGGTCAAAAGGGCCATGCTGAATAAAGTATCAAAACCAGAAATGCAGGGCAGGCCATGAGGAAACGGGAGCCTTGCTACAATGATGGGCGGGATGTAAATTGCCAACAGCCACTCTGAAGAAGTGTATGGTGTGTCCTGAAACATCTAAAAAACTCAGCTTAGAGAGCATAGGGCACTTCCACTCATGGGCGTATAAAGTGGGAAAATTAAAAACCAGCAAGACACAGGCACCCCAAAGTTTAGGGCTGCTCTGTTGAAAAGAACCTCCAACATCGTTACACCTTAAATATCCCAGGAAAGAGAAAAATGGATAAAGAAGTTGTGGTCCTTATGTTCAATGGAATATCACTCAGCCATGAAATCAACGTCCTAAGGCTAGTAGCAGCATGATGAGTGGATTTAGGTACGACGATTGTAAGTGAAATAAGTCACACAAAAAAAAGACACTTATCATAAGATATCACTTATAGAGGGAATGTAAAAACCGCTACCCTTGAAGTGAATTACAAAACAGAACAGAGTCACACGTTTAGAAAACACACTATGGCTGCTTAACGGGAAAGGTGAGGTGGGGTGATGCATAAAACAAGGGTTTCAAATTAGCTCAAATACCGTTCCATAAACCCAATATGTACTAGACAAGACCTACTCCTTGCTCAGTGAATTGGACTCAAAACCCCCTATTCACGGCCCAAGAATATATCTGACTAGTAAGAATCTTAAAACCTATGTATTGATATCTCTCTGTAAGTGAGTCAAGTGGGTGTGAAGTGTCATAAACACAGCAGTGAAAAGCAGCTAAACCCCATTATAAAAATAAATTACTTTTAAAAACCTGTGAAAAAAAGACAGTGAAAGAGAGAGAAATTCTTACAAAATTCATTTAGGGGCAGTTATGCTACCTGGATTGACCATATCTAGACCCACAGCTGATTGAGACATAAGGGTGGACACTCTTGGGGCTGAGAGGTTTGGTGAGGTTGGGTGAGGAAACGCAGACCCTTTAAAGTAATACTGCGTGGTACCCATCCCATGGGTTCCAAATCTCCAGGTTCAAGGGCATCTTCCTACATCGAAAACATGCATGAGAAACCCAGAAGATGGTACACCGTGTGATCGCGAAAGGTTTCTAAAACGCACCTCATTTCTCATCTCCTTGTGCTCGGGTTCGCCATTCCAGCTGCTTTACTAGCAATCTCCCTCCTTGGAGAATCAGCACCTTTAACCTCCTGTTCCGTACAGGTTGCAATTTGTCCTGAGGATGAACGGGAAGAGGGGAAAACAATGAGAGACTAGCTCTAGGTGTTGGGACAGGCACAGGTCACTCTATTTTCCCATCAGGAAGAAGAATTAACCACAGGCTCAGCCTGCCGCCCGGGACCAGAATAGGGCCTGAAGCCATCCTGCGCTTTTGCGGCCAGCTCCCAATAAAGCGAGTTGAAAAATGGAGCTCAGGGGCACTGCAATTCACAAACCTGCAGACTTATAAATGATCACTCTCGTCCACAAATATATTGAGGGAAGGCAACGAAGAGGATTTGAAAGCAAGGCAGAATTGCAGGAAACAGATTTCAGGAGGGAGATTCAAATCGCCTTTAAAGCACAGGAAAAGCGGCAAAACCTCGACAAGATGCCCTTGGCCAAAAAGGGCGTATGCGTTTTTTCCTGAATATATTCAGGAAAAAACGCATACGCCCTTTTTGGCCAACCAAGCAACCTGGAAAGGCAAATCAGCGCTACAAAGAAGTTTCGCTTCCCATCGGTCAAAAGGGCCATGCTGAATAAAGTGTCAAAACCAGAAATGCAGGACAGGCCATGAGGAAACGGGAGCCTTGCTACGATGATGGGCGGGATGTAAATTGCCAACAGCCACTTTGGAGAGGTGTACGGTGTGTCCTGAAACATCTAAAAAACTCAGCTTAGAGAGCATAGGGCACTTCCACTCATGGGCCTATAAAGTGGGAAAATTAAAAACCAGCAAGACACAGGCACCCCAAAGTTTAGGGCTGCTCTGTTGACAAGAACCTCCAACTTCGTTACACCTTAAATATCCCAGGAAAGAGAAAAATGGATAAAGAAGTTGTGGTCCTTATGTACAATGGAATATCACTCAGCCATGAAATCAACGTCCTAAGGCTAGTAGCAGCATGATGAGTGGATTTAGGTACGACGATTCTAAGTGAAATAAGTCACACAGAAAAAGACACTTATCATAAGATATCACTTATAGAGGGAATGAAAAAACCGCTACCCTTGAACTGAATTACAAAACAGAACAGAGTCACACGTTTAGAAAACACACTATGGCTGCTTAACGGGAAAGGTGAGGTGGGGTGATGCATAAAACAAGGGTTTCAAATTAGCTCAAATACCGTTCCATAAACCCAATATGTACTAGACAAGACCTACTCCTTGCTCAGTGAATTGGACTCAAAACCCCCTATTCACGGCCCAAGAATATATCTGACTAGTAAGAATCTTAAAACCTATGTATTGATATCTCTCTGTAAGTGAGTCAAGTGGGTGTGAAGTGACATAAACACAGCAGTGAAAAGCAGCTAAACCCCATTATAAAAATCAATTACTTTTAAAAACCTCTGAAAAAAAGACAGTGAAAGAGAGAGAAATTCTTACAAAATTCGTTTAGGGGCAGTTATGCTACCTGGATTGACCATATCTAGACCCACAGCTGATTGAGACATAAGGGTGGACACTCTTGGGGCTGAGAGGTTTGGTGAGGTTGGGTGAGGAAATGCAGACCCTTTAAAGTAATACTGCGTGGTACCCATCCCATGGGTTCCAAATCTCCAGGTTCAAGGGCCTCTTCCTACATCGAAAACATGCATGAGAAACCCAGAAGATGGTACACCGTGTGATCGCGAAAGGTTTCTAAAACGCACCTCATTTCTCATCTCCTTGTGCTCGGGTTCGCCATTCCAGCTGCTTTACTAGCAATCTCCCTCCTTGGAGAATCAGCACCTTTAACCTCCTGTTCCGTACAGGTTGCAATTTGTCCTGAGGATGAACGGGAAGAGGGGAAAACAATGAGAGACTAGCTCTAGGTGTTGGGACAGGCACAGGTCACTCTATTTTCCCATCAGGAAGAAGAATTAACCACAGCTCAGCCTGCCGCCCGGGACCAGAATAGGGCCTGAAGCAATCCTGCGCTTTTGCGGCCAGCTCCCAAGAAAGCGAGTTGAAAAATGGAGCTCAGGGGCACTGCAATTCACAAACCTGCAGACTTATAAATGATCACTCTCGTGCACAAATATATTGAGGGAAGGCAACGAAGAGGATTTGAAAGCAAGGCAGAATTGCAGGAAACAGATTTCAGGAGGGAGATTCGAATCGCCTTTAAAGCACAGGAAAAGCGGCAAAACCTCGACAAGATGCCCTTGGCCAAAAAGGGCGTATGCGTTTTTTCCTGAATATATTAAGGAAAAAACGCATACGCCCTTTTTGGCCAACCAAGCAACCTGGAAAGGCAAATCAGCGCTACAAAGAAGTCTCGCTTCCCATCGGTCAAAAGGGCCATGCTGAATAAAGTGTCAAAATCAGAAATGCAGGACAGGCCATGAGGAAACGGGAGCCTTGCTACGATGATGGGCGGGATGTAAATTGCCAACAGCCACTTTGGAGAGGTGTACGGTGTGTCCTGAAACATCTAAAAAACTCAGCTTAGAGAGCATAGGGCACTTCCACTCATGGGCCTATAAAGTGGGAAAATTAAAAACCAGCAAGACACAGGCACCCCAAAGTTTAGGGCTGCTCTGTTGACAAGAACCTCCAACTTCGTTACACCTTAAATATCCCAGGAAAGAGAAAAATGGATAAAGAAGTTGTGGTCCTTATGTACAATGGAATATCACTCAGCCATGAAATCAACGTCATAAGGCTAGTAGCAGCATGATGAGTGGATTTAGGTACGACGATTCTAAGTGAAATAAGTCACACAGAAAAAGACACTTATCATAAGATATCACTTATAGAGGGAATGAAAAAACCGCTACCCTTGAACTGAATTACAAAACAGAACAGAGTCACACGTTTAGAAATCACACTATGGCTGCTTAACGGGAAAGGTGAGGTGGGGTGATGCATAAAACAAGGGTTTCAAATTAGCTCAAATGCCGTTCCATAAACCCAATATGTACTAGACAAGACCTACTCCTTGCTCAGTGAATTGGACTCAAAACCCCCTATTCACGGCCCAAGAATATATCTGACTAGTAAGAATCTTAAAACCTATGTATTGATATCTCTCTGTAAGTGAGTCAAGTGGGTGTGAATTGACATAAACACAGCAGTGAAAAGCAGCTAAACCCCATTGTAAAAATAAATTACTTTTAAAAACCTGTGAAAAAAAGACAGTGAAAGAGAGAGAAATTCTTACAAAATTCGTTTAGGGGCAGTTATGCTACCTGGATTGACCATATCTAGACCCACAGCTGATTGAGACATAAGGGTGGACACTCTTGGGGCTGAGAGGTTTGGTGAGGTTGGGTGAGGAAACGCAGACCCTTTAAAGTAATACTGCGTGGTACCCATCCCATCGGTTCCAAATCTCCAGGTTCAAGGGCATCTTCCTACATCGAAAACATGCATGAGAAACCCAGAAGATGGTACACCGTGTGATCGCGAAAGGTTTCTAAAACGCACCTCATTTCTCATCTCCTTGTGCTCGGGTTCGCCATTCCAGCTGCTTTACTAGCAATCTCCCTCCTTGGAGAATCAGCACCTTTAACCTCCTGTTCCGTACAGGTTGCAATTTGTCCTGAGGATGAACGGGAAGAGGGGAAAACAATGAGAGACTAGCTCTAGGTGTTGGGACAGGCACAGATCACTCTATTTTCCCATCAGGAAGAAGAATTAACCACAGGCTCAGCCTGCCGCCCGGGACCAGAATAGGGCCTGAAGCAATCCTGCGCTTTTGCGGCCAGCTCCCAAGAAAGCGAGTTGAAAAATGGAGCTCAGGGGTACTGCAATTCACAAACCTGCAGACTTATAAATGATCACTCTCGTCCACAAATATATTGAGGGAAGGCAACGAAGAGGATTTGAAAGCAAGGCAGAATTGCAGGAAACAGATTTCAGGAGGGAGATTCAAATCGCCTTTAAAGCACAGGAAAAGCGGCAAAACCTCGACAAGATGCCCTTGGCCAAAAAGGGCGTATGCGTTTTTTCCTGAATATATTCAGGAAAAAACGCATACGCCCTTTTTGGCCAACCAAGCAACCTGGAAAGGCAAATCAGCGCTACAAAGAAGTCTCGCTTCCCATCGGTCAAAAGGGCCATGCTGAATAAAGTGTCAAAACCAGAAATGCAGGACAGGCCATGAGGAAACGGGAGCCTTGCTACGATGATGGGCGGGATGTAAATTGCCAACAGCCACTTTGGAGAGGTGTACGGTGTGTCCTGAAACATCTAAAAAACTCAGCTTAGAGAGCATAGGGCACTTCCACTCATGGGCCTATAAAGTGGGAAAATTAAAAACCAGCAAGACACAGGCACCCCAAAGTTAAGGGCTGCTCTGTTGACAAGAACCTCCAACTTCGTTACACCTTAAATATCCCAGGAAAGAGAAAAATGGATAAAGAAGTTGTGGTCCTTATGTACAATGGAATATCACTCAGCCATGAAATCAACGTCCTAAGGCTAGTAGCAGCATGATGAGTGGATTTAGGTACGACGATTCTAAGTGAAATAAGTCACACAGAAAAAGACACTTATCATAAGATATCACTTATAGAGGGAATGTAAAAACCGCTAACCTTGAACTGAATTACAAAACAGAACAGAGTCACACGTTTAGAAAACACACTATGGCTGCTTAACGGGAAGGGTGAGGTGGGGTGATGCATAAAACAAGGGTTTCAAATTAGCTCAAATACCGTTCCATAAACCCAATATGTACTAGACAAGACCTACTCCTTGCTCAGTGAATTGGACTCAAAACCCCCTATTCACGGCCCAAGAATATATCTGACTAGTAAGAATCTTAAAACCTATGTATTGATATCTCTCTGTAAGTGAGTCAAGTGGGTGTGAAGTGTCATAAACACAGCAGTGAAAAGCAGCTAAACCCCATTATAAAAATAAATTACTTTTAAAAACCTGTGGAAAAAAGACAGTGAAAGAGAGAGAAATTCTTACAAAATTCATTTAGGGGCAGTTATGCTACCTGGATTGACCATATCTAGACCCACAGCTGATTGAGACATAAGGGTGGACACTCTTGGGGCTGAGAGGTTTGGTGAGGTTGGGTGAGGAAACGCAGACCCTTTAAAGTAATACTGCCTGGTACCCATCCCATGGGTCCCAAATCTCCAGTTTCAAGGGCATCTTCCTACATCGAAAACATGCATGAGAAACCCAGAAGATGGTACACCGTGTGATCGGGAAAAGTTTCTAAAACACACCTCATTTCTCATCTCCTTGTGCTCGGGTTCGCCATTCCAGCCGCTTTACTAGCAATCTCCCTCCTTGGAGAATCAGCACCTTTAACCTCCTGTTCCGTACAGGTTGCAATTTGTCCTGAGGATGAACGGGAAGAGGGGAAAACAATGAGAGACTAGCTCTAGGTGTTGGGACAGGCACAGGTCACTCTATTTTCCCATCAGGAAGAAGAATTAACCACAGGCTCAGCCTGCCGCCCGGGACCAGAATAGGGCCTGAAGCCATCCTGCGCTTTTGCGGCCAGCTCCCAAGAAAGCGAGTTGAAAAATGGAGCTCAGGGGCACTGCAATTCACAAACCTGCAGACTTATAAATGATCACTCTCGTGCACAAATATATTGAGGGAAGGCAACGAAGAGGATTTGAAAGCAAGGCAGAATTGCAGGAAACAGATTTCAGGAGGGAGATTCGAATCGCCTTTAAAGCACAGGAAAAGCGGCAAAACCTCGACAAGATGCCCTTGGCCAAAAAGGGCGTATGCGTTTTTTCCTGAATATATTCAGGAAAAAACGCATACGCCCTTTTTGGCCAACCAAGCAACCTGGAAAGGCAAATCAGCGCTACAAAGAAGTCTCGCTTCCCATCGGTCAAAAGGGCCATGCTGAATAAAGTGTCAAAATCAGAAATGCAGGACAGGCCATGAGGAAACGGGAGCCTTGCTACGATGATGGGCGGGATGTAAATTGCCAACAGCCACTTTGGAGAGGTGTACGGTGTGTCCTGAAACATCTAAAAAACTCAGCTTAGAGAGCATAGGGCACTTCCACTCATGGGCCTATAAAGTGGGAAAATTAAAAACCAGCAAGACACAGGCACCCCAAAGTTTAGGGCTGCTCTGTTGACAAGAACCTCCAACTTCGTTACACCTTAAATATCCCAGGAAAGAGAAAAATGGATAAAGAAGTTGTGGTCCTTATGTACAATGGAATATCACTCAGCCATGAAATCAACGTCATAAGGCTAGTAGCAGCATGATGAGTGGATTTAGGTACGACGATTCTAAGTGAAATAAGTCACACAGAAAAAGACACTTATCATAAGATATCACTTATAGAGGGAATGAAAAAACCGCTACCCTTGAACTGAATTACAAAACAGAACAGAGTCACACGTTTAGAAATCACACTATGGCTGCTTAACGGGAAAGGTGAGGTGGGGTGATGCATAAAACAAGGGTTTCAAATTAGCTCAAATGCCGTTCCATAAACCCAATATGTACTAGACAAGACCTACTCCTTGCTCAGTGAATTGGACTCAAAACCCCCTATTCACGGCCCAAGAATATATCTGACTAGTAAGAATCTTAAAACCTATGTATTGATATCTCTCTGTAAGTGAGTCAAGTGGGTGTGAATTGACATAAACACAGCAGTGAAAAGCAGCTAAACCCCATTGTAAAAATAAATTACTTTTAAAAACCTGTGAAAAAAAGACAGTGAAAGAGAGAGAAATTCTTACAAAATTCGTTTAGGGGCAGTTATGCTACCTGGATTGACCATATCTAGACCCACAGCTGATTGAGACATAAGGGTGG
Source organism: Balaenoptera physalus (assembly GCF_965194825.1). NCBI lineage: Eukaryota > Metazoa > Chordata > Mammalia > Artiodactyla > Balaenopteridae > Balaenoptera > Balaenoptera physalus. The sequence continues at coordinate 95,343,029 of NC_138883.1, read as the reverse complement.
ACACTCTTGGGGCTGAGAGGTTTGGTGAGGTTGGGTGAGGAAACGCAGACCCTTTAAAGTAATACTGCGTGGTACCCATCCCATCGGTTCCAAATCTCCAGGTTCAAGGGCATCTTCCTACATCGAAAACATGCATGAGAAACCCAGAAGATGGTACACCGTGTGATCGCGAAAGGTTTCTAAAACGCACCTCATTTCTCATCTCCTTGTGCTCGGGTTCGCCATTCCAGCTGCTTTACTAGCAATCTCCCTCCTTGGAGAATCAGCACCTTTAACCTCCTGTTCCGTACAGGTTGCAATTTGTCCTGAGGATGAACGGGAAGAGGGGAAAACAATGAGAGACTAGCTCTAGGTGTTGGGACAGGCACAGATCACTCTATTTTCCCATCAGGAAGAAGAATTAACCACAGGCTCAGCCTGCCGCCCGGGACCAGAATAGGGCCTGAAGCAATCCTGCGCTTTTGCGGCCAGCTCCCAAGAAAGCGAGTTGAAAAATGGAGCTCAGGGGTACTGCAATTCACAAACCTGCAGACTTATAAATGATCACTCTCGTCCACAAATATATTGAGGGAAGGCAACGAAGAGGATTTGAAAGCAAGGCAGAATTGCAGGAAACAGATTTCAGGAGGGAGATTCAAATCGCCTTTAAAGCACAGGAAAAGCGGCAAAACCTCGACAAGATGCCCTTGGCCAAAAAGGGCGTATGCGTTTTTTCCTGAATATATTCAGGAAAAAACGCATACGCCCTTTTTGGCCAACCAAGCAACCTGGAAAGGCAAATCAGCGCTACAAAGAAGTCTCGCTTCCCATCGGTCAAAAGGGCCATGCTGAATAAAGTGTCAAAACCAGAAATGCAGGACAGGCCATGAGGAAACGGGAGCCTTGCTACGATGATGGGCGGGATGTAAATTGCCAACAGCCACTTTGGAGAGGTGTACGGTGTGTCCTGAAACATCTAAAAAACTCAGCTTAGAGAGCATAGGGCACTTCCACTCATGGGCCTATAAAGTGGGAAAATTAAAAACCAGCAAGACACAGGCACCCCAAAGTTAAGGGCTGCTCTGTTGACAAGAACCTCCAACTTCGTTACACCTTAAATATCCCAGGAAAGAGAAAAATGGATAAAGAAGTTGTGGTCCTTATGTACAATGGAATATCACTCAGCCATGAAATCAACGTCCTAAGGCTAGTAGCAGCATGATGAGTGGATTTAGGTACGACGATTCTAAGTGAAATAAGTCACACAGAAAAAGACACTTATCATAAGATATCACTTATAGAGGGAATGTAAAAACCGCTAACCTTGAACTGAATTACAAAACAGAACAGAGTCACACGTTTAGAAAACACACTATGGCTTCTTAACGGGAAGGGTGAGGTGGGGTGATGCATAAAACAAGGGTTTCAAATTAGCTCAAATACCGTTCCATAAACCCAATATGTACTAGACAAGACCTACTCCTTGCTCAGTGAATTGGACTCAAAACCCCCTATTCACGGCCCAAGAATATATCTGACTAGTAAGAATCTTAAAACCTATGTATTGATATCTCTCTGTAAGTGAGTCAAGTGGGTGTGAAGTGTCATAAACACAGCAGTGAAAAGCAGCTAAACCCCATTATAAAAATAAATTACTTTTAAAAACCTGTGGAAAAAAGACAGTGAAAGAGAGAGAAATTCTTACAAAATTCATTTAGGGGCAGTTATGCTACCTGGATTGACCATATCTAGACCCACAGCTGATTGAGACATAAGGGTGGACACTCTTGGGGCTGAGAGGTTTGGTGAGGTTGGGTGAGGAAACGCAGACCCTTTAAAGTAATACTGCCTGGTACCCATCCCATGGGTCCCAAATCTCCAGTTTCAAGGGCATCTTCCTACATCGAAAACATGCATGAGAAACCCAGAAGATGGTACACCGTGTGATCGGGAAAAGTTTCTAAAACACACCTCATTTCTCATCTCCTTGTGCTCGGGTTCGCCATTCCAGCCGCTTTACTAGCAATCTCCCTCCTTGGAGAATCAGCACCTTTAACCTCCTGTTCCGTACAGGTTGCAATTTGTCCTGAGGATGAACGGGAAGAGGGGAAAACAATGAGAGACTAGCTCTAGGTGTTGGGACAGGCACAGGTCACTCTATTTTCCCATCAGGAAGAAGAATTAACCACAGGCTCAGCCTGCCGCCCGGGACCAGAATAGGGCCTGAAGCCATCCTGCGCTTTTGCGGCCAGCTCCCAAGAAAGCGAGTTGAAAAATGGAGCTCAGGGGCACTGCAATTCACAAACCTGCAGACTTATAAATGATCACTCTCGTCCACAAATATATTGAGGGAAGGCAACGAAGAGGATTTGAAAGCAAGGAAGAATTGCAGGAAATAGATTTCAGGAGGGAGATTCGAATCGCCTTTAAAGCCCAGGAAAAGCGGCAAAACCTCGACAAGATGCCCTTGGCCAAAAAGGGCGTATGCGTTTTTTCCTGAATATATTCAGGAAAAAACGCATACGCCCTTTTTGGCCAACCAAGCAACCTGGAAAGGCAAATCAGCGCTACAAAGAAGTCTCGCTCCCCATCGGTCAAAAGGGCCATGCTGAATAAAATATCAAAACCAGAAATGCAGGGCAGGCCATGAGGAAACGGGAGCCTTGCTACGATGATGGGAGGGATGTAAATTGCCAACAGCCACTCTGAAGAAGTGTACGGTGTGTCCTGAAACATCTAAAAAACTCAGCTTAGAGAGCATAGGGCACTTCCACTCATGGGCGTATAAAGTGGGAAAATTAAAAACCAGCAAGACACAGGCACCCCAAAGTTTAGGCCTGCTCTGTTGAAAAGAACCTCCAACATCGTTACACCTTAAATATCCCAGGAAAGAGAAAAATGGATAAAGAAGTTGTGGTCCTTATGTACAATGGAATATCACTCAGCCATGAAATCAACGTCATAAGGCTAGTAGCAGCATGATGAGTGGATTTAGGTACGACGATTCTAAGTGAAATAAGTCACACAGAAAAAGACACTTATCATAAGATATCACTTATAGAGGGAATGAAAAAACCGCTACCCTTGAACTGAATTACAAAACAGAACAGAGTCACACGTTTAGAAAACACACTATGGCTGCTTAACGGGAAAGGTGAGGTGGGGTGATGCATAAAACAAGGGTTTCAAATTAGCTCAAATACCGTTCCATAAACCCAATATGTACTAGACAAGACCTACTCCTTGCTCAGTGAATTGGACTCAAAACCCCCTATTCACGGCCCAAGAATATATCTGACTAGTAAGAATCTTAAAACCTATGTATTGATATCTCTCTGTAAGTGAGTCAAGTGGGTGTGAAGTGACATAAACACAGCAGTGAAAAGCAGCTAAACCCCATTATAAAAATCAATTACTTTTAAAAACCTGTGAAAAAAAGACAGTGAAAGAGAGAGAAATTCTTACAAAATTCGTTTAGGGGCAGTTATGCTACCTGGATTGACGATATCTAGACCCACAGCTGATTGAGACATAAGGGTGGACACTCTTGGGGCTGAGAGGTTTGGTGAGGTTGGGTGAGGAAACGCAGACCCTTTAAAGTAATACTGCGTGGTACCCATCCCATGGGTTCCAAATCTCCAGGTTCAAGGGCATCTTCCTACATCGAAAACATGCATGAGAAACCCAGAAGATGGTACACCGTGTGATCGCGAAAGGTTTCTAAAACGCACCTCATTTCTCATCTCCTTGTGCTCGGGTTCGCCATTCCAGCTGCTTTACTAGCAATCTCCCTCCTTGGAGAATCAGCACCTTTAACCTCCTGTTCCGTACAGGTTGCAATTTGTCCTGAGGATGAACGGGAAGAGGGGAAAACAATGAGAGACTAGCTCTAGGTGTTGGGACAGGCACAGGTCACTCTATTTTCCCATCAGGAAGAAGAATTAACCACAGGCTCAGCCTGCCGCCCGGGACCAGAATACGGCCTGAAGCAATCCTGCGCTTTTGCGGCCAGCTCCCAAGAAAGCGAGTTGAAAAATGGAGCTCAGTGGTACTGCAATTCACAAACCTGCAGACTTATAAATGATCACTCTCGTCCACAAATATATTGAGGGAAGGCAACGAAGAGGATTTGAAAGCAAGGCAGAATTGCAGGAAACAGATTTCAGGAGGGAGATTCAAATCGCCTTTAAAGCACAGGAAAAGCGGCAAAACCTCGACAAGATGCCCTTGGCCAAAAAGGGCGTATGCGTTTTTTCCTGAATATATTCAGGAAAAAACGCATACGCCCTTTTTGGCCAACCAAGCAACCTGGAAAGGCAAATCAGCGCTACAAAGAAGTCTCGCTTCCCATCGGTCAAAAGGGCCATGCTGAATAAAGTGTCAAAACCAGAAATGCAGGACAGGCCATGAGGAAACGGGAGCCTTGCTACGATGATGGGCGGGATGTAAATTGCCAACAGCCACTTTGGAGAGGTGTACGGTGTGTCCTGAAACATCTAAAAAACTCAGCTTAGAGAGCATAGGGCACTTCCACTCATGGGCCTATAAAGTGGGAAAATTAAAAACCAGCAAGACACAGGCACCCCAAAGTTAAGGGCTGCTCTGTTGACAAGAACCTCCAACTTCGTTACACCTTAAATATCCCAGGAAAGAGAAAAATGGATAAAGAAGTTGTGGTCCTTATGTACAATGGAATATCACTCAGCCATGAAATCAACGTCCTAAGGCTAGTAGCAGCATGATGAGTGGATTTAGGTACGACGATTCTAAGTGAAATAAGTCACACAGAAAAAGACACTTATCATAAGATATCACTTATAGAGGGAATGTAAAAACCGCTAACCTTGAACTGAATTACAAAACAGAACAGAGTCACACGTTTAGAAAACACACTATGGCTGCTTAACGGGAAGGGTGAGGTGGGGTGATGCATAAAACAAGGGTTTCAAATTAGCTCAAATACCGTTCCATAAACCCAATATGTACTAGACAAGACCTACTCCTTGCTCAGTGAATTGGACTCAAAACCCCCTATTCACGGCCCAAGAATATATCTGACTAGTAAGAATCTTAAAACCTATGTATTGATATCTCTCTGTAAGTGAGTCAAGTGGGTGTGAAGTGTCATAAACACAGCAGTGAAAAGCAGCTAAACCCCATTATAAAAATAAATTACTTTTAAAAACCTGTGGAAAAAAGACAGTGAAAGAGAGAGAAATTCTTACAAAATTCATTTAGGGGCAGTTATGCTACCTGGATTGACCATATCTAGACCCACAGCTGATTGAGACATAAGGGTGGACACTCTTGGGGCTGAGAGGTTTGGTGAGGTTGGGTGAGGAAACGCAGACCCTTTAAAGTAATACTGCCTGGTACCCATCCCATGGGTCCCAAATCTCCAGTTTCAAGGGCATCTTCCTACATCGAAAACATGCATGAGAAACCCAGAAGATGGTACACCGTGTGATCGGGAAAAGTTTCTAAAACACACCTCATTTCTCATCTCCTTGTGCTCGGGTTCGCCATTCCAGCCGCTTTACTAGCAATCTCCCTCCTTGGAGAATCAGCACCTTTAACCTCCTGTTCCGTACAGGTTGCAATTTGTCCTGAGGATGAACGGGAAGAGGGGAAAACAATGAGAGACTAGCTCTAGGTGTTGGGACAGGCACAGGTCACTCTATTTTCCCATCAGGAAGAAGAATTAACCACAGGCTCAGCCTGCCGCCCGGGACCAGAATAGGGCCTGAAGCCATCCTGCGCTTTTGCGGCCAGCTCCCAATAAAGCGAGTTGAAAAATGGAGCTCAGGGGCACTGCAATTCACAAACCTGCAGACTTATAAATGATCACTCTCGTCCACAAATATATTGAGGGAAGGCAACGAAGAGGATTTGAAAGCAAGGAAGAATTGCAGGAAATAGATTTCAGGAGGGAGATTCGAATCGCCTTTAAAGCCCAGGAAAAGCGGCAAAACCTCGACAAGATGCCCTTGGCCAAAAAGGGCGTATGCGTTTTTTCCTGAATATATTCAGGAAAAAACGCATACGCCCTTTTTGGCCAACCAAGCAACCTGGAAAGGCAAATCAGCGCTACAAAGAAGTCTCGCTCCCCATCGGTCAAAAGGGCCATGCTGAATAAAATATCAAAACCAGAAATGCAGGGCAGGCCATGAGGAAACGGGAGCCTTGCTACGATGATGGGAGGGATGTAAATTGCCAACAGCCACTCTGAAGAAGTGTACGGTGTGTCCTGAAACATCTAAAAAACTCAGCTTAGAGAGCATAGGGCACTTCCACTCATGGGCGTATAAAGTGGGAAAATTAAAAACCAGCAAGACACAGGCACCCCAAAGTTTAGGCCTGCTCTGTTGAAAAGAACCTCCAACATCGTTACACCTTAAATATCCCAGGAAAGAGAAAAATGGATAAAGAAGTTGTGGTCCTTATGTACAATGGAATATCACTCAGCCATGAAATCAACGTCCTAAGGCTAGTAGCAGCATGATGAGTGGATTTAGGTACGACGATTCTAAGTGAAATAAGTCACACAGAAAAAGACACTTATCATAAGATATCACATATAGAGGGAATGAAAAAACCGCTACCCTTGAACTGAATTACAAAACAGAACAGAGTCACACGTTTAGAAAACACACTATGGCTGCTTAACGGGAAAGGTGAGGTGGGGTGATGCATAAAACAAGGGTTTCAAATTAGCTCAAATACCGTTCCATAAACCCAATATGTACTAGACAAGACCTACTCCTTGCTCAGTGAATTGGACTCAAAACCCCCTATTCACGGCCCAAGAATATATCTGACTAGTAAGAATCTTAAAACCTATGTATTGATATCTCTCTGTAAGTGAGTCAAGTGGGTGTGAAGTGACATAAACACAGCAGTGAAAAGCAGCTAAACCCCATTATAAAAATCAATTACTTTTAAAAACCTGTGAAAAAAAGACAGTGAAAGAGAGAGAAATTCTTACAAAATTCGTTTAGGGGCAGTTATGCTACCTGGATTGACCATATCTAGACCCACAGCTGATTGAGACATAAGGGTGGACACTCTTGGGGCTGAGAGGTTTGGTGAGGTTGGGTGAGGAAACGCAGACCCTTTAAAGTAATACTGCGTGGTACCCATCCCATGGGTTCCAAATCTCCAGGTTCAAGGGCATCTTCCTACATCGAAAACATGCATGAGAAACCCAGAAGATGGTACACCGTGTGATCGCGAAAGGTTTCTAAAACGCACCTCATTTCTCATCTCCTTGTGCTCGGGTTCGCCATTCCAGCTGCTTTACTAGCAATCTCCCTCCTTGGAGAATCAGCACCTTTAACCTCCTGTTCCGTACAGGTTGCAATTTGTCCTGAGGATGAACGGGAAGAGGGGAAAACAATGAGAGACTAGCTCTAGGTGTTGGGACAGGCACAGGTCACTCTATTTTCCCATCAGGAAGAAGAATTAACCACAGGCTCAGCCTGCCGCCCGGGAGCAGAATACGGCCTGAAGCAATCCTGCGCTTTTGCGGCCAGCTCCCAAGAAAGCGAGTTGAAAAATGGAGCTCAGGGGTACTGCAATTCACAAACCTGCAGACTTATAAATGATCACTCTCGTCCACAAATATATTGAGGGAAGGCAACGAAGAGGATTTGAAAGCAAGGCAGAATTGCAGGAAACAGATTTCAGGAGGGAGATTCAAATCGCCTTTAAAGCACAGGAAAAGCGGCAAAACCTCGACAAGATGCCCTTGGCCAAAAAGGGCGTATGCGTTTTTTCCTGAATATATTCAGGAAAAAACGCATACGCCCTTTTTGGCCAACCAAGCAACCTGGAAAGGCAAATCAGCGCTACAAAGAAGTCTCGCTTCCCATCGGTCAAAAGGGCCATGCTGAATAAAGTGTCAAAACCAGAAATGCAGGACAGGCCATGAGGAAACGGGAGCCTTGCTACGATGATGGGCGGGATGTAAATTGCCAACAGCCACTTTGGAGAGGTGTACGGTGTGTCCTGAAACATCTAAAAAACTCAGCTTAGAGAGCATAGGGCACTTCCACTCATGGGCCTATAAAGTGGGAAAATTAAAAACCAGCAAGACACAGGCACCCCAAAGTTAAGGGCTGCTCTGTTGACAAGAACCTCCAACTTCGTTACACCTTAAATATCCCAGGAAAGAGAAAAATGGATAAAGAAGTTGTGGTCCTTATGTACAATGGAATATCACTCAGCCATGAAATCAACGTCCTAAGGCTAGTAGCGGCATGATGAGTGGATTTAGGTACGACGATTCTAAGTGAAATAAGTCACACAGAAAAAGACACTTATCATAAGATATCACTTATAGAGGGAATGTAAAAACCGCTACCCTTGAACTGAATTACAAAACAGAACAGAGTCACACGTTTAGAAAACACACTATGGCTGCTTAACGGGAAGGGTGAGGTGGGGTGATGCATAAAACAAGGGTTTCAAATTAGCTCAAATACCGTTCCATAAACCCAATATGTACTAGACAAGACCTACTCCTTGCTCAGTGAATTGGACTCAAAACCCCCTATTCACGGCCCAAGAATATATCTGACTAGTAAGAATCTTAAAACCTATGTATTGATATCTCTCTGTAAGTGAGTCAAGTGGGTGTGAAGTGACATAAACACAGCAGTGAAAAGCAGCTAAACCCCATTATAAAAATAAATTACTTTTAAAAACCTGTGAAAAAAAGACAGTGAAATAGAGAGAAATTCTTACAAAATTCATTTAGGGGCAGTTATGCTACCTGGATTGACCATATCTAGACCCACAGCTGATTGAGACATAAGGGTGGACACTCTTGGGGCTGAGAGGTTTGGTGAGGTTGGGTGAGGAAATGCAGACCCTTTAAAGTAATACTGCGTGGTACCCATCCCATGGGTTCCAAATCTCCAGGTTCAAGGGCATCTTCCTACATCGAAAACATGCATGAGTAACCCAGAGGATGGTACACCGTGTGATCGTGAAAGGTTTCTAAAACGCACCTCATTTCTCATCTCCTTGTGCTCGGGTTCGCCATTCCAGCTGCTTTACTAGCAATCTCCCTCCTTGGAGAATCAGCACCTTTAACCTCCTCTTCCGTACAGGTTGCAATTTGTCCTGAGGATGAACGGGAAGAGGGGAAAACAATGAGAGACTAGCTCTAGGTGTTGGGACAGGCACAGGTCACTCTATTTTCCCATCAGGAAGAAGAATTAACCACAGGCTCAGCCTGCCGCCCGGGACCAGAATAGGGCCTGAAGCAATCCTGCGCTTTTGCGGCCAGCTCCCAAGAAACCGAGGTGAAAAAGGAGCTCAGGGGCACTGCAATTCACAAACCTGCAGACTTATAAATGATCACTCTCGTGCACAAATATATTGAGGGAAGGCAACGAAGAGGATTTGAAAGCAAGGCAGAATTGCAGGAAACAGATTTCAGGAGGGAGATTCGAATCGCCTTTAAAGCACAGGAAAAGCGGCAAAACCTCGACAAGATGCCCTTGGCCAAAAAGGGCGTATGCGTTTTTTCCTGAATATATTCAGGAAAAAACGCATACGCCCTTTTTGGCCAACCAAGCAACCTGGAAAGGCAAATCAGCGCTACAAAGAAGTCTCGCTTCCCATCGGTCAAAAGGGCCATGCTGAATAAAGTGTCAAAACCAGAAATGCAGGACAGGCCATGAGGAAACGGGAGCCTTGCTACGATGATGGGCGGGATGTAAATTGCCAACAGCCACTTTGGAGAGGTGTACGGTGTGTCCTGAAACATCTAAAAAACTCAGCTTAGAGAGCATAGGGCACTTCCACTCATGGGCCTATAAAGTGGGAAAATTAAAAACCAGCAAGACACAGGCACCCCAAAGTTAAGGGCTGCTCTGTTGACAAGAACCTCCAACTTCGTTACACGTTAAATATCCCAGGAAAGAGAAAAATGGATAAAGAAGTTGTGGTCCTTATGTACAATGGAATATCACTCAGCCATGAAATCAACGTCCTAAGGCTAGTAGCAGCATGATGAGTGGATTTAGGTACGACGATTCTAAGTGAAATAAGTCACACAGAAAAAGACACTTATCATAAGATATCACTTATAGAGGGAATGTAAAAACCGCTACCCTTGAACTGAATTACAAAACAGAACAGAGTCACACGTTTAGAAAACACACTATGGCTGCTTAACGGGAAGGGTGAGGTGGGGTGATGCATAAAACAAGGGTTTCAAATTAGCTCAAATACCGTTCCATAAACCCAATATGTACTAGACAAGACCTACTCCTTGCTCAGTGAATTGGACTCAAAACCCCCTATTCACGGCCCAAGAATATATCTGACTAGTAAGAATCTTAAAACCTATGTATTGATATCTCTCTGTAAGTGAGTCAAGTGGGTGTGAAGTGTCATAAACACAGCAGTGAAAAGCAGCTAAACCCCATTATAAAAATAAATTACTTTTAAAAACCTGTGGAAAAAAGACAGTGAAAGAGAGAGAAATTCTTACAAAATTCATTTAGGGGCAGTTATGCTACCTGGATTGACCATATCTAGACCCACAGCTGATTGAGACATAAGGGTGGACACTCTTGGGGCTGAGAGGTTTGGTGAGGTTGGGTGAGGAAACGCAGACCCTTTAAAGTAATACTGCCTGGTACCCATCCCATGGGTTCCAAATCTCCAGGTTCAAGGGCATCTTCCTACATCGAAAACATGCATGAGAAACCCAGAAGATGGTACACCGTGTGATCGCGAAAGGTTTCTAAAACGCACCTCATTTCTCATCTCCTTGTGCTCGGGTTCGCCATTCCAGCTGCTTTACTAGCAATCTCCCTCCTTGGAGAATCAGCACCTTTAACCTCCTGTTCCGTACAGGTTGCAATTTGTCCTGAGGATGAACGGGAAGAGGGGAAAACAATGAGAGACTACCTCTAGGTGTTGGGACAGGCACAGGTTACTCTATTTTCCCATCAGGAAGAAGAATTAACCACAGGCTCAGCCTGCCGCCCGGGACCAGAATAGGGCCTGAAGCAATCCTGCGCTTTTGCGGCCAGCTCCCAAGAAAGCGAGGTGAAAAATGGAGCTCAGGGGCACTGCAATTCACAAACATGCAGACTTATAAATGATCACTCTCGTGCACAAATATATTGAGGGAAGGCAACGAAGAGGATTTGAAAGCAAGGCAGAAGTGCAGGAAACAGATTTCAGGAGGGAGATTCAAATCGCCTTTAAAGCACAGGAAAAGCGGCAAAACCTCGACAAGATGCCCTTGGCCAAAAAGGGCGTATGCGTTTTTTCCTGAATATATTCAGGAAAAAACGCATACGCCCTTTTTGGCCAACCAAGCAACCTGGAAAGGCAAATCAGCGCTACAAAGAAGTCTCGCTTCCCATCGGTCAAAAGGGCCATGCTGAATAAAGTGTCAAAACCAGAAATGCAGGACAGGCCATGAGGAAACGGGAGCCTTGCTACGATGATGGGCGGGATGTAAATTGCCAACAGCCACTTTGGAGAGGTGTACGGTGTGTCCTGAAACATCTAAAAAACTCAGCTTAGAGAGCATAGGGCACTTCCACTCATGGGCCTATAAAGTGGGAAAATTAAAAACCAGCAAGACACAGGCACCCCAAAGTTTAGGGCTGCTCTGTTGACAAGAACCTCCAACTTCGTTACACCTTAAATATCCCAGGAAAGAGAAAAATGGATAAAGAAGTTGTGGTCCTTATGTACAATGGAATATCACTCAGCCATGAAATCAACGTCCTAAGGCTAGTAGCAGCATGATGAGTGGATTTAGGTACGACGATTCTAAGTGAAATAAGTCACACAGAAAAAGACACTTATCATAAGATATCACTTATAGAGGGAATGAAAAAACCGCTACCCTTGAACTGAATTACAAAACAGAACAGAGTCACACGTTTAGAAAACACACTATGGCTGCTTAACGGGAAAGGTGAGGTGGGGTGATGCATAAAACAAGGGTTTCAAATTAGCTCAAATACCGTTCCATAAACCCAATATGTACTAGACAAGACCTACTCCTTGCTCAGTGAATTGGACTCAAAACCCCCTATTCACGGCCCAAGAATATATCTGACTAGTAAGAATCTTAAAACCTATGTATTGATATCTCTCTGTAAGTGAGTCAAGTGGGTGTGAAGTGACATAAACACAGCAGTGAAAAGCAGCTAAACCCCATTATAAAAATCAATTACTTTTAAAAACCTGTGAAAAAAAGACAGTGAAAGAGAGAGAAATTCTTACAAAATTCGTTTAGGGGCAGTTATGCTACCTGGATTGACCATATCTAGACCCACAGCTGATTGAGACATAAGGGTGGACACTCTTGGGGCTGAGAGGTTTGGTGAGGTTGGGTGAGGAAACGCAGACCCTTTAAAGTAATACTGCGTGGTACCCATCCCATGGGTTCCAAATCTCCAGGTTCAAGGGCATCTTCCTACATCGAAAACATGCATGAGAAACCCAGAAGATGGTACACCGTGTGATCGCGAAAGGTTTCTAAAACGCACCTCATTTCTCATCTCCTTGTGCTCGGGTTCGCCATTCCAGCTGCTTTACTAGCAATCTCCCTCCTTGGAGAATCAGCACCTTTAACCTCCTGTTCCGTACAGCTTGCAATTTGTCCTGAGGATGAACGGGAAGAGGGGAAAACAATGAGAGACTAGCTCTAGGTGTTGGGACAGGCACAGGTCACTCTATTTTCCCATCAGGAAGAAGAATTAACCACAGGCTCAGCCTGCCGCCCGGGACCAGAATAGGGCCTGAAGCAATCCTGCGCTTTTGCGGCCAGCTCCCAAGAAAGCGAGGTGAAAAATGGAGCTCAGGGGCACTGCAATTCACAAACCTGCAGACTTATAAATGATCACTCTCGTCCACAAATATATTGAGGGAAGGCAACGAAGAGGATTTGAAAGCAAGGCAGAATTGCAGGAAACAGATTTCAGGAGGGAGATTCAAATCGCCTTTAAAGCACAGGAAAAGCGGCAAAACCTCGACAAGATGCCCTTGGCCAAAAAGGGCGTATGCGTGTTTTCCTGAATATATTCAGGAAAAGACGCATACGCCCTTTTTGGCCAACCAAGCAACCTGGAAAGGCAAATCAGCGCTACAAAGAAGTCTCGCTTCCCATCGGTCAAAAGGGCCATGCTGAATAAAGTGTCAAAACCAGAAATGCAGGACAGGCCATGAGGAAACGGGAGCCTTGCTACGATGATGGGCGGGATGTAAATTGCCAACAGCCACTTTGGAGAAGTGTACGGTGTGTCCTGAAACATCTAAAAAACTCAGTTTAGAGAGCATAGGGCACTTCCACTCATGGGCCTATAAAGTGGGAAAATTAAAAACCAGCAAGACACAGGCACCCCAAAGTTTAGGGCTGCTCTGTTGACAAGAACCTCCAACTTCGTTACACCTTAAATATCCCAGGAAAGAGAAAAATGGATAAAGAAGTTGTGGTCCTTATGTACAATGGAATATCACTCAGCCATGAAATCAACGTCCTAAGGCTCGTAGCAGCATGATGAGTGGATTTAGGTACGACGATTCTAAGTGAAATAAGTCACACAGAAAAAGACACTTATCATAAGATATCACTTATAGAGGGAATGAAAAAACCGCTACCCTTGAACTGAATTACAAAACAGAACAGAGTCACACGTTTAGAAAACACACTATGGCTGCTTAACGGGAAAGGTGAGGTGGGGTGATGCATAAAACAAGGGTTTCAAATTAGCTCAAATACCGTTCCATAAACCCAATATGTACTAGACAAGACCTACTCCTTGCTCAGTGAATTGGACTCAAAACCCCCTATTCACGGCCCAAGAATATATCTGACTAGTAAGAATCTTAAAACCTATGTATTGATATCTCTCTGTAAGTGAGTCAAGTGGGTGTGAATTGACATAAACACAGCAGTGAAAAGCAGCTAAACCCCATTATAAAAATAAATTACTTTTAAAAACCTGTGAAAAAAAGACAGTGAAAGAGAGAGAAATTCTTACAAAATTCGTTTAGGGGCAGTTATGCTACCTGGATTGACCATATCTAGACCCACAGCTGATTGAGACATAAGGGTGGACACTCTTGGGGCTGAGAGGTTTGGTGAGGTTGGGTGAGGAAACGCAGACCCTTTAAAGTAATACTGCGTGGTACCCATCCCATCGGTTCCAAATCTCCAGGTTCAAGGGCATCTTCCTACATCGAAAACATGCATGAGAAACCCAGAAGATGGTACACCGTGTGATCGCGAAAGGTTTCTAAAACGCACCTCATTTCTCATCTCCTTGTGCTCGGGTTCGCCATTCCAGCTGCTTTACTAGCAATCTCCCTCCTTGGAGAATCAGCACCTTTAACCTCCTGTTCCGTACAGGTTGCAATTTGTCCTGAGGATGAACGGGAAGAGGGGAAAACAATGAGAGACTAGCTCTAGGTGTTGGGACAGGCACAGATCACTCTATTTTCCCATCAGGAAGAAGAATTAACCACAGGCTCAGCCTGCCGCCCGGGACCAGAATAGGGCCTGAAGCAATCCTGCGCTTTTGCGGCCAGCTCCCAAGAAAGCGAGTTGAAAAATGGAGCTCAGGGATACTGCAATTCACAAACCTGCAGACTTATAAATGATCACTCTCGTCCACAAATATATTGAGGGAAGGCAACGAAGAGGATTTGAAAGCAAGGCAGAATTGCAGGAAACAGATTTCAGGAGGGAGATTCAAATCGCCTTTAAAGCACAGGAAAAGCGGCAAAACCTCGACAAGATGCCCTTGGCCAAAAAGGGCGTATGCGTTTTTTCCTGAATATATTCAGGAAAAAACGCATACGCCCTTTTTGGCCAACCAAGCAACCTGGAAAGGCAAATCAGCGCTACAAAGAAGTCTCGCTTCCCATCGGTCAAAAGGGCCATGCTGAATAAAGTGTCAAAACCAGAAATGCAGGACAGTCCATGAGGAAACGGGAGCCTTGCTACGATGATGGGCGGGATGTAAATTGCCAACAGCCACTTTGGAGAGGTGTACGGTGTGTCCTGAAACATCTAAAAAACTCAGCTTAGAGAGCATAGGGCACTTCCACTCATGGGCCTATAAAGTGGGAAAATTAAAAACCAGCAAGACACAGGCACCCCAAAGTTAAGGGCTGCTCTGTTGACAAGAACCTCCAACTTCGTTACACCTTAAATATCCCAGGAAAGAGAAAAATGGATAAAGAAGTTGTGGTCCTTATGTACAATGGAATATCACTCAGCCATGAAATCAACGTCCTAAGGCTAGTAGCAGTATGATGAGTGGATTTAGGTACGACGATTCTAAGTGAAATAAGTCACACAGAAAAAGACACTTATCATAAGATATCACTTATAGAGGGAATGTAAAAACCGCTACCCTTGAACTGAATTACAAAACAGAACAGAGTCACACGTTTAGAAAACACACTATGGCTGCTTAACGGGAAGGGTGAGGTGGGGTGATGCATAAAACAAGGGTTTCAAATTAGCTCAAATACCGTTCCATAAACCCAATATGTACTAGACAAGACCTACTCCTTGCTCAGTGAATTGGACTCAAAACCCCCTATTCACGGCCCAAGAATATATCTGACTAGTAAGAATCTTAAAACCTATGTATTGATATCTCTCTGTAAGTGAGTCAAGTGGGTGTGAAGTGTCATAAACACAGCAGTGAAAAGCAGCTAAACCCCATTATAAAAATAAATTACTTTTAAAAACCTGTGGAAAAAAGACAGTGAAAGAGAGAGAAATTCTTACAAAATTCATTTAGGGGCAGTTATGCTACCTGGATTGACCATATCTAGACCCACAGCTGATTGAGACATAAGGGTGGACACTCTTGGGGCTGAGAGGTTTGGTGAGGTTGGGTGAGGAAACGCAGACCCTTTAAAGTAATACTGCCTGGTACCCATCCCATGGGTTCCAAATCTCCAGGTTCAAGGGCATCTTCCTACATCGAAAACATGCATGAGAAACCCAGAAGATGGTACACCGTGTGATCGCGAAAGGTTTCTAAAACGCACCTCATTTCTCATCTCCTTGTGCTCGGGTTCGCCATTCCAGCTGCTTTACTAGCAATCTCCCTCCTTGGAGAATCAGCACCTTTAACCTCCTGTTCCGTACAGGTTGCAATTTGTCCTGAGGATGAACGGGAAGAGGGGAAAACAATGAGAGACTAGCTCTAGGTGTTGGGACAGGCACAGGTCACTCTATTTTCCCATCAGGAAGAAGAATTAACCACAGGCTCAGCCTGCCGCCCGGGACCAGAATAGGGCCTGAAGCAATCCTGCGCTTTTGCGGCCAGCTCCCAAGAAAGCGAGGTGAAAAATGGAGCTCAGGGGCACTGCAATTCACAAACCTGCAAACTTATAAATGATCACTCTCGTCCACAAATATATTGAGGGAAGGCAACGAAGAGGATTTGAAAGCAAGGCAGAATTGCAGGAAACAGATTTCAGGAGGGAGATTCAAATCGCCTTTAAAGCACAGGAAAAGCGGCAAAACCTCGACAAGATGCCCTTGGCCAAAAAGGGCGTATGCGTTTTTTCCTGAATATATTCAGGAAAAAACGCATACGCCCTTTTTGGCCAACCAAGCAACCTGGAAAGGCAAATCAGCGCTACAAAGAAGTCTCGCTTCCCATCGGTCAAAAGGGCCATGCTGAATAAAGTGTCAAAACCAGAAATGCAGGACAGGCCATGAGGAAACGGGAGCCTTGCTACGATGATGGGCGGGATGTAAATAGCCAACAGCCACTTTGGAGAGGTGTACGGTGTGTCCTGAAACATCTAAAAAACTCAGCTTAGAGAGCATAGGGCACTTCCACTCATGGGCCTATAAAGTGGGAAAATTAAAAACCAGCAAGACACAGGCACCCCAAAGTTTAGGGCTGCTCTGTTGACAAGAACCTCCAACTTCGTTACACCTTAAATATCCCAGGAAAGAGAAAAATGGATAAAGAAGTTGTGGTCCTTATGTACAATGGAATATCACTCAGCCATGAAATCAACGTCCTAAGGCTAGTAGCAGCATGATGAGTGGATTTAGGTATGACGATTCTAAGTGAAATAAGTCACACAGAAAAAGACACTTATCATAAGATATCACTTATAGAGGGAATGTAAAAACCGCTACCCTTGAACTGAATTACAAAACAGAACAGAGTCTCACGTTTAGAAAACACACTATGGCTGCTTAACGGGAAGGGTGAGGTGGGGTGATGCATAAAACAAGGGTTTCAAATTAGCTCAAATACCGTTCCATAAACCCAATATGTACTACACAAGACCTACTCCTTGCTCAGTGAATTGGACTCAAAACCCCCTATTCACGGCCCAAGAATATATATGACTAGTAAGAATCTTAAAACCTATGTATTGATATCTCTCTGTAAGTGAGTCAAGTGGGTGTGAAGTGTCATAAACACAGCAGTGAAAAGCAGCTAAACCACATTATAAAAATAAATTACTTTTAAAAACCTGTGAAAAAAAGACAGTGAAAGAGAGAGAAATTCTTACAAAATTCATTTAGGGGCAGTTATGCTACCTGGATTGACCATATCTAGACCCACAGCTGATTGAGACATAAGGGTGGACACTCTTGGGGCTGAGAGGTTTGGTGAGGTTGGGTGAGGAAATGCAGACCCTTTAAAGTAATACTGCGTGGTACCCATCCCATGGGTTCCAAATCTCCAGGTTCAAGGGCCTCTTCCTACATCGAAAACCTGCATGAGAAACCCAGAAGATGGTACACCGTGTGATCACGAAAGGTTTCTAAAACGCACCTCATTTCTCATCTCCTTGTGCTCGGGTTCGCCATTCCAGCTGCTTTACTAGCAATCTCCCTCCTTGGAGAATCAGCACCTTTAACCTCCTGTTCCGTACAGGTTGCAATTTGTCCTGAGGATGAACGGGAAGAGGGGAAAACAATGAGAGACTAGCTCTAGGTGTTGGGACAGGCACAGGTCACTCTATTTTCCCATCAGGAAGAAGAATTAACCACAGGCTCAGCCTGCCGCCCGGGACCAGAATAGGGCCTGAAGCAATCCTGCGCTTTTGCGGCCAGCTCCCAAGAAAGCGAGTTGAAAAATGGAGCTCAGGGGCACTGCAATTCACAAACCTGCAGACTTATAAATGATCACTCTCGTGCACAAATATATTGAGGGAAGGCAACGAAGAGGATTTGAAAGCAAGGCAGAATTGCAGGAAACAGATTTCAGGAGGGAGATTCGAATCGCCATTAAAGCACAGGAAAAGCGGCAAAACCTCGACAAGATGCCCTTGGCCAAAAAGGGCGTATGCGTTTTTTCCTGAATATATTCAGGAAAAAACGCATACGCCCTTTTTGGCCAACCAAGCAACCTGGAAAGGCAAATCAGCGCTACAAAGAAGTCTCGCTTCCCATCGGTCAAAAGGGCCATGCTGAATAAAGTGTCAAAACCAGAAATGCAGGACAGGCCATGAGGAAACGGGAGCCTTGCTACGATGATGGGCGGGATGTAAATTGCCAACAGCCACTTTGGAGAAGTGTACGGTGTGTCCTGAAACATCTAAAAAACTCAGCTTAGAGAGCATAGGACACTTGCACTCATGGGCCTATAAAGTGGGAAAATTAAAAACCAGCAAGACACAGGCACCCCAAAGTTTAGGGCTGCTCTGTTGACAAGAACCTCCAACTTCGTTACACCTTAAATATCCCAGGAAAGAGAAAAATGGATAAAGAAGTTGTGGTCCTTATGTACAATGGAATATCACTCAGCCATGAAATCAACGTCCTAAGGCTAGTAGCAGCATGATGAGTGGATTTAGGTACGACGATTCTAAGTGAAATAAGTCACACAGAAAAAGACACTTATCATAAGATATCACTTATAGAGGGAATGTAAAAACCGCTACCCTTGAACTGAATTACAAAACAGAACAGAGTCACACTTTTAGAAAACACATTATGGCTGCTTAACGGGAAGGGTGAGGTGGGGTGATGCATAAAACAAGGGTTTCAAATTAGCTCAAATACCGTTCCATAAACCCAATATGTACTAGACAAGACCTACTCCTTGCTCAGTGAATTGGACTCAAAACCCCCTATTCACGGCCCAAGAATATATCTGACTAGTAAGAATCTTAAAACCTATGTATTGATATCTCTCTGTAAGTGAGTCAAGTGGGTGTGAAGTGTCATAAACACAGCAGTGAAAAGCAGCTAAACCCCATTATAAAAATAAATTACTTTTAAAAACCTGTGGAAAAAAGACAGTGAAAGAGAGAGAAATTCTTACAAAATTCATTTAGGGGCAGTTATGCTACCTGGATTGACCATATCTAGACCCACAGCTGATTGAGACATAAGGGTGGACACTCTTGGGGCTGAGAGGTTTGGTGAGGTTGGGTGAGGAAACGCAGACCCTTTAAAGTAATACTGCCTGGTACCCATCCCATGGGTTCCAAATCTCAAGGTTCAAGGGCCTCTTCCTACATCGAAAACATGCATGAGAAACCCAGAAGATGGTACACCGTGTGATCGCGAAAGGTTTCTAAAACGCACCTCATTTCTCATCTCCTTGTGCTCGGGTTCGCCATTCCAGCTGCTTTACTAGCAATCTCCCTCCTTGGAGAATCAGCACCTTTAACCTCCTGTTCCGTACAGGTTGCAATTTGTCCTGAGGATGAACGGGAAGAGGGGAAAACAATGAGAGACTAGCTCTAGGTGTTGGGACAGGCACAGGTCACTCTATTTTCCCATCAGGAAGAAGAATTAACCACAGGCTCAGCCTGCCGCCCGGGACCAGAATAGGGCCTGAAGCAATCCTGCGCTTTTGCGGCCAGCTCCCAAGAAAGCGAGTTGAAAAATGGAGCTCAGGGGCACTGCAATTCACAAACCTGCAGACTTATAAATGATCACTCTCGTGCACAAATATATTGAGGGAAGGCAACGAAGAGGATTTGAAAGCAAGGCAGAATTGCAGGAAACAGATTTCAGGAGGGAGATTCGAATCGCCTTTAAAGCACAGGAAAAGCGGCAAAACCTCGACAAGATGCCCTTGGCCAAAAAGGGCGTATGCGTTTTTTCCTGAATATATTCAGGAAAAAACGCATACGCCCTTTTTGGCCAACCAAGCAACCTGGAAAGGCAAATCAGCGCTACAAAGAAGTCTCGCTTCCCATCGGTCAAAAGGGCCATGCTGAATAAAGTGTCAAAACCAGAAATGCAGGACAGGCCATGAGGAAACGGGAGCCTTGCTACGATGATGGGCGGGATGTAAATTGCCAACAGCCACTTTGGAGAAGTGTACGGTGTGTCCTGAAACATCTAAAAAACTCAGCTTAGAGAGCATAGGGCACTTCCACTCATGGGCCTATAAAGTGGGAAAATTAAAAACCAGCAAGACACAGGCACCCCAAAGTTTAGGGCTGCTCTGTTGACAAGAACCTCAAACTTCGTTACACCTTAAATATCCCAGGAAAGAGAAAAATGGATAAAGAAGTTGTGGTCCTTATGTACAATGGAATATCACTCAGCCATGAAATCAACGTCCTAAGGCTAGTAGCAGCATGATGAGTGGATTTAGGTACGACGATTCTAAGTGAAATAAGTCACACAGAAAAAGACACTTATCATAAGATATCACTTATAGAGGGAATGTAAAAACCGCTAACCTTGAACTGAATTACAAAACAGAACAGAGTCACACGTTTAGAAAACACACTATGGCTGCTTAACGGGAAGGGTGAGGTGGGGTGATGCATAAAACAAGGGTTTCAAATTAGCTCAAATACCGTTCCATAAACCCAATATGTACTAGACAAGACCTACTCCTTGCTCAGTGAATTGGACTCAAAACCCCCTATTCACGGCCCAAGAATATATCTGACTAGTAAGAATCTTAAAACCTATGTATTGATATCTCTCTGTAAGTGAGTCAAGTGGGTGTGAAGTGTCATAAACACAGCAGTGAAAAGCAGCTAAACCCCATTATAAAAATAAATTACTTTTAAAAACCTGTGGAAAAAAGACAGTGAAAGAGAGAGAAATTCTTACAAAATTCATTTAGGGGCAGTTATGCTACCTGGATTGACCATATCTAGACCCACAGCTGATTGAGACATAAGGGTGGACACTCTTGGGGCTGAGAGGTTTGGTGAGGTTGGGTGAGGAAACGCAGACCCTTTAAAGTAATACTGCCTGGTACCCATCCCATGGGTCCCAAATCTCCAGTTTCAAGGGCATCTTCCTACATCGAAAACATGCATGAGAAACCCAGAAGATGGTACACCGTGTGATCGGGAAAAGTTTCTAAAACACACCTCATTTCTCATCTCCTTGTGCTCGGGTTCGCCATTCCAGCCGCTTTACTAGCAATCTCCCTCCTTGGAGAATCAGCACCTTTAACCTCCTGTTCCGTACAGGTTGCAATTTGTCCTGAGGATGAACGGGAAGAGGGGAAAACAATGAGAGACTAGCTCTAGGTGTTGGGACAGGCACAGGTCACTCTATTTTCCCATCAGGAAGAAGAATTAACCACAGGCTCAGCCTGCCGCCCGGGACCAGAATAGGGCCTGAAGCCATCCTGCGCTTTTGCGGCCAGCTCCCAAGAAAGCGAGTTGAAAAATGGAGCTCAGGGGCACTGCAATTCACAAACCTGCAGACTTATAAATGATCACTCTCGTCCACAAATATATTGAGGGAAGGCAACGAAGAGGATTTGAAAGCAAGGAAGAATTGCAGGAAATAGATTTCAGGAGGGAGATTCGAATCGCCTTTAAAGCACAGGAAAAGCGGCAAAACCTCGACAAGATGCCCTTGGCCAAAAAGGGCGTATGCGTTTTTTCCTGAATATATTCAGGAAAAAACGCATACGCCCTTTTTGGCCAACCAAGCAACCTGGAAAGGCAAATCAGCGCTACAAAGAAGTCTCGCTTCCCATCGGTCAAAAGGGCCATGGTGAATAAAATATCAAAACCAGAAATGCAGGGCAGGCCATGAGGAAACGGGAGCCTTGCTACGATGATGGGAGGGATGTAAATTGCCAACAGCCACTCTGAAGAAGTGTACGGTGTGTCCTGAAACATCTAAAAAACTCAGCTTAGAGAGCATAGGGCACTTCCACTCATGGGCGTATAAAGTGGGAAAATTAAAAACCAGCAAGACACAGGCACCCCAAAGTTAAGGGCTGCTCTGTTGACAAGAACCTCCAACTTCGTTACACCTTAAATATCCCAGGAAAGAGAAAAATGGATAAAGAAGTTGTGGTCCTTATGTACAATGGAATATCACTCAGCCATGAAATCAACGTCCTAAGGCTAGTAGCAGCATGATGAGTGGATTTAGGTACGACGATTCTAAGTGAAATAAGTCACACAGAAAAAGACACTTATCATAAGATATCACTTATAGAGGGAATGTAAAAACCGCTACCCTTGAACTGAATTACAAAACAGAACAGAGTCACACGTTTAGAAAACACACTATGGCTGCTTAACGGGAAGGGTGAGGTGGGGTGATGCATAAAACAAGGGTTTCAAATTAGCTCAAATACCGTTCCATAAACCCAATATGTACTAGACAAGACCTACTCCTTGCTCAGTGAATTGGACTCAAAACCCCCTATTCACGGCCCAAGAATATATCTGACTAGTAAGAATCTTAAAACCTATGTATTGATATCTCTCTGTAATTGAGTCAAGTGGGTGTGAAGTGTCGTAAACACAGCAGTGAAAAGCAGCTAAACCCCATTATAAAAATAAATTACTTTTAAAAACCTGTGGAAAAAAGACAGTGAAAGAGAGAGAAATTCTTACAAAATTCATTTAGGGGCAGTTATGCTACCTGGATTGACCATATCTAGACCCACAGCTGATTGAGACATAAGGGTGGACACTCTTGGGGCTGAGAGGTTTGGTGAGGTTGGGTGAGGAAACGCAGACCCTTTAAAGTAATACTGCCTGGTACCCATCCCATGGGTTCCAAATCTCCAGGTTCAAGGGCATCTTCCTACATCGAAAACATGCATGAGAAACCCAGAAGATGGTACACCGTGTGATCGCGAAAGGTTTCTAAAACGCACCTCATTTCTCATCTCCTTGTGCTCGGGTTCGCCATTCCAGCTGCTTTACTAGCAATCTCCCTCCTTGGAGAATCAGCACCTTTAACCTCCTGTTCCGTACAGGTTGCAATTTGTCCTGAGGATGAACGGGAAGAGGGGAAAACAATGAGAGACTAGCTCTAGGTGTTGGGACAGGCACAGGTCACTCTATTTTCCCATCAGGAAGAAGAATTAACCACAGGCTCAGCCTGCCGCCCGGGACCAGAATAGGGCCTGAAGCAATCCTGCGCTTTTGCGGCCAGCTCCCAAGAAAGCGAGTTGAAAAATGGAGCTCAGGGGCACTGCAATTCACAAACCTGCAGACTTATAAATGATCACTCTCGTGCACAAATATATTGAGGGAAGGCAACGAAGAGGATTTGAAAGCAAGGCAGAATTGCAGGAAACAGATTTCAGGAGGGAGATTCAAATCGCCTTTAAAGCACAGGAAAAGCGGCAAAACCTCGACAAGATGCCCTTGGCCAAAAAGGGCGTATGCGTTTTTTCCTGAATATATTCAGGAAAAAACGCATACGCCCTTTTTGGCCAACCAAGCAACCTGGAAAGGCAAATCAGCGCTACAAAGAAGTCTCGCTTCCCATCGGTCAAAAGGGCCATGCTGAATAAAGTGTCAAAACCAGAAATGCAGGACAGGCCATGAGGAAACGGGAGCCTTGCTACGATGATGGGCGGGATGTAAATTGCCAACAGCCACTTTGGAGAGGTGTACGGTGTGTCCTGAAACATCTAAAAAACTCAGCTTAGAGAGCATAGGGCACTTCCACTCATGGGCCTATAAAGTGGGAAAATTAAAAACCAGCAAGACACAGGCACCCCAAAGTTTAGGGCTGCTCTGTTGAAAAGAACCTCCAACATCGTTACACCTTAAATATCCCAGGAAAGAGAAAAATGGATAAAGAAGTTGTGGTCCTTATGTACAATGGAATATCACTCAGCCATGAAATCAACGTCCTAAGGCTAGTAGCAGCATGATGAGTGGATTTAGGTACGACGATTCTAAGTGAAATAAGTCACACAGAAAAAGACACTTATCATAAGATATCACTTATAGAGGGAATGTAAAAACCGCTACCCTTGAACTGAATTACAAAACAGAACAGAGTCACACGTTTAGAAAACACACTATGGCTGCTTAAGGGGAAAGGTGAGGTGGGGTGATGCATGAAACAAGGGTTTCAAATTAGCTCAGATACCGTTCCATAAACCTAATATGTAATAGACAAGACCTACTCCTTGCTCAGTGAATTGGACTCGACACCCCTTATTCACGGCCCACGAATATACCTGACTAGTAAGAATCTTAAAACCTATGTATTGATATCTCTCTGTAAGTGAGTCAAGTGGGTGTAAAGTGACATAAACACAGCAGTGAAAAGCAGCTAAACCCCATTATAAAAATCAATTACCTTTAAAATCCTGGGAAACAAAGACAGTGAAAGAGAGAGAAATTCTTACAAAATTCGTTCAGGGGCTGTGATGCCACCTGGATTGACCATGTATAGACCCACAGCTGATTGAGACATAAGGGTGGACACTCTTGGGGCTGACAGGTTTGGTGAGGTTGGGTGAACAAACGCAGACCCTTTAAAGTAATACTGCGTGGTACCCATCCCATGGGTCCCAAATCTCCAGTTTCAAGGGCATCTTCCTACATCGAAAACATGCATGAGAAACCCAGAAGATGGTACACCGTGTGATCGGGAAAAGTTTGTAAAACACACCTCATTTCTCATCTCCTTGTGCTCGGGTTCGCCATTCCAGCTGCTTTACTAGCAATCTCCCTCCTTGGAGAATCAGCACCTTTAACCTCCTGTTCCGTACAGGTTGCAATTTGTCCTGAGGATGAACGGGAAGAGGGGAAAACAATGAGAGACTAGCTCTAGGTGTTGGGACAGGCACAGGTCACTCTATTTTCCCATCAGGAAGAAGAATTAACCACAGGCTCAGCCTGCCGCCCGGGACCAGAATAGGGCCTGAAGCCATCCTGCGCTTTTGCGGCCAGCTCCCAAGAAAGCGAGTTGAAAAATGGAGCTCAGGGGCACTGCAATTCACAAACCTGCAGACTTATAATTGATCACTCTCGTCCACAAATATATTGTGGGAAGGCAACGAAGAGGATTTGAAAGCAAGGAAGAATTGCAGGAAATAGATTTCAGGAGGGAGATTCGAATCGCCTTTAAAGCACAGGAAAAGCGGCAAAACCTCGACAAGATGCCCTTGGCCAAAAAGGGCGTATGCGTTTTTTCCTGAATATATTCAGGAAAAAACGCATACGCCCTTTGTGGCCAACCAAGCAACCTGGAAAGGCAAATCAGCGCTACAAAGAAGTCTCGCTTCCCATCGGTCAAAAGGGCCATGCTGAATAAAGTATCAAAACCAGAAATGCAGGGCAGGCCATGAGGAAACGGGAGCCTTGCTACGATGATGGGAGGGATGTAAATTGCCAACAGCCACTCTGAAGAAGTGTACGGTGTGTCCTGAAACATCTAAAAAACTCAGCTTAGAGAGCATAGGGCACTTCCACTCATGGGCGTATAAAGTGGGAAAATTAAAAACCAGCAAGACACAGGCACCCCAAAGTTTAGGCCTGCTCTGTTGAAAAGAACCTCCAACATCGTTACACCTTAAATATCCCAGGAAAGAGAAAAATGGATAAAGAAGTTGTGGTCCTTATGTACAATGGAATATCACTCAGCCATGAAATCAACGTCATAAGGCTAGTAGCAGCATGATGAGTGGATTTAGGTACGACGATTCTAAGTGAAATAAGTCACACAGAAAAAGACACTTATCATAAGATATCACTTATAGAGGGAATGAAAAAACCGCTACCCTTGAACTGAATTACAAAACAGAACAGAGTCACACGTTTAGAAAACACACTATGGCTGCTTAACGGGAAAGGTGAGGTGGGGTGATGCATAAAACAAGGGTTTCAAATTAGCTCAAATACCGTTCCATAAACCCAATATGTACTAGACAAGACCTACTCCTTGCTCAGTGAATTGGACTCAAAACCCCCTATTCACGGCCCAAGAATATATCTGACTAGTAAGAATCTTAAAACCTATGTATTGATATCTCTCTGTAAGTGAGTCAAGTGGTTGTGAAGTGACATAAACACAGCAGTGAAAAGCAGCTAAACCCCATTATAAAAATCAATTACTTTTAAAAACCTGTGAAAAAAAGACAGTGAAAGAGAGAGAAATTCTTACAAAATTCGTTTAGGGGCAGTTATGCTACCTGGATTGACCATATCTAGACCCACAGCTGATTGAGACATAAGGGTGGACACTCTTGGGGCTGAGAGGTTTGGTGAGGTTGGGTGAGGAAACGCAGACCTTTTAAAGTAATACTGCGTGGTACCCATCCCATGTGTTCCAAATCTCCAGGTTCAAGGGCATCTTCCTACATCGAAAACATGCATGAGTAACCCAGAGGATGGTACACCGTGTGATCGTGAAAGGTTTCTAAAACGCACCTCATTTCTCATCTCCTTGTGCTCGGGTTCGCCATTCCAGCTGCTTTACTAGCAATCTCCCTCCTTGGAGAATCAGCACCTTTAACCTCCTCTTCCGTACAGGTTGCAATTTGTCCTCAGGATGAACGGGAAGAGGGGAAAACAATGAGAGACTAGCTCTAGGTGTTGGGACAGGCACAGGTCACTCTATTTTCCCATCAGGAAGAAGAATTAACCACAGGCTCAGCCTGCCGCCCGGGACCAGAATAGGGCCTGAAGCAATCCTGCGCTTTTGCGGCCAGCTCCCAAGAAAGCGAGGTGAAAAATGGAGCTCAGGGGCACTGCAATTCACAAACCTGCAGACTTATAAATGATCACTCTCGTGCACAAATATATTGAGGGAAGGCAACGAAGAGGATTTGAAAGCAAGGCAGAATTGCAGGAAACAGATTTCAGGAGGGAGATTCGAATCGCCTTTAAAGCACAGGAAAAGCGGCAAAACCTCGACAAGATGCCCTTGGCCAAAAAGGGCTTATGCGTTTTTTCCTGAATATATTCAGGAAAAAACGCATAAGCCCTTTTTGGCCAACCAAGCAACCTGGAAAGGCAAATCAGCGCTACAAAGAAGTCTCGCTTCCCATCGGTCAAAAGGGCCATGCTGAATAAAGTATGAAAACCAGAAATGCAGGGCAGGCCATGAGGAAACGGGAGCCTTGCTACGATGATGGGCGGGATGTAAATTGCCAACAGCCACTCTGAAGAAGTGTACGGTGTGTCCTGAAACATCTAAAAAACTCAGCTTAGAGAGCATAGGGCACTTCCACTCATGGGCGTATAAAGTGGGAAAATTAAAAACCAGCAAGACACAGGCACCCCAAAGTTTAGGGCTGCTCTGTTGAAAAGAACCTCCAACATCGTTACACCTTAAATATCCCAGGAAAGAGAAAAATGGATAAAGAAGTTGTGGTCCTTATGTACAATGGAATATCACTCAGCCATGAAATCAACGTCCTAAGGCTAGTAGCAGCATGATGAGTGGATTTAGGTACGACGATTCTAAGTGAAATAAGTCACACAGAAAAAGACACTTATCATAAGATATCACTTATAGAGGGAATGTAAAAACCGCTACCCTTGAACTGAATTACAAAACAGAACAGAGTCACACGTTTAGAAAACACACTATGGCTGCTTAAGGGGAAAGGTGAGGTGGGGTGATGCATGAAACAAGGGTTTCAAATTAGCTCAGATACCGTTCCATAAACCTAATATGTAATAGACAAGACCTACTCCTTGCTCAGTGAATTGGACTCGACACCCCTTATTCACGGCCCAAGAATATACCTGACTAGTAAGAATCTTAAAACCTATGTATTGATATCTCTCTGTAAGTGAGTCAAGTGGGTGTAAAGTGACATAAACACAGCAGTGAAAAGCAGCTAAACCCCATTATAAAAATCAATTACCTTTAAAATCCTGGGAAACAAAGACAGTGAAAGAGAGAGAAATTCTTACAAAATTCGTTCAGGGGCTGTGATGCCACCTGGATTGACCATGTATAGACCCACAGCTGATTGAGACATAAGGGTGGACACTCTTGGGGCTGACAGGTTTGGTGAGGTTGGGTGAGCAAACGCAGACCCTTTAAAGTAATACTGCGTGGTACCCATCCCATGGGTCCCAAATCTCCAGTTTCAAGGGCATCTTCCTACATCGAAAACATGCATGAGAAACCCAGAAGATGGTACACCGTGTGATCGGGAAAAGTTTCTAAAACACACCTCATTTCTCATCTCCTTGTGCTCGGGTTCGCCATTCCAGCTGCTTTACTAGCAATCTCCCTCCTTGGAGAATCAGCACCTTTAACCTCCTGTTCCGTACAGGTTGCAATTTGTCCTGAGGATGAACGGGAAGAGGGGAAAACAATGAGAGACTAGCTCTAGGTGTTGAGACAGGCACAGGTCACTCTATTTTCCCATCAGGAAGAAGAATTAACCACAGGCTCAGCCTGCCGCCCGGGACCAGAATAGGGCCTGAAGCCATCCTGCGCTTTTGCGGCCAGCTCCCAAGAAAGCGAGTTGAAAAATGGAGCTCAGGGGCACTGCAATTCACAAACCTGCAGACTTATAAATGATCACTCTCGTCCACAAATATATTGTGGGAAGGCAACGAAGAGGATTTGAAAGCAAGGAAGAATTGCAGGAAATAGATTTCAGGAGGGAGATTCGAATCGCCTTTAAAGCACAGGAAAAGCGGCAAAACCTCGACAAGATGCCCTTGGCCAAAAAGGGCGTATGCGTTTTTTCCTGAATATATTCAGGAAAAAACGCATACGCCCTTTGTGGCCAACCAAGCAACCTGGAAAGGCAAATCAGCGCTACAAAGAAGTCTCGCTTCCCATCGGTCAAAAGGGCCATGCTGAATAAAGTATCAAAACCAGAAATGCAGGGCAGGCCATGAGGAAACGGGAGCCTTGCTACGATGATGGGAGGGATGTAAATTGCCAACAGCCACTCTGAAGAAGTGTACGGTGTGTCCTGAAACATCTAAAAAACTCAGCTTAGAGAGCATAGGGCACTTCCACTCATGGGCGTATAAAGTGGGAAAATTAAAAACCAGCAAGACACAGGCACCCCAAAGTTTAGGCCTGCTCTGTTGAAAAGAACCTCCAACATCGTTACACCTTAAATATCCCAGGAAAGAGAAAAATGGATAAAGAAGTTGTGGTCCTTATGTACAATGGAATATCACTCAGCCATGAAATCAACGTCATAAGGCTAGTAGCAGCATGATGAGTGGATTTAGGTACGACGATTCTAAGTGAAATAAGTCACACAGAAAAAGACACTTATCATAAGATATCACTTATAGAGGGAATGAAAAAACCGCTACCCTTGAACTGAATTACAAAACAGAACAGAGTCACACGTTTAGAAAACACACTATGGCTGCTTAACGGGAAAGGTGAGGTGGGGTGATGCATAAAACAAGGGTTTCAAATTAGCTCAAATACCGTTCCATAAACCCAATATGTACTAGACAAGACCTACTCCTTGCTCAGTGAATTGGACTCAAAACCCCCTATTCACGGCCCAAGAATATATCTGACTAGTAAGAATCTTAAAACCTATGTATTGATATCTCTCTGTAAGTGAGTCAAGTGGTTGTGAAGTGACATAAACACAGCAGTGAAAAGCAGCTAAACCCCATTATAAAAATCAATTACTTTTAAAAACCTGTGAAAAAAAGACAGTGAAAGAGAGAGAAATTCTTACAAAATTCGTTTAGGGGCAGTTATGCTACCTGGATTGACCATATCTAGACCCACAGCTGATTGAGACATAAGGGTGGACACTCTTGGGGCTGAGAGGTTTGGTGAGGTTGGGTGAGGAAACGCAGACCTTTTAAAGTAATACTGCGTGGTACCCATCCCATGTGTTCCAAATCTCCAGGTTCAAGGGCATCTTCCTACATCGAAAACATGCATGAGTAACCCAGAGGATGGTACACCGTGTGATCGTGAAAGGTTTCTAAAACGCACCTCATTTCTCATCTCCTTGTGCTCGGGTTCGCCATTCCAGCTGCTTTACTAGCAATCTCCCTCCTTGGAGAATCAGCACCTTTAACCTCCTCTTCCGTACAGGTTGCAATTTGTCCTGAGGATGAACGGGAAGAGGGGAAAACAATGAGAGACTAGCTCTAGGTGTTGGGACAGGCACAGGTCACTCTATTTTCCCATCAGGAAGAAGAATTAACCACAGGCTCAGCCTGCCGCCCGGGACCAGAATAGGGCCTGAAGCAATCCTGCGCTTTTGCGGCCAGCTCCCAAGAAAGCGAGGTGAAAAATGGAGCTCAGGGGCACTGCAATTCACAAACCTGCAGACTTATAAATGATCACTCTCGTGCACAAATATATTGAGGGAAGGCAACGAAGAGGATTTGAAAGCAAGGCAGAATTGCAGGAAACAGATTTCAGGAGGGAGATTCGAATCGCCTTTAAAGCACAGGAAAAGCGGCAAAACCTCGACAAGATGCCCTTGGCCAAAAAGGGCTTATGCGTTTTTTCCTGAATATATTCAGGAAAAAACGCATAAGCCCTTTTTGGCCAACCAAGCAACCTGGAAAGGCAAATCAGCGCTACAAAGAAGTCTCGCTTCCCATCGGTCAAAAGGGCCATGCTGAATAAAGTATGAAAACCAGAAATGCAGGGCAGGCCATGAGGAAACGGGAGCCTTGCTACGATGATGGGCGGGATGTAAATTGCCAACAGCCACTCTGAAGAAGTGTACGGTGTGTCCTGAAACATCTAAAAAACTCAGCTTAGAGAGCATAGGGCACTTCCACTCATGGGCGTATAAAGTGGGAAAATTAAAAACCAGCAAGACACAGGCACCCCAAAGTTTAGGGCTGCTCTGTTGAAAAGAACCTCCAACATCGTTACACCTTAAATATCCCAGGAAAGAGAAAAATGGATAAAGAAGTTGTGGTCCTTATGTACAATGGAATATCACTCAGCCATGAAATCAACGTCCTAAGGCTAGTAGCAGCATGATGAGTGGATTTAGGTACGACGATTCTAAGTGAAATAAGTCACACAGAAAAAGACACTTATCATAAGATATCACTTATAGAGGGAATGTAAAAACCGCTACCCTTGAACTGAATTACAAAACAGAACAGAGTCACACGTTTAGAAAACACACTATGGCTGCTTAAGGGGAAAGGTGAGGTGGGGTGATGCATGAAACAAGGGTTTCAAATTAGCTCAGATACCGTTCCATAAACCTAATATGTAATAGACAAGACCTACTCCTTGCTCAGTGAATTGGACTCGACACCCCTTATTCACGGCCCAAGAATATACCTGACTAGTAAGAATCTTAAAACCTATGTATTGATATCTCTCTGTAAGTGAGTCAAGTGGGTGTAAAGTGACATAAACACAGCAGTGAAAAGCAGCTAAACCCCATTATAAAAATCAATTACCTTTAAAATCCTGGGAAACAAAGACAGTGAAAGAGAGAGAAATTCTTACAAAATTCGTTCAGGGGCTGTGATGCCACCTGGATTGACCATGTATAGACCCACAGCTGATTGAGACATAAGGGTGGACACTCTTGGGGCTGACAGGTTTGGTGAGGTTGGGTGAGCAAACGCAGACCGTTTAAAGTAATACTGCGTGGTACCCATCCCATGGGTCCCAAATCTCCAGTTTCAAGGGCATCTTCCTACATCGAAAACATGCATGAGAAACCCAGAAGATGGTACACCGTGTGATCGGGAAAAGTTTCTAAAACACACCTCATTTCTCATCTCCTTGTGCTCGGGTTCGCCATTCCAGCTGCTTTACTAGCAATCTCCCTCCTTGGAGAATCAGCACCTTTAACCTCCTGTTCCGTACAGGTTGCAATTTGTCCTGAGGATGAACGGGAAGAGGGGAAAACAATGAGAGACTAGCTCTAGGTGTTGGGACAGGCACAGGTCACTCTATTTTCCCATCAGGAAGAAGAATTAACCACAGGCTCAGCCTGCCGCCCGGGACCAGAATAGGGCCTGAAGCCATCCTGCGCTTTTGCGGCCAGCTCCCAAGAAAGCGAGTTGAAAAATGGAGCTCAGGGGCACTGCAATTCACAAACCTGCAGACTTATAAATGATCACTCTCGTCCACAAATATATTGTGGGAAGGCAACGAAGAGGATTTGAAAGCAAGGAAGAATTGCAGGAAATAGATTTCAGGAGGGAGATTCGAATCGCCTTTAAAGCACAGGAAAAGCGGCAAAACCTCGACAAGATGCCCTTGGCCAAAAAGGGCGTATGCGTTTTTTCCTGAATATATTCAGGAAAAAACGCATACGCCCTTTGTGGCCAACCAAGCAACCTGGAAAGGCAAATCAGCGCTACAAAGAAGTCTCGCTTCCCATCGGTCAAAAGGGCCATGCTGAATAAAGTATCAAAACCAGAAATGCAGGGCAGGCCATGAGGAAACGGGAGCCTTGCTACGATGATGGGAGGGATGTAAATTGCCAACAGCCACTCTGAAGAAGTGTACGGTGTGTCCTGAAACATCTAAAAAACTCAGCTTAGAGAGCATAGGGCACTTCCACTCATGGGCGTATAAAGTGGGAAAATTAAAAACCAGCAAGACACAGGCACCCCAAAGTTTAGGCCTGCTCTGTTGAAAAGAACCTCCAACATCGTTACACCTTAAATATCCCAGGAAAGAGAAAAATGGATAAAGAAGTTGTGGTCCTTATGTACAATGGAATATCACTCAGCCATGAAATCAACGTCATAAGGCTAGTAGCAGCATGATGAGTGGATTTAGGTACGACGATTCTAAGTGAAATAAGTCACACAGAAAAAGACACTTATCATAAGATATCACTTATAGAGGGAATGAAAAAACCGCTACCCTTGAACTGAATTACAAAACAGAACAGAGTCACACGTTTAGAAAACACACTATGGCTGCTTAACGGGAAAGGTGAGGTGGGGTGATGCATAAAACAAGGGTTTCAAATTAGCTCAAATACCGTTCCATAAACCCAATATGTACTAGACAAGACCTACTCCTTGCTCAGTGAATTGGACTCAAAACCCCCTATTCACGGCCCAAGAATATATCTGACTAGTAAGAATCTTAAAACCTATGTATTGATATCTCTCTGTAAGTGAGTCAAGTGGTTGTGAAGTGACAT
Source organism: Balaenoptera physalus (assembly GCF_965194825.1). Taxonomy (NCBI): domain Eukaryota; kingdom Metazoa; phylum Chordata; class Mammalia; order Artiodactyla; family Balaenopteridae; genus Balaenoptera; species Balaenoptera physalus. The sequence goes on along the minus strand of NC_138883.1, from coordinate 95,309,763 downwards.
AAACACAGCAGTGAAAAGCAGCTAAACCCCATTATAAAAATCAATTACTTTTAAAAACCTGTGAAAAAAAGACAGTGAAAGAGAGAGAAATTCTTACAAAATTCGTTTAGGGGCAGTTATGCTACCTGGATTGACCATATCTAGACCCACAGCTGATTGAGACATAAGGGTGGACACTCTTGGGGCTGAGAGGTTTGGTGAGGTTGGGTGAGGAAACGCAGACCTTTTAAAGTAATACTGCGTGGTACCCATCCCATGTGTTCCAAATCTCCAGGTTCAAGGGCATCTTCCTACATCGAAAACATGCATGAGTAACCCAGAGGATGGTACACCGTGTGATCGTGAAAGGTTTCTAAAACGCACCTCATTTCTCATCTCCTTGTGCTCGGGTTCGCCATTCCAGCTGCTTTACTAGCAATCTCCCTCCTTGGAGAATCAGCACCTTTAACCTCCTCTTCCGTACAGGTTGCAATTTGTCCTCAGGATGAACGGGAAGAGGGGAAAACAATGAGAGACTAGCTCTAGGTGTTGGGACAGGCACAGGTCACTCTATTTTCCCATCAGGAAGAAGAATTAACCACAGGCTCAGCCTGCCGCCCGGGACCAGAATAGGGCCTGAAGCAATCCTGCGCTTTTGCGGCCAGCTCCCAAGAAAGCGAGGTGAAAAATGGAGCTCAGGGGCACTGCAATTCACAAACCTGCAGACTTATAAATGATCACTCTCGTGCACAAATATATTGAGGGAAGGCAACGAAGAGGATTTGAAAGCAAGGCAGAATTGCAGGAAACAGATTTCAGGAGGGAGATTCGAATCGCCTTTAAAGCACAGGAAAAGCGGCAAAACCTCGACAAGATGCCCTTGGCCAAAAAGGGCTTATGCGTTTTTTCCTGAATATATTCAGGAAAAAACGCATAAGCCCTTTTTGGCCAACCAAGCAACCTGGAAAGGCAAATCAGCGCTACAAAGAAGTCTCGCTTCCCATCGGTCAAAAGGGCCATGCTGAATAAAGTATGAAAACCAGAAATGCAGGGCAGGCCATGAGGAAACGGGAGCCTTGCTACGATGATGGGAGGGATGTAAATTGCCAACAGCCACTCTGAAGAAGTGTACGGTGTGTCCTGAAACATCTAAAAATCTCAGCTTAGAGAGCATAGGGCACTTCCACTCATGGGCGTATAAAGTGGGAAAATTAAAAACCAGCAAGACACAGGCACCCCAAAGTTTAGGGCTGCTCTGTTGAAAAGAACCTCCAACATCGTTACACCTTAAATATCCCAGGAAAGAGAAAAATGGATAAAGAAGTTGTGGTCCTTATGTACAATGGAATATCACTCAGCCATGAAATCAACGTCCTAAGGCTAGTAGCAGCATGATGAGTGGATTTAGGTACGACGATTCTAAGTGAAATAAGTCACACAGAAAAAGACACTTATCATAAGATATCACTTATAGAGGGAATGTAAAAACCGCTACCCTTGAACTGAATTACAAAACAGAACAGAGTCACACGTTTAGAAAACACACTATGGCTGCTTAACGGGAAAGGTGAGGTGGGGTGATGCATAAAACAAGGGTTTCAAATTAGCTCAAATACCGTTCCATAAACCCAATATGTACTAGACAAGACCTACTCCTTGCTCAGTGAATTGGACTCAAAACCCCCTATTCACGGCCCAAGAATATATCTGACTAGTAAGAATCTTAAAACCTATGTATTGATATCTCTCTGTAAGTGAGTCAAGTGGGTGTGAAGTGTCATAAACACAGCAGTGAAAAGCAGCTAAACCCCATTATAAAAATAAATTACTTTTAAAAACCTGTGAAAAAAAGACAGTGAAAGAGAGAGAAATTCTTACAAAATTCATTTAGGGGCAGTTATGCTACCTGGATTGACCATATCTAGACCCACAGCTGATTGAGACATAAGGGTGGACACTCTTGGGGCTGAGAGGTTTGGTGAGGTTGGGTGAGGAAACGCAGACCCTTTAAAGTAATACTGCGTGGTACCCATCCCATGTGTTCCAAATCTCCAGGTTCAAGGGCATCTTCCTACATCGAAAACATGCATGAGAAACCCAGAAGATGGTACACCGTGTGATCGCGAAAGGTTTCTAAAACGCACATCATTTCTCATCTCCTTGTGCTCGGGTTCGCCATTCCAGCTGCTTTACTAGCAATCTCCCTCCTTGGAGAATCAGCACCTTTAACCTCCTGTTCCGTACAGGTTGCAATTTGTCCTGAGGATGAACGGGAAGAGGGGAAAACAATGAGAGACTAGCTCTAGGTGTTGGGACAGGCACAGGTCACTCTATTTTCCCATCAGGAAGAAGAATTAACCACAGGCTCAGCCTGCCGCCCGGGACCAGAATAGGGCCTGAAGCAATCCTGCGCTTTTGCGGCCAGCTCCCAAGAAAGCGAGGTGAAAAATGGAGCTCAGGGGCACTGCAATTCACAAACCTGCAGACTTATAAATGATCACTCTCGTGCACAAATATATTGAGGGAAGGCAACGAAGAGGATTTGAAAGCAAGGCAGAATTGCAGGAAACAGATTTCAGGAGGGAGATTCGAATCGCCTTTAAAGCACAGGAAAAGCGGCAAAACCTCGACAAGATGCCCTTGGCCAAAAAGGGCTTATGCGTTTTTTCCTGAATATATTCAGGAAAAAACGCATAAGCCCTTTTTGGCCAACCAAGCAACCTGGAAAGGCAAATCAGCGCTACAAAGAAGTCTCGCTTCCCATCGGTCAAAAGGGCCATGCTGAATAAAGTATGAAAACCAGAAATGCAGGGCAGGCCATGAGGAAACGGGAGCCTTGCTACGATGATGGGCGGGATGTAAATTGCCAACAGCCACTCTGAAGAAGTGTACGGTGTGTCCTGAAACATCTAAAAAACTCAGCTTAGAGAGCATAGGGCACTTCCACTCATGGGCGTATAAAGTGGGAAAATTAAAAACCAGCAAGACACAGGCACCCCAAAGTTTAGGGCTGCTCTGTTGAAAAGAACCTCCAACATCGTTACACCTTAAATATCCCAGGAAAGAGAAAAATGGATAAAGAAGTTGTGGTCCTTATGTACAATGGAATATCACTCAGCCATGAAATCAACGTCCTAAGGCTAGTAGCAGCATGATGAGTGGATTTAGGTACGACGATTCTAAGTGAAATAAGTCACACAGAAAAAGACACTTATCATAAGATATCACTTATAGAGGGAATGTAAAAACCGCTACCCTTGAACTGAATTACAAAACAGAACAGAGTCACACGTTTAGAAAACACACTATGGCTGCTTAAGGGGAAAGGTGAGGTGGGGTGATGCATGAAACAAGGGTTTCAAATTAGCTCAGATACCGTTCCATAAACCTAATATGTAATAGACAAGACCTACTCCTTGCTCAGTGAATTGGACTCGACACCCCTTATTCACGGCCCAAGAATATACCTGACTAGTAAGAATCTTAAAACCTATGTATTGATATCTCTCTGTAAGTGAGTCAAGTGGGTGTAAAGTGACATAAACACAGCAGTGAAAAGCAGCTAAACCCCATTATAAAAATCAATTACCTTTAAAATCCTGGGAAACAAAGACAGTGAAAGAGAGAGAAATTCTTACAAAATTCGTTCAGGGGCTGTGATGCCACCTGGATTGACCATGTATAGACCCACAGCTGATTGAGACATAAGGGTGGACACTCTTGGGGCTGACAGGTTTGGTGAGGTTGGGTGAGCAAACGCAGACCGTTTAAAGTAATACTGCGTGGTACCCATCCCATGGGTCCCAAATCTCCAGTTTCAAGGGCATCTTCCTACATCGAAAACATGCATGAGAAACCCAGAAGATGGTACACCGTGTGATCGGGAAAAGTTTCTAAAACACACCTCATTTCTCATCTCCTTGTGCTCGGGTTCGCCATTCCAGCTGCTTTACTAGCAATCTCCCTCCTTGGAGAATCAGCACCTTTAACCTCCTGTTCCGTACAGGTTGCAATTTGTCCTGAGGATGAACGGGAAGAGGGGAAAACAATGAGAGACTAGCTCTAGGTGTTGGGACAGGCACAGGTCACTCTATTTTCCCATCAGGAAGAAGAATTAACCACAGGCTCAGCCTGCCGCCCGGGACCAGAATAGGGCCTGAAGCCATCCTGCGCTTTTGCGGCCAGCTCCCAAGAAAGCGAGTTGAAAAATGGAGCTCAGGGGCACTGCAATTCACAAACCTGCAGACTTATAAATGATCACTCTCGTCCACAAATATATTGTGGGAAGGCAACGAAGAGGATTTGAAAGCAAGGAAGAATTGCAGGAAATAGATTTCAGGAGGGAGATTCGAATCGCCTTTAAAGCACAGGAAAAGCGGCAAAACCTCGACAAGATGCCCTTGGCCAAAAAGGGCGTATGCGTTTTTTCCTGAATATATTCAGGAAAAAACGCATACGCCCTTTGTGGCCAACCAAGCAACCTGGAAAGGCAAATCAGCGCTACAAAGAAGTCTCGCTTCCCATCGGTCAAAAGGGCCATGCTGAATAAAGTATCAAAACCAGAAATGCAGGGCAGGCCATGAGGAAACGGGAGCCTTGCTACGATGATGGGAGGGATGTAAATTGCCAACAGCCACTCTGAAGAAGTGTACGGTGTGTCCTGAAACATCTAAAAAACTCAGCTTAGAGAGCATAGGGCACTTCCACTCATGGGCGTATAAAGTGGGAAAATTAAAAACCAGCAAGACACAGGCACCCCAAAGTTTAGGCCTGCTCTGTTGAAAAGAACCTCCAACATCGTTACACCTTAAATATCCCAGGAAAGAGAAAAATGGATAAAGAAGTTGTGGTCCTTATGTACAATGGAATATCACTCAGCCATGAAATCAACGTCATAAGGCTAGTAGCAGCATGATGAGTGGATTTAGGTACGACGATTCTAAGTGAAATAAGTCACACAGAAAAAGACACTTATCATAAGATATCACTTATAGAGGGAATGAAAAAACCGCTACCCTTGAACTGAATTACAAAACAGAACAGAGTCACACGTTTAGAAAACACACTATGGCTGCTTAACGGGAAAGGTGAGGTGGGGTGATGCATAAAACAAGGGTTTCAAATTAGCTCAAATACCGTTCCATAAACCCAATATGTACTAGACAAGACCTACTCCTTGCTCAGTGAATTGGACTCAAAACCCCCTATTCACGGCCCAAGAATATATCTGACTAGTAAGAATCTTAAAACCTATGTATTGATATCTCTCTGTAAGTGAGTCAAGTGGTTGTGAAGTGACATAAACACAGCAGTGAAAAGCAGCTAAACCCCATTATAAAAATCAATTACTTTTAAAAACCTGTGAAAAAAAGACAGTGAAAGAGAGAGAAATTCTTACAAAATTCGTTTAGGGGCAGTTATGCTACCTGGATTGACCATATCTAGACCCACAGCTGATTGAGACATAAGGGTGGACACTCTTGGGGCTGAGAGGTTTGGTGAGGTTGGGTGAGGAAACGCAGACCTTTTAAAGTAATACTGCGTGGTACCCATCCCATGTGTTCCAAATCTCCAGGTTCAAGGGCATCTTCCTACATCGAAAACATGCATGAGTAACCCAGAGGATGGTACACCGTGTGATCGTGAAAGGTTTCTAAAACGCACCTCATTTCTCATCTCCTTGTGCTCGGGTTCGCCATTCCAGCTGCTTTACTAGCAATCTCCCTCCTTGGAGAATCAGCACCTTTAACCTCCTCTTCCGTACAGGTTGCAATTTGTCCTGAGGATGAACGGGAAGAGGGGAAAACAATGAGAGACTAGCTCTAGGTGTTGGGACAGGCACAGGTCACTCTATTTTCCCATCAGGAAGAAGAATTAACCACAGGCTCAGCCTGCCGCCCGGGACCAGAATAGGGCCTGAAGCAATCCTGCGCTTTTGCGGCCAGCTCCCAAGAAAGCGAGGTGAAAAATGGAGCTCAGGGGCACTGCAATTCACAAACCTGCAGACTTATAAATGATCACTCTCATGCACAAATATATTGAGGGAAGGCAACGAAGAGGATTTGAAAGCAAGGCAGAATTGCAGGAAACAGATTTCAGGAGGGAGATTCGAATCGCCTTTAAAGCACAGGAAAAGCGGCAAAACCTCGACAAGATGCCCTTGGCCAAAAAGGGCTTATGCGTTTTTTCCTGAATATATTCAGGAAAAAACGCATAAGCCCTTTTTGGCCAACCAAGCAACCTGGAAAGGCAAATCAGCGCTACAAAGAAGTCTCGCTTCCCATCGGTCAAAAGGGCCATGCTGAATAAAGTATGAAAACCAGAAATGCAGGGCAGGCCATGAGGAAACGGGAGCCTTGCTACGATGATGGGAGGGATGTAAATTGCCAACAGCCACTCTGAAGAAGTGTACGGTGTGTCCTGAAACATCTAAAAAACTCAGCTTAGAGAGCATAGGGCACTTCCACTCATGGGCGTATAAAGTGGGAAAATTAAAAACCAGCAAGACACAGGCACCCCAAAGTTTAGGGCTGCTCTGTTGAAAAGAACCTCCAACATCGTTACACCTTAAATATCCCAGGAAAGAGAAAAATGGATAAAGAAGTTGTGGTCCTTATGTACAATGGAATATCACTCAGCCATGAAATCAACGTCCTAAGGCTAGTAGCAGCATGATGAGTGGATTTAGGTACGACGATTCTAAGTGAAATAAGTCACACAGAAAAAGACACTTATCATAAGATATCACTTATAGAGGGAATGTAAAAACCGCTACCCTTGAACTGAATTACAAAACAGAACAGAGTCACACGTTTAGAAAACACACTATGGCTGCTTAACGGGAAAGGTGAGGTGGGGTGATGCATAAAACAAGGGTTTCAAATTAGCTCAAATACCGTTCCATAAACCCAATATGTACTAGACAAGACCTACTCCTTGCTCAGTGAATTGGACTCAAAACCCCCTATTCACGGCCCAAGAATATATCTGACTAGTAAGAATCTTAAAACCTATGTATTGATATCTCTCTGTAAGTGAGTCAAGTGGGTGTGAAGTGTCATAAACACAGCAGTGAAAAGCAGCTAAACCCCATTATAAAAATAAATTACTTTTAAAAACCTGTGAAAAAAAGACAGTGAAAGAGAGAGAAATTCTTACAAAATTCATTTAGGGGCAGTTATGCTACCTGGATTGACCATATCTAGACCCACAGCTGATTGAGACATAAGGGTGGACACTCTTGGGGCTGAGAGGTTTGGTGAGGTTGGGTGAGGAAACGCAGACCCTTTAAAGTAATACTGCGTGGTACCCATCCCATGGGTTCCAAATCTCCAGGTTCAAGGGCATCTTCCTACATCGAAAACATGCATGAGAAACCCAGAAGATGGTACACCGTGTGATCGCGAAAGGTTTCTAAAACGCACCTCATTTCTCATCTCCTTGTGCTCGGGTTCGCCATTCCAGCTGCTTTACTAGCAATCTCCCTCCTTGGAGAATCAGCACCTTTAACCTCCTGTTCCGTACAGGTTGCAATTTGTCCTGAGGATGAACGGGAAGAGGGGAAAACAATGAGAGACTAGCTCTAGGTGTTGGGACAGGCACAGGTCACTCTATTTTCCCATCAGGAAGAAGAATTAACCACAGGCTCAGCCTGCCGCCCGGGACCAGAATAGGGCCTGAAGCAATCCTGCGCTTTTGCGGCCAGCTCCCAAGAAAGCGAGTTGAAAAATGGAGCTCAGGGGCACTGAAATTCACAAACCTGCAGACTTATAAATGATCACTCTCGTCCACAAATATATTGAGGGAAGGCAACCAAGAGGATTTGAAAGCAAGGCAGAATTGCAGGAAACAGATTTCAGGAGGGAGATTCAAATCGCCTTTAAAGCACAGGAAAAGCGGCAAAACCTCGACAAGATGCCCTTGGCCAAAAAGGGCGTATGCGTTTTTTCCTGAATATATTCAGGAAAAAACGCATACGCCCTTTTTGGCCAACCAAACAACCTGGAAAGGCAAATCAGCGCTACAAAGAAGTCTCGCTTCCCATCGGTCAAAAGGGCCTTGCTGAATAAAGTGTCAAAACCAGAAATGCAGGGCAGGCCATGAGGAAACGGGAGCCTTGTTACGATGATGGGCGGGATGTAAATTGCCAACAGCCACTCTAGAGAAGTGTACGGTGTGTCCTTAAACATCTAAAAAACTCAGGTTAGAGAGCATAGGGCAGTTCCACTCATGGGCGTATAAATTGGGAAAATTAAAAACCAGCAAGACACAGGCACCCCAACGTTTAGGGCTTCTCTGTTGACAAGAACCTCCACTTCGTTACACCTTAAATATCTCAGGAAAGAGAAAAATGGATAAAGAAGTTGTGGTCCTTATGTACAATGGAATATCACTCAGCCATGAAATCAACGTCATAAGGCTAGTAGCAGCATGATGAGTGGATTTAGGTACGACGATTCTAAGTGAAATAAGTCACACAGAAAAAGACACTTATCATAAGATATCACTTATAGAGGGAATGTAAAAACCGCTACCCTTGAACTGAATTACAAAACAGAACAGAGTCACACGTTTAGAAAACACACTATGGCTGCTTAAGGGGAAAGGTGAGGTGGGGTGATGCATGAAACAAGGGTTTCAAATTAGCTCAGATACCGTTCCATAAACCCAATATGTAATAGACAAGACCTACTCCTTGCTCAGTGAATTGGACTCGACACCCCCTATTCACGGCCCAAGAATATACCTGACTAGTAAGAATCTTAAAACCTATGTATTGATATCTCTCTGTAAGTGAGTCAAGTGGGTGTAAAGTGACATAAACACAGCAGTGAAAAGCAGCTAAACCCCATTATAAAAATCAATTACTTTTAAAATCCTGGGAAACAAAGACAGTGAAAGAGAGAGAAATTCTTACAAAATTCGTTCAGGGGCTGTGATGCCACCTGGATTGACCATGTATAGACCCACAGCTGATTGAGACATAAGGGTGGACACTCTTGGGGCTTACAGGTTTGGTGAGGTTGGGTGAGCAAACGCAGACCCTTTAAAGTAATACTGCGTGGTACCCATCCCATGGGTCCCAAATCTCCAGTTTCAAGGGCATCTTCCTACATCGAAAACATGCATGAGAAACCCAGAAGATGGTACACCGTGTGATCGGGAAAGGTTTCTAAAACACACCTCATTTCTCATCTCCTTGTGCTCGGGTTCGCCATTCCAGCCGCTTTACTAGCAATCTCCCTCCTTGGAGAATCAGCACCTTTAACCTCCTGTTCCGTACAGGTTGCAATTTGTCCTGAGGATGAACGGGAAGAGGGGAAAACAATGAGAGACTAGCTCTAGGTGTTGGGACAGGCACAGGTCACTCTATTTTCCCATCAGGAAGAAGAATTAACCACAGGCTCAGCCTGCCGCCCGGGACCAGAATAGGGCCTGAAGCCATCCTGCGCTTTTGCGGCCAGCTCCCAAGAAAGCGAGTTGAAAAATGGAGCTCAGGGGCACTGCAATTCACAAACCTGCAGACTTATAAATGATCACTCTCGTCCACAAATATATTGAGGGAAGGCAACGAAGAGGATTTGAAAGCAAGGAAGAATTGCAGGAAATAGATTTCAGGAGGGAGATTCGAATCGCCTTTAAAGAACAGGAAAAGCGGCAAAACCTCGACAAGATGCCCTTGGCCAAAAAGGGCGTATGCGTTTTTTCCTGAATATATTCAGGAAAAAACGCATACGCACTTTTTGGCCAACCAAGCAACCTGGAAAGGCAAATCAGCGCTACAAAGAAGTCTCGCTTCCCATCGGTCAAAAGGGCCATGCTGAATAAAGTATCAAAACCAGAAATGCAGGGCAGGCCATGAGGAAACGGGAGCCTTGCTACGATGATGGGAGGGATGTAAATTGCCAACAGCCACTCTGAAGAAGTGTACGGTGTGTCCTGAAACATCTATAAAACTCAGCTTAGAGAGCATAGGGCACTTCCACTCATGGGCGTATAAAGTGGGAAAATTAAAAACCAGCAAGACACAGGCACCCCAAAGTTTAGGCCTGCTCTGTTGAAAAGAACCTCCAACATCGTTACACCTTAAATATCCCAGGAAAGAGAAAAATGGATAAAGAAGTTGTGGTCCTTATGTACAATGGAATATCACTCAGCCATGAAATCAACGTCCTAAGGCTAGTAGCAGCATGATGAGTGGATTTAGGTACGACGATTCTAAGTGAAATAAGTCACACAGAAAAAGACACTTATCATAAGATATCACTTATAGAGGGAATGAAAAAACCGCTACCCTTGAACTGAATTACAAAACAGAACAGAGTCACACGTTTAGAAAACACACTATGGCTGCTTAACGGGAAAGGTGAGGTGGGGTGATGCATAAAACAAGGGTTTCAAATTAGCTCAAATACCGTTCCATAAACCCAATACGTACTAGACAAGACCTACTCCTTGCTCAGTGAATTGGACTCAAAACCCCCTATTCACGGCCCAAGAATATATCTGACTAGTAAGAATCTTAAAACCTATGTATTGATATCTCTCTGTAAGTGAGTCAAGTGGGTGTGAAGTGACATAAACACAGCAGTGAAAAGCAGCTAAACCCCATTATAAACATCAATTACTTTTAAAAACCTGTGCAAAAAAGACAGTGAAAGAGAGAGAAATTCTTACAAAATTCGTTTAGGGGCAGTTATGCTACCTGGATTGACCATATCTAGACCCACAGCTGATTGAGACATAAGGGTGGACACTCTTGGGGCTGAGAGGTTTGGTGAGGTTGGGTGAGGAAACGCAGACCCTTTAAAGTAATACTGCGTGGTACCCATCCCATGGGTTCCAAATCTCCAGGTTCAAGGGCATCTTCCTACATCGAAAACATGCATGAGAAACCCAGAAGATGGTACACCGTGTGATCGCGAAAGGTTTCTAAAACGCACCTCATTTCTCATCTCCTTGTGCTCGGGTTCGCCATTCCAGCTGCTTTACTAGCAATCTCCCTCCTTGGAGAATCAGCACCTTTAACCTCCTGTTCCGTACAGGTTGCAATTTGTCCTGAGGATGAACGGGAAGAGGGGAAAACAATGAGAGACTAGCTCTAGGTGTTGGGACAGGCACAGGTCACTCTATTTTCCCATCAGGAAGAAGAATTAAGCACAGGCTCAGCCTGCCGCCCGGGACCAGAATAGGGCCTGAAGCCATCCTGCGCTTTTGCGGCCAGCTCCCAAGAAAGCGAGTTGAAAAATGGAGCTCAGGGGCACTGCAATTCACAAACCTGCAGACTTATAAATGATCACTCTCGTCCTCAAATATATTGAGGGAAGGCAACCAAGAGGATTTGAAAGCAAGGCAGAATTGCAGGAAACAGATTTCAGGAGGGAGATTCAAATCGCCTTTAAAGCACAGGAAAAGCGGCAAAACCTCGACAAGATGCCCTTGGCCAAAAAGGGCGTATGCGTTTTCTCCTGAATATATTCAGGAAAAAACGCATACGCCCTTTTTGGCCAACCAAGCAACCTGGAAAGGCAAATCAGCGCTACAAAGAAGTCTCGCTTCCCATCGGTCAAAAGGGCCATGCTGAATAAAGTGTCAAAACCAGAAATGCAGGACAGGCCATGAGGAAACGGGAGCCTTGCTACGATGATGGGCGGGATGTAAATTGCCAACAGCCACTTTGGAGAAGTGTACGGTGTGTCCTGAAACATCTAAAAAACTCAGCTTAGAGAGCATAGGGCACTTCCACTCATGGGCCTATAAAGTGGGAAAATTAAAAACCAGCAAGACACAGGCACCCCAAAGTTTAGGGCTGCTCTGTTGACAAGAACCTCCAACTTCGTTACACCTTAAATATCCCAGGAAAGAGAAAAATGGATAAAGAAGTTGTGGTCCTTATGTACAATGGAATATCACTCAGCCATGAAATCAACGTCATAAGGCTAGTAGCAGCATGATGAGTGGATTTAGGTACGACGATTCTAAGTGAAATAAGTCACACAGAAAAAGACACTTATCATAAGATATCACTTATAGAGGGAATGAAAAAACCGCTACCCTTGAACTGAATTACAAAACAGAACAGAGTCACACGTTTAGAAAACACACTATGGCTGCTTAACGGGAAAGGTGAGGTGGGGTGATGCATAAAACAAGGGTTTCAAATTAGCTCAAATACCGTTCCATAAACCCAATATGTACTAGACAAGACCTACTCCTTGCTCAGTGAATTGGACTCAAAACCCCCTATTCACGGCCCAAGAATATATCTGACTAGTAAGAATCTTAAAACCTATGTATTGATATCTCTCTGTAAGTGAGTCAAGTGGGTGTGAAGTGACATAAACACAGCAGTGAAAAGCAGCTAAACCCCATTATAAACATCAATTACTTTTAAAAACCTGTGCAAAAAAGACAGTGAAAGAGAGAGAAATTCTTTCAAAATTCGTTTAGGGGCAGTTATGCTACCTGGATTGACCATATCTAGACACACAGCTGATTGAGACATAAGGGTGGACACTCTTGGGGCTGAGAGGTTTGGTGAGGTTGGGTGAGGAAACGCAGACCCTTTAAAGTAATACTGCGTGGTACCCATCCCATGGGTTCCAAATCTCCAGGTTCAAGGGCATCTTCCTACATCGAAAACATGCATGAGAAACCCAGAAGATGGTACACCATGTGATCGCGAAAGGTTTCTAAAACGCACCTCATTTCTCATCTCCTTGTGCTCGGGTTCGCCATTCCAGCTGCTTTACTAGCAATCTCCCTCCTTGGAGAATCAGCACCTTTAACCTCCTGTTCCGTACAGGTTGCAATTTGTCCTGAGGATGAACGGGAAGAGGGGAAAACAATGAGAGACTAGCTCTAGGTGTTGTGACAGGCACAGGTCACTCTATTTTCCCATCAGGAAGAAGAATTAACCACAGGCTCAGCCTGCCGCCCGGGACCAGAATAGGGCCTGAAGCAATCCTGCGCTTTTGCGGCCAGCTCCCAAGAAAGCGAGTTGAAAAATGGAGCTCAGGGGCACTGCAATTCACAAACCTGCAGACTTATAAATGATCACTCTCGTCCACAAATATATTGAGGGAAGGCAACCAAGAGGATTTGAAAGCAAGGCAGAATTGCAGGAAACAGATTTCAGGAGGGAGATTCAAATCGCCTTTAAAGCACAGGAAAAGCGGCAAAACCTCGACAAGATGCCCTTGGCCAAAAAGGGCGTATGCGTTTTTTCCTGAATATATTCAGGAAAAAACGCATACGCCCTTTTTGGCCAACCAAGCAACCTGGAAAGGCAAATCAGCGCTACAAAGAAGTCTCGCTTCCCATCGGTCAAAAGGGCCATGCTGAATAAAGTGTCAAAACCAGAAATGCAGGGCAGGCAATGAGGAAACGGTAGGCTTGTTACGATGATGGGCGGGATGTAAATTGCCAACAGCCACTCTAGAGAAGTGTACGGTGTGTCCTTAAACATCTAAAAAACTCAGGTTAGAGAGCATAGGGCACTTCCACTAATGGGCGTATTAATTGGGAAAATTAAAAACCAGCAAGACACAGGCACCCCAACGTTTAGGGCTGCTCTGTTTACAAGAACCTCCACTTCGTTACACCTTAAATATCTCAGGAAAGAGAAAAATGGATAAAGAAGTTGTGGTCCTTATGTACAATGGAATATCACTCAGCCATGAAATCAACGTCATAAGGCTAGTAGCAGCATGATGAGTGGATTTGGGTACGACGATTCTAAATGAAATAAGTCACACAGAAAAAGACACTTATCATAAGATATCACTTATAGAGGGAATGTAAAAACGGCTACCCTTGAACTGAATTACAAAACAGAACAGAGTCACACGTTTAGAAAACACACTATGGCTGCTTAAGGGGAAAGGTGAGGTGGGGTGATGCATGAAACAAGGGTTTCAAATTAGCTCAGATACCGTTCCATAAACCCAATATGTAATAGACAAGACCTACTCCTTGCTCAGTGAATTGGACTCGACACCCCCTATTCACGGCCCAAGAATATACCTGACTAGTAAGAATCTTAAAACCTATGTATTGATATCTCTCTGTAAGTGAGTCAAGTGGGTGTAAAGTGACATAAACACAGCAGTGAAAAGCAGCTAAACCCCATTATAAAAATCAATTACTTTTAAAATCCTGGGAAACAAAGACAGTGAAAGAGAGAGAAATTCTTACAAAATTCGTTCAGGGGCTGTGATGCCACCTGGATTGACCATGTATAGACCCACAGCTGATTGAGACATAAGGGTGGACACTCTTGGGGCTGACAGGTTTGGTGAGGTTGGGTGAGCAAACGCAGACCCTTTAAAGTAATACTGCGTGGTACCCATCCCATGGGTCCCAAATCTCCAGTTTCAAGGGCATCTTCCTACATCGAAAACATGCATGAGAAACCCAGAAGATGGTACACCGTGTGATCGGGAAAGGTTTCTAAAACACACCTCATTTCTCATCTCCTTGTGCTCGGGTTCGCCATTCCAGCCGCTTTACTAGCAATCTCCCTCCTTGGAGAATCAGCACCTTTAACCTCCTGTTCCGTACAGGTTGCAATTTGTCCTGAGGATGAACGGGAAGAGGGGAAAACAATGAGAGACTAGCTCTAGGTGTTGGGACAGGCACAGGTCACTCTATTTTCCCATCAGGAAGAAGAATTAACCACAGGCTCAGCCTGCCGCCCGGGACCAGAATAGGGCCTGAAGCAATCCTGCGCTTTTGCGGCCAGCTCCCAAGAAAGCGAGTTGAAAAATGGAGCTCAGGGGCACTGCAATTCACAAACCTGCAGACTTATAAATGATCACTCTCGTCCACAAATATATTGAGGGAAGGCAACCAAGAGGATTTGAAAGCAAGGCAGAATTGCAGGAAACAGATTTCAGGAGGGAGATTCAAATCGCCTTTAAAGCACAGGAAAAGCGGCAAAACCTCGACAAGATGCCCTTGGCCAAAAAGGGCGTATGCGTTTTTTCCTGAATATATTCAGGAAAAAACGCATACGCCCTTTTTGGCCAACCAAGCAACCTGGAAAGGCAAATCAGCGCTACAAAGAAGTCTCGCTTCCCATCGGTCAAAAGGGCCATGCTGAATAAAGTGTCAAAACCAGAAATGCAGGACAGGCCATGAGGAAACGGGAGCCTTGCTACGATGATGGGCGGAATGTAAATTGCCAACAGCCACTTTGGAGAAGTGTACGGTGTGTCCTGAAACATCTAAAAAACTCAGCTTAGAGAGCATAGGGCACTTCCACTCATGGGCCTATAAAGTGGGAAAATTAAAAACCAGCAAGACACAGGCACCCCAAAGTTTAGGCCTGCTCTGTTGAAAAGAACCTCCAACATCGTTACACCTTAAATATCCCAGGAAAGAGAAAAATGGATAAAGAAGTTGTGGTCCTTATGTACAATGGAATATCACTCAGCCATGAAATCAACGTCCTAAGGCTAGTAGCAGCATGATGAGTGGATTTAGGTACGACGATTCTAAGTGAAATAAGTCACACAGAAAAAGACACTTATCATAAGATATCACTTATAGAGGGAATGAAAAAACCGCTACCCTTGAACTGAATTACAAAACAGAACAGAGTCACACGTTTAGAAAACACACTATGGCTGCTTAACGGGAAAGGTGAGGTGGGGTGATGCATAAAACAAGGGTTTCAAATTAGCTCAAATACCGTTCCATAAACCCAATATGTACTAGACAAGACCTACTCCTTGCTCAGTGAATTGGACTCAAAACCCCCTATTCACGGCCCAAGAATATATCTGACTAGTAAGAATCTTAAAACCTATGTATTGATATCTCTCTGTAAGTGAGTCAAGTGGGTGTGAAGTGACATAAACACAGCAGTGAAAAGCAGCTAAACCCCATTATAAACATCAATTACTTTTAAAAACCTGTGCAAAAAAGACAGTGAAAGAGAGAAAAATTCTTACAAAATTCGTTTAGGGGCAGTTATGCTACCTGGATTGACCATATCTAGACCCACAGCTGATTGAGACATAAGGGTGGACACTCTTGGGGCTGAGAGGTTTGGTGAGGTTGGGTGAGGAAACGCAGACCCTTTAAAGTAATACTGCGTGGTACCCATCCCATGGGTTCCAAATCTCCAGGTTCAAGGGCATCTTCCTACATCGAAAACATGCATGAGAAACCCAGAAGATGGTACACCGTGTGATCGCGAAAGGTTTCTAAAACGCACCTCATTTCTCATCTCCTTGTGCTCGGGTTCGCCATTCCAGCCGCTTTACTAGCAATCTCCCTCCTTGGAGAATCAGCACCTTTAACCTCCTGTTCCGTACAGGTTGCAATTTGTCCTGAGGATGAACGGGAAGAGGGGAAAACAATGAGAGACTAGCTCTAGGTGTTGGGACAGGCACAGGTCACTCTATTTTCCCATCAGGAAGAAGAATTAACCACAGGCTCAGCCTGCCGCCCGGGACCAGAATAGGGCCTGAAGCCATCCTGCGCTTTTGCGGCCAGCTCCCAAGAAAGCGAGTTGAAAAATGGAGCTCAGGGGCACTGCAATTCACAAACCTGCAGACTTATAAATGATCACTCTCGTCCACAAATATATTGAGGGAAGGCAACGAAGAGGATTTGAAAGCAAGGAAGAATTGCAGGAAATAGATTTCAGGAGGGAGATTCGAATCGCCTTTAAAGCACAGGAAAAGCGGTAAAACCTCGACAAGATGCCCTTGGCCAAAAAGGGCGTATGCGTTTTTTCCTGAATATATTCAGGAAAAAACGCATACGCCCTTTTTGGCCAACCAAGCAACCTGGAAAGGCAAATCAGCGCTACAAAGAAGTCTCGCTTCCCATCGGTCAAAAGGGCCATGCTGAATAAAGTATCAAAACCAGAAATGCAGGGCAGGCCATGAGGAAACGGGAGCCTTGCTACGATGATGGGAGGGATGTAAATTGCCAACAGCCACTCTGAAGAAGTGTACGGTGTGTCCTGAAAC
This sequence comes from Balaenoptera physalus, assembly GCF_965194825.1. Classification (NCBI taxonomy): domain Eukaryota; kingdom Metazoa; phylum Chordata; class Mammalia; order Artiodactyla; family Balaenopteridae; genus Balaenoptera; species Balaenoptera physalus. Next base: position 95,292,799 of record NC_138883.1, on the reverse strand, counting down.
ATCTAAAAAACTCAGCATAGAGAGCATAGGGCACTTCCACTCATGGGCCTATAAAGTGGGAAAATTAAAAACCAGCAAGACACAGGCACCCCAAAGTTTAGGGCTGCTCTGTTGACAAGAACCTCCAACTTCGTTACACCTTAAATATCCCAGGAAAGAGAAAAATGGATAAAGAAGTTGTGGTCCTTATGTACAATGGAATATCACTCAGCCATGAAATCAACGTCATAAGGCTAGTAGCAGCATGATGAGTGGATTTAGGTACGACGATTCTAAGTGAAATAAGTCACACAGAAAAAGACACTTATCATAAGATATCACTTATAGAGGGAATGAAAAAACCGCTACCCTTGAACTGAATTACAAAACAGAACAGAGTCACACGTTTAGAAAACACACTATGGCTGCTTAACGGGAAAGGTGAGGTGGGGTGATGCATAAAACAAGGGTTTCAAATTAGCTCAAATACCGTTCCATAAACCCAATATGTACTAGACAAGACCTACTCCTTGCTCAGTGAATTGGACTCAAAACCCCCTATTCACGGCCCAAGAATATATCTGACTAGTAAGAATCTTAAAACCTATGTATTGATATCTCTCTGTAAGTGAGTCAAGTGGGTGTGAAGTGACATAAACACAGCAGTGAAAAGCAGCTAAACCCCATTATAAACATCAATTACTTTTAAAAACCTGTGCAAAAAAGACAGTGAAAGAGAGAGAAATTCTTACAAAATTCGTTTAGGGGCAGTTATGCTACCTGGATTGACCATATCTAGACCCACAGCTGATTGAGACATAAGGGTGGACACTCTTGGGGCTGAGAGGTTTGGTGAGGTTGGGTGAGGAAACGCAGACCCTTTAAAGTAATACTGCGTGGTACCCATCCCATGGGTTCCAAATCTCCAGGTTCAAGGGCATCTTCCTACATCGAAAACATGCATGAGAAACCCAGAAGATGGTACACCGTGTGATCGCGAAAGGTTTCTAAAACGCACCTCATTTCTCATCTCCTTGTGCTCGGGTTCGCCATTCCAGCCGCTTTACTAGCAATCTCCCTCCTTGGAGAATCAGCACCTTTAACCTCCTGTTCCATACAGGTTGCAATTTGTCCTGAGGATGAACGGGAAGAGGGGAAAACAATGAGAGACTAGCTCTAGGTGTTGGGACAGGCACAGGTCACTCTATTTTCCCATCAGGAAGAAGAATTAACCACAGGCTCAGCCTGCCGCCCGGGACCAGAATAGGGCCTGAAGCCATCCTGCTCTTTTGCGGCCAGCTCCCAAGAAAGCGAGTTGAAAAATGGAGCTCAGGGGCACTGCAATTCACAAACCTGCAGACTTATAAATGATCACTCTCGTCCACAAATATATTGAGGGAAGGCAACGAAGAGGATTTGAAAGCAAGGAAGAATTGCAGGAAATAGATTTCAGGAGGGAGATTCGAATCGCCTTTAAAGCACAGGAAAAGCGGCAAAACCTCGACAAGATGCCCTTGGCCAAAAAGGGCGTATGCGTTTTTTCCTGAATATATTCAGGAAAAAACGCATACGCCCTTTTTGGCCAACCAAGCAACCTGGAAAGGTCAAATCAGCGCTACAAAGAAGTCTCGCTTCCCATCGGTCAAAAGGGCCATGCTGAATAAAGTATCAAAACCAGAAATGCAGGGCAGGCCATGAGGAAACGGGAGCCTTGCTACGATGATGGGAGGGATGTAAATTGCCAACAGCCACTCTGAAGAAGTGTACGGTGTGTCCTGAAACATCTAAAAAACTCAGCTTAGAGAGCATAGGGCACTTCCACTCATGGGCCTATAAAGTGGGAAAATTAAAAACCAGCAAGACACAGGCACCCCAAAGTTTAGGGCTGCTCTGTTGACAAGAACCTCCAACTTCGTTACACCTTAAATATCCCAGGAAAGAGAAAAATGGATAAAGAAGTTGTGGTCCTTATGTACAATGGAATATCACTCAGCCATGAAATCAACGTCATAAGGCTAGTAGCAGCATGATGAGTGGATTTAGGTACGACGATTCTAAGTGAAATAAGTCACACAGAAAAAGACACTTATCATAAGATATCACTTATAGAGGGAATGAAAAAACCGCTACCCTTGAACTGAATTACAAAACAGAACAGAGTCACACGTTTAGAAAACACACTATGGCTGCTTAACGGGAAAGGTGAGGTGGGGTGATGCATAAAACAAGGGTTTCAAATTAGCTCAAATACCGTTCCATAAACCCAATATGTACTAGACAAGACCTACTCCTTGCTCAGTGAATTGGACTCAAAACCCCCTATTCACGGCCCAAGAATATATCTGACTAGTAAGAATCTTAAAACCTATGTATTGATATCTCTCTGTAAGTGAGTCAAGTGGGTGTGAAGTGACATAAACACAGCAGTGAAAAGCAGCTAAACCCCATTATAAACATCAATTACTTTTAAAAACCTGTGCAAAAAAGACAGTGAAAGAGAGAGAAATTCTTACAAAATTCGTTTAGGGGCAGTTATGCTACCTGGATTGACCATATCTAGACCCACAGCTGATTGAGACATAAGGGTGGACACTCTTGGGGCTGAGAGGTTTGGTGAGGTTGGGTGAGGAAACGCAGACCCTTTAAAGTAATACTGCGTGGTACCCATCCCATGGGTTCCAAATCTCCAGGTTCAAGGGCATCTTCCTACATCGAAAACATGCATGAGAAACCCAGAAGATGGTACACCGTGTGATCGCGAAAGGTTTCTAAAACGCACCTCATTTCTCATCTCCTTGTGCTCGGGTTCGCCATTCCAGCTGCTTTACTAGCAATCTCCCTCCTTGGAGAATCAGCACCTTTAACCTCCTGTTCCGTACAGGTTGCAATTTGTCCTGAGGATGAACGGGAAGAGGGGAAAACAATGAGAGACTAGCTCTAGGTGTTGGGACAGGCACAGGTCACTCTATTTTCCCATCAGGAAGAAGAATTAACCACAGGCTCAGCCTGCCGCCCGGGACCAGAATAGGGCCTGAAGCCATCCTGCGCTTTTGCGGCCAGCTCCCAAGAAAGCGAGTTGAAAAATGGAGCTCAGGGGCACTGCAATTCACAAACCTGCAGACTTATAAATGATCACTCTCGTCCACAAATATATTGAGGGAAGGCAACGAAGAGGATTTGAAAGCAAGGAAGAATTGCAGGAAATAGATTTCAGGAGGGAGATTCGAATCGCCTTTAAAGCACAGGAAAAGCGGCAAAACCTCGACAAGATGCCCTTGGCCAAAAAGGGCGTATGCGTTTTTTCCTGAATATATTCAGGAAAAAACGCATACGCCCTTTTTGGCCAACCAAGCAACCTGGAAAGGCAAATCAGCGCTACAAAGAAGTCTCGCTTCCCATCGGTCAAAAGGGCCATGCTGAATAAAGTATCAAAACCAGAAATGCAGGGCAGGCCATGAGGAAACGGGAGCCTTGCTACGATGATGGGAGGGATGTAAATTGCCAACAGCCACTCTGAAGAAGTGTACGGTGTGTCCTGAAACATCTAAAAAACTCAGCTTAGAGAGCATAGGGCACTTCCACTCATGGGCCTATAAAGTGGGAAAATTAAAAACCAGCAAGACACAGGCACCCCAAAGTTTAGGGCTGCTCTGTTGACAAGAACCTCCAACTTCGTTACACCTTAAATATCCCAGGAAAGAGAAAAATGGATAAAGAAGTTGTGGTCCTTATGTACAATGGAATATCACTCAGCCATGAAATCAACGTCATAAGGCTAGTAGCAGCATGATGAGTGGATTTAGGTACGACGATTCTAAGTGAAATAAGTCACACAGAAAAAGACACTTATCATAAGATATCACTTATAGAGGGAATGAAAAAACCGCTACCCTTGAACTGAATTACAAAACAGAACAGAGTCACACGTTTAGAAAACACACTATGGCTGCTTAACGGGAAAGGTGAGGTGGGGTGATGCATAAAACAAGGGTTTCAAATTAGCTCAAATACCGTTCCATAAACCCAATATGTACTAGACAAGACCTACTCCTTGCTCAGTGAATTGGACTCAAAACCCCCTATTCACGGCCCAAGAATATATCTGACTAGTAAGAATCTTAAAACCTATGTATTGATATCTCTCTGTAAGTGAGTCAAGTGGGTGTGAAGTGACATAAACACAGCAGTGAAAAGCAGCTAAACCCCATTATAAACATCAATTACTTTTAAAAACCTGTGCAAAAAAGACAGTGAAAGAGAGAGAAATTCTTACAAAATTCGTTTAGGGGCAGTTATGCTACCTGGATTGACCATATCTAGACCCACAGCTGATTGAGACATAAGGGTGGACACTCTTGGGGCTGAGAGGTTTGGTGAGGTTGGGTGAGGAAACGCAGACCCTTTAAAGTAATACTGCGTGGTACCCATCCCATGGGTTCCAAATCTCCAGGTTCAAGGGCATCTTCCTACATCGAAAACATGCATGAGAAACCCAGAAGATGGTACACCGTGTGATCGCGAAAGGTTTCTAAAACGCACCTCATTTCTCATCTCCTTGTGCTCGGGTTCGCCATTCCAGCCGCTTTACTAGCAATCTCCCTCCTTGGAGAATCAGCACCTTTAACCTCCTGTTCCATACAGGTTGCAATTTGTCCTGAGGATGAACGGGAAGAGGGGAAAACAATGAGAGACTAGCTCTAGGTGTTGGGACAGGCACAGGTCACTCTATTTTCCCATCAGGAAGAAGAATTAACCACAGGCTCAGCCTGCCGCCTGGGACCAGAATAGGGCCTGAAGCAATCCGGCGCTTTTGCGGCCAGCTCCCAAGAAAGCGAGTTGAAAAATGGAGCTCAGGGGCACTGCAATTCACAAACCTGCAGACTTATAAATGATCACTCTCGTCCACAAATATATTGAGGGAAGGCAACGAAGAGGATTTGAAAGCAAGGCAGAATTGCAGGAAACAGATTTCAGGAGGGAGATTCAAATCGCCTTTAAAGCACAGGAAAAGCGGCAAAACCTCGACAAGATGCCCTTGGCCAAAAAGGGCGTATGCGTTTTTTCCTGAATATATTCAGGAAAAAACGCATACGCCCTTTTTGGTCAACCAAGCAACCTGGAAAGGCAAATCAGCGCTACAAAGAAGTCTCGCTTCCCATCGGTCAAAAGGGCCATGCTGAATAAAGTGTCAAAACCAGAAATGCAGGACAGGCCATGAGGAAACGGGAGCCTTGCTACGATGATGGGCGGGATGTAAATTGCCAACGGCCACTTTGGAGAAGTGTACGGTGTGTCCTGAAACATCTAAAAAACTCAGCTTAGAGAGCATAGGGCACTTCCACTCATGGGCCTATAAAGTGGGAAAATTAAAAACCAGCAAGACACAGGCACCCCAAAGTTTAGGGCTGCTCTGTTGACAAGAACCTCCAACATCGTTACACCTTAAATATCCCAGGAAAGAGAAAAATGGATAAAGAAGTTGTGGTCCTTATGTACAATGGAATATCACTCAGCCATGAAATCAACGTCATAAGGCTAGTAGCAGCATGATGAGTGGATTTAGGTACGACGATTCTAAGTGAAATAAGTCACACAGAAAAAGACACTTATCATAAGATATCACTTATAGAGGGAATGAAAAAACCGCTACCCTTGAACTGAATTACAAAACAGAACAGAGTCACACGTTTAGAAAACACACTATGGCTGCTTAACGGGAAAGGTGAGGTGGGGTGATGCATAAAACAAGGGTTTCAAATTAGCTCAAATACCGTTCCATAAACCCAATATGTACTACACAAGACCTACTCCTTGCTCAGTGAATTGGACTCAAAACCCCCTATTCACGGCCCAAGAATATATCTGACTAGTAAGAATCTTAAAACCTATGTATTGATATCTCTCTGTAAGTGAGTCAAGTGGGTGTGAAGTGACATAAACACAGCAGTGAAAAGAAGCTAAACCCCATTATAAAAATCAATTACTTTTAAAAACCTGTGAAAAAAAGACAGTGAAAGAGAGAGAAATTCTTACAAAATTCGTTTAGGGGCAGTTATGCTACCTGGATTGACCATATCTAGACCCACAGCTGATTGAGACATAAGGGTGGACACTCTTGGGGCTGAGAGGTTTGGTGAGGTTGGGTGAGGAAACGCAGACCCTTTAAAGTAATACTGCGTGGTACCCATCCCATGGGTTCCAAATCTCCAGGTTCAAGGGCATCTTCCTACATCGAAAACATGCATGAGAAACCCAGAAGATGGTACACCGTGTGATCGCGAAAGGTTTCTAAAACGCACCTCATTTCTCATCTCCTTGTGCTCGGGTTTGCTATTCCAGCCGCTTTACTAGCAATCTCCCTCCTTGGAGAATCAGCACCTTTAACCTCCTGTTCCGTACAGGTTGCAATTTGTCCTGAGGATGAACGGGAAGAGGGGAAAACAATGAGAGACTAGCTCTAGGTGTTGGGACAGGCACAGGTCACTCTATTTTCCCATCAGGAAGAAGAATTAACCACAGGCTCAGCCTGCCGCCCGGGACCAGAATAGGGCCTGAAGCCATCCTGCGCTTTTGCGGCCAGCTCCCAAGAAAGCGAGTTGAAAAATGGAGCTCAGGGGCACTGCAATTCACAAACCTGCAGACTTATAAATGATCACTCTCGTCCACAAATATATTGAGGGAAGGCAACCAAGAGGATTTGAAAGCAAGGCAGAATTGCAGGAAACAGATTTCAGGAGGGAGATTCAAATCGCCTTTAAAGCACAGGAAAAGCGGCAAAACCTCGACAAGATGCCCTTGGCCAAAAAGGGCGTATGCGTTTTTTCCTGAATATATTCAGGAAAAAACGCATACGCCCTTTTTGGCCAACCAAGCAACCTGGAAAGGCAAATCAGCGCTACAAAGAAGTCTCGCTTCCCATCGGTCAAAAGGGCCATGCTGAATAAAGTGTCAAAACCAGAAATGCAGGGCAGGCCATGAGGAAACGGGAGCCTTGTTACGATGATGGGCGGGATGTAAATTGCCAACAGCCACTCTAGAGAAGTGTACGGTGTGTCCTTAAACATCTAAAAAACTCAGCTTAGAGAGCATAGGGCAGTTCCACTCATGGGCGTATAAATTGGGAAAATTAAAAACCAGCAAGACACAGGCACCCCAACGTTTAGGGCTACTCTGTTGACAAGAACCTCCACTTCGTTACACCTTAAATATCTCAGGAAAGAGAAAAATGGATAAAGAAGTTGTGGTCCTTATGTACAATGGAATATCACTCAGCCATGAAATCAACGTCATAAGGCTAGTAGCAGCATGATGAGTGGATTTGGGTACGACGATTCTAAATGAAATAAGTCACACAGAAAAAGACACTTATCATAAGATATCACTTATAGAGGGAATGTAAAAACCGCTACCCTTGAACTGAATTACAAAACAGAACAGAGTCACACGTTTGGAAAACACACTATGGCTGCTTAAGGGGAAAGGTGAGGTGGGGTGATGCATGAAACAAGGGTTTCAAATTAGCTCAGATACCGTTCCATAAACCCAATATGTAATAGACAAGACCTACTCCTTGCTCAGTGAATTGGACTCAAAACCCCCTATTCACGGCCCAAGAATATATCTGACTAGTAAGAATCTTAAAACCTATGTATTGATATCTCTCTGTAAGTGAGTCAAGTGGGTGTGAAGTGACATAAACACAGCAGTGAAAAGCAGCTAAACCCCATTATAAACATCAATTACTTTTAAAAACCTGTGCAAAAAAGACAGTGAAAGAGAGAGAAATTCTTACAAAATTCGTTTAGGGGCAGTTATGCTACCTGGATTGACCATATCTAGACCCACAGCTGATTGAGACATAAGGGTGGACACTCTTGGGGCTGAGAGGTTTGGTGAGGTTGGGTGAGGAAACGCAGACCCTTTAAAGTAATACTGCGTGGTACCCATCCCATGGGTTCCAAATCTCCAGGTTCAAGGGCATCTTCCTACATCGAAAACATGCATGAGAAACCCAGAAGATGGTACACCGTGTGATCGCGAAAGGTTTCTAAAACGCACCTCATTTCTCATCTCCTTGTGCTCGGGTTCGCCATTCCAGCTGCTTTACTAGCAATCTCCCTCCTTGGAGAATCAGCACCTTTAACCTCCTGTTCCGTACAGGTTGCAATTTGTCCTGAGGATGAACGGGAAGAGGGGAAAACAATGAGAGACTAGCTCTAGGTGTTGGGACAGGCACAGGTCACTCTATTTTCCCATCAGGAAGAAGAATTAACCACAGGCTCAGCCTGCCGCCCGGGACCAGAATAGGGCCTGAAGCCATCCTGCGCTTTTGCGGCCAGCTCCCAAGAAAGCGAGTTGAAAAATGGAGCTCAGGGGCACTGCAATTCACAAACCTGCAGACTTATAAATGACCACTCTCGTCCACAAATATATTGAGGGAAGGCAACCAAGAGGATTTGAAAGCAAGGCAGAATTGCAGGAAACAGATTTCAGGAGGGAGATTCAAATCGCCTTTAAAGCACAGGAAAAGCGGCAAAACCTCGAAAAGATGCCCTTGGCCAAAAAGGGCGTATGCGTTTTTTCCTGAATATATTCAGGAAAAAACGCATACGCCCTTTTTGGCCAACCAAGCAACCTGGAAAGGCAAATCAGCGCTACAAAGAAGTCTCGCTTCCCATCGGTCAAAAGGGCCATGCTGAATAAAGTGTCAAAACCAGAAATGCAGGACAGGCCATGAGGAAACGGGAGCCTTGCTACGATGATGGGCGGGATGTAAATTGCCAACGGCCACTTTGGAGAAGTGTACGGTGTGTCCTGAAACATCTAAAAAACTCAGCTTAGAGAGCATAGGGCACTTCCACTCATGGGCCTATAAAGTGGGAAAATTAAAAACCAGCAAGACACAGGCACCCCAAAGTTTAGGGCTGCTCTGTTGACAAGAACCTCCAACATCGTTACACCTTAAATATCCCAGGAAAGAGAAAAATGGATAAAGAAGTTGTGGTCCTTATGTACAATGGAATATCACTCAGCCATGAAATCAACGTCATAAGGCTAGTAGCAGCATGATGAGTGGATTTAGGTACGACGATTCTAAGTGAAATAAGTCACACAGAAAAAGACACTTATCATAAGATATCACTTATAGAGGGAATGAAAAAACCGCTACCCTTGAACTGAATTACAAAACAGAACAGAGTCACACGTTTAGAAAACACACTATGGCTGCTTAACGGGAAAGGTGAGGTGGGGTGATGCATAAAACAAGGGTTTCAAATTAGCTCAAATACCGTTCCATAAACCCAATATGTACTACACAAGACCTACTCCTTGCTCAGTGAATTGGACTCAAAACCCCCTATTCACGGCCCAAGAATATATCTGACTAGTAAGAATCTTAAAACCTATGTATTGATATCTCTCTGTAAGTGAGTCAAGTGGGTGTGAAGTGACATAAACACAGCAGTGAAAAGCAGCTAAACCCCATTATAAACATCAATTACTTTTAAAAACCTGTGCAAAAAAGACAGTGAAAGAGAGAGAAATTCTTACAAAATTCGTTTAGGGGCAGTTATGCTACCTGGATTGACCATATCTAGACCCACAGCTGATTGAGACATAAGGGTGGACACTCTTGGGGCTGAGAGGTTTGGTGAGGTTGGGTGAGGAAACGCAGACCCTTTAAAGTAATACTGCGTGGTACCCATCCCATGGGTTCCAAATCTCCAGGTTCAAGGGCATCTTCCTACATCGAAAACATGCATGAGAAACCCAGAAGATGGTACACCGTGTGATCGCGAAAGGTTTCTAAAACGCACCTCATTTCTCATCTCCTTGTGCTCGGGTTCGCCATTCCAGCCGCTTTAATAGCAATCTCCCTCCTTGGAGAATCAGCACCTTTAACCTCCTGTTCCGTACAGGTTGCAATTTGTCCTGAGGATGAACGGGAAGAGGGGAAAACAATGAGAGACTAGCTCTAGGTGTTGGGACAGGCACAGGTCACTCTATTTTCCCATCAGGAAGAAGAATTAACCACAGGCGCAGCCTGCCGCCCGGGACCAGAATAGGGCCTGAAGCCATCCTGCGCTTTTGCGGCCAGCTCCCAAGAAAGCGAGTTGAAAAATGGAGCTCAGGGGCACTGCAATTCACAAACCTGCAGACTTATAAATGATCACTCTCGTCCACAAATATATTGAGGGAAGGCAACGAAGAGGATTTGAAAGCAAGGAAGAATTGCAGGAAATAGATTTCAGGAGGGAGATTCGAATCGCCTTTAAAGCACAGGAAAAGCGGCAAAACCTCGACAAGATGCCCTTGGCCAAAAAGGGCGTATGCGTTTTTTCCTGAATATATTCAGGAAAAAACGCATACGCCCTTTTTGGCCAACCAAGCAACCTGGAAAGGCAAATCAGCGCTACAAAGAAGTCTCGCTTCCCATCGGTCAAAAGGGCCATGCTGAATAAAGTATCAAAACCAGAAATGCAGGGCAGGCCATGAGGAAACGGGAGCCTTGCTACGATGATGGGAGGGATGTAAATTGCCAACAGCCACTCTGAAGAAGTGTACGGTGTGTCCTGAAACATCTAAAAAACTCAGCTTAGAGAGCATAGGGCACTTCCACTCATGGGCCTATAAAGTGGGAAAATTAAAAACCAGCAAGACACAGGCACCCCAAAGTTTAGGGCTGCTCTGTTGACAAGAACCTCCAACTTCGTTACACCTTAAATATCCCAGGAAAGAGAAAAATGGATAAAGAAGTTGTGGTCCTTATGTACAATGGAATATCACTCAGCCATGAAATCAACGTCATAAGGCTAGTAGCAGCATGATGAGTGGATTTAGGTACGACGATTCTAAGTGAAATAAGTCACACAGAAAAAGACACTTATCATAAGATATCACTTATAGAGGGAATGTAAAAACCGCTACCCTTGAACTGAATTACAAAACAGAACAGAGTCACACGTTTAGAAAACACACTATGGCTGATTAACGGGAAAGGTGAGGTGGGGTGATGCATAAAACAAGGGTTTCAAATTAGCTCAGATACCGTTCCATAAACCCAATATGTACTAGACAAGACCTACTCCTTGCTCAGTGAATTGGACTCAAAACCCCCTATTCACGGCCCAAGAATATATCTGACTAGTAAGAATCTTAAAACCTATGTATTGATATCTCTCTGTAAGTGAGTCAAGTGGGTGTGAAGTGACATAAACACAGCAGTGAAAAGCAGCTAAACCCCATTATAAACATCAATTACTTTTAAAAACCTGTGCAAAAAAGACAGTAAAAGAGAGAGAAATTCTTACAAAATTCGTTTAGGGGCAGTTATGCTACCTGGATTGACCATATCTAGACCCACAGCTGATTGAGACATAAGGGTGGACACTCTTGGGGCTGAGAGGTTTGGTGAGGTTGGGTGAGGAAACGCAGACCCTTTAAAGTAATACTGCGTGGTACCCATCCCATGGGTTCCAAATCTCCAGGTTCAAGGGCATCTTCCTACATCGAAAACATGCATGAGAAACCCAGAAGATGGTACACCGTGTGATCGCGAAAGGTTTCTAAAACGCACCTCATTTCTCATCTCCTTGTGCTCGGGTTCGCCATTCCAGCTGCTTTACTAGCAATCTCCCTCCTTGGAGAATCAGCACCTTTAACCTCCTGTTCCGTACAGGTTGCAATTTGTCCTGAGGATGAACGGGAAGAGGGTAAAACAATGAGAGACTAGCTCTAGGTGTTGGGACAGGCACAGGTCACTCTATTTTCCCATCAGGAAGAAGAATTAACCACAGGCTCAGCCTGCCGCCTGGGACCAGAATAGGGCCTGAAGCAATCCGGCGCTTTTGCGGCCAGCTCCCAAGAAAGCGAGTTGAAAAATGGAGCTCAGGGGCACTGCAATTCACAAACCTGCAGACTTATAAATGATCACTCTCGTCCACAAATATATTGAGGGAAGGCAACGAAGAGGATTTGAAAGCAAGGCAGAATTGCAGGAAACAGATTTCAGGAGGGAGATTCAAATCGCCTTTAAAGCACAGGAAAAGCGGCAAAACCTCGACAAGATGCCCTTGGCCAAAAAGGGCGTATGCGTTTTTTCCTGAATATATTCAGGAAAAAACGCATACGCCCTTTTTGGTCAACCAAGCAACCTGGAAAGGCAAATCAGCGCTACAAAGAAGTCTCGCTTCCCATCGGTCAAAAGGGCCATGCTGAATAAAGTGTCAAAACCAGAAATGCAGGACAGGCCATGAGGAAACGGGAGCCTTGCTACGATGATGGGCGGGATGTAAATTGCCAACGGCCACTTTGGAGAAGTGTACGGTGTGTCCTGAAACATCTAAAAAACTCAGCTTAGAGAGCATAGGGCACTTCCACTCATGGGCCTATAAAGTTTGAAAATTAAAAACCAGCAAGACACAGGCACCCCAAAGTTGAGGGCTGCTCTGTTGACAAGAACCTCCAACATCGTTACACCTTAAATATCCCAGGAAAGAGAAAAATGGATAAAGATGTTGTGGTCCTTATGTACAATGGAATATCACTCAGCCATGAAATCAACGTCATAAGGCTAGTAGCAGCATGATGAGTGGATTTAGGTACGACGATTCTAAGTGAAATAAGTCACACAGAAAAAGACACTTATCATAAGATATCACTTATAGAGGGAATGAAAAAACCGCTACCCTTGAACTGAATTACAAAACAGAACAGAGTCACACGTTTAGAAAACACACTATGGCTGCTTAACGGGAAAGGTGAGGTGGGGTGATGCATAAAACAAGGGTTTCAAATTAGCTCAAATATCGTTCCATAAACCCAATATGTACTAGACAAGACCTACTCCTTGCTCAGTGAATTGGACTCAAAACCCCCTATTCACGGCCCAAGAATATATCTGACTAGTAAGAATCTTAAAACCTATGTATTGATATCTCTCTGTAAGTGAGTCAAGTGGGTGTGAAGTGACATAAACACAGCAGTGAAAAGAAGCTAAACCCCATTATAAAAATCAATTACTTTTAAAAACCTGTGAAAAAAAGACAGTGAAAGAGAGAGAAATTCTTACAAAATTCGTTTAGGGGCAGTTATGCTACCTGGATTGACCATATCTAGACCCACAGCTGATTGAGACATAAGGGTGGACACTCTTGGGGCTGAGAGGTTTGGTGAGGTTGGGTGAGGAAACGCAGACCCTTTAAAGTAATACTGCGTGGTACCCATCCCATGGGTTCCAAATCTCCAGGTTCAAGGGCATCTTCCTACAACGAAAACATGCATGAGAAACCCAGAAGATGGTACACCGTGTGATCGCGAAAGGTTTCTAAAACGCACCTCATTTCTCATCTCCTTGTGCTCGGGTTTGCTATTCCAGCCGCTTTACTAGCAATCTCCCTCCTTGGAGAATCAGCACCTTTAACCTCCTGTTCCGTACAGGTTGCAATTTGTCCTGAGGATGAACGGGAAGAGGGGAAAACAATGAGAGACTAGCTCTAGGTGTTGGGACAGGCACAGGTCACTCTATTTTCCCATCAGGAAGAAGAATTAACCACAGGCTCAGCCTGCCGCCCGGGACCAGAATAGGGCCTGAAGCCATCCTGCGCTTTTGCGGCCAGCTCCCAAGAAAGCGAGTTGAAAAATGGAGCTCAGGGGCACTGCAATTCACAAACCTGCAGACTTATAAATGATCACTCTCGTCCACAAATATATTGAGGGAAGGCAACCAAGAGGATTTGAAAGCAAGGCAGAATTGCAGGAAACAGATTTCAGGAGGGAGATTCAAATCGCCTTTAAAGCACAGGAAAAGCGGCAAAACCTCGACAAGATGCCCTTGGCCAAAAAGGGCGTATGCGTTTTTTCCTGAATATATTCAGGAAAAAACGCATACGCCCTTTTTGGCCAACCAAGCAACCTGGAAAGGCAAATCAGCGCTACAAAGAAGTCTCGCTTCCCATCGGTCAAAAGGGCCATGCTGAATAAAGTGTCAAAACCAGAAATGCAGGGCAGGCCATGAGGAAACGGGAGCCTTGTTACGATGATGGGCGGGATGTAAATTGCCAACAGCCACTTTGGAGAAGTGTACGGTGTGTCCTTAAACATCTAAAAAACTCAGCTTAGAGAGCATAGGGCAGTTCCACTCATGGGCGTATAAATTGGGAAAATTAAAAACCAGCAAGACACAGGCACCCCAACGTTTAGGGCTGCTCTGTTGACAAGAACCTCCACTTCGTTACACCTTAAATATCTCAGGAAAGAGAAAAATGGATAAAGAAGTTGTGGTCCTTATGTACAATGGAATATCACTCAGCCATGAAATCAACGTCATAAGGCTAGTAGCAGCATGATGAGTGGCTTTGGGTACGACGATTCTAAATGAAATAAGTCACACAGAAAAAGACACTTATCATAAGATATCACTTATAGAGGGAATGTAAAAACGGCTACCCTTGAACTGAATTACAAAACAGAACAGAGTCACACGTTTGGAAAACACACTATGGCTGCTTAAGGGGAAAGGTGAGGTGGGGTGATGCATGAAACAAGGGTTTCAAATTAGCTCAGATACCGTTCCATAAACCCAATATGTAATAGACAAGACCTACTCCTTGCTCAGTGAATTGGACTCGACACCCCCTATTCACGGCCCAAGAATATACCTGACTAGTAAGAATCTTAAAACCTATGTATTGATATCTCTCTGTAAGTGAGTCAAGTGGGTGTAAAGTGACATAAACACAGCAGTGAAAAGCAGCTAAACCCCATTATAAAAATCAATTACTTTTAAAATCCTGGGAAACAAAGACAGTGAAAGAGAGAGAAATTCTTACAAAATTCGTTCAGGGGCTGTGATGCCACCTGGATTGACCATGTATAGACCCACAGCTGATTGAGACATAAGGGTGGACACTCTTGGGGCTGGCAGGTTTGGTGAGGTTGGGTGAGCAAACGCAGACCCTTTAAAGTAATACTGCGTGGTACCCATCCCATGGGTCCCAAATCTCCAGTTTCAAGGGCATCTTCCTACATCGAAAACATGCATGAGAAACCCAGAAGATGGTACACCGTGTGATCGGGAAAGGTTTCTAAAACACACCTCATTTCTCATCTCCTTGTGCTCGGGTTCGCCATTCCAGCCGCTTTACTAGCAATCTCCCTCCTTGGAGAATCAGCACCTTTAACCTCCTGTTCCGTACAGGTTGCAATTTGTCCTGAGGATGAACGGGAAGAGGGGAAAACAATGAGAGACTAGCTCTAGGTGTTGGGACAGGCACAGGTCACTCTATTTTCCCATCAGGAAGAAGAATTAACCACAGGCTCAGCCTGCCGCCCGGGACCAGAATAGGGCCTGAAGCAATCCTGCGCTTTTGCGGCCAGCTCCCAAGAAAGCGAGTTGAAAAATGGAGCTCAGGGGCACTGCAATTCACAAACCTGCAGACTTATAAATGATCACTCTCGTCCACAAATATATTGAGGGAAGGCAACCAAGAGGATTTGAAAGCAAGGCAGAATTGCAGGAAACAGATTTCAGGAGGGAGACTCAAATCGCCTTTAAAGCACAGGAAAAGCGGCAAAACCTCGACAAGATGCCCTTGGCCAAAAAGGGCGTATGCGTTTTTTCCTGAATATATTCAGGAAAAAACGCATACGCCCTTTTTGGCCAACCAAGCAACCTGGAAAGGCAAATCAGCGCTACAAAGAAGTCTCGCTTCCCATCGGTCAAAAGGGCCATGCTGAATAAAGTGTCAAAACCAGAAATGCAGGACAGGCCATGAGGAAACGGGAGCCTTGCTACGATGATGGGCGGAATGTAAATTGCCAACAGCCACTTTGGAGAAGTGTACCGTGTGTCCTGAAACATCTAAAAAACTCAGCTTAGAGAGCATAGGGCACTTCCACTCATGGGCCTATAAAGTGGGAAAATTAAAAACCAGCAAGACACAGGCACCCCAAAGTTTAGGCCTGCTCTGTTGACAAGAACCTCCAACATCGTTACACCTTAAATATCCCAGGAAAGAGAAAAATGGATAAAGAAGTTGTGGTCCTTATGTACAATGGAATATCACTCAGCCATGAAATCAACGTCATAAGGCTAGTAGCAGCATGATGAGTGGATTTAGGTACGACGATTCTAAGTGAAATAAGTCACACAGAAAAAGACACTTATCATAAGATATCACTTATAGAGGGAATGAAAAAACCGCTACCCTTGAACTGAATTACAAAACAGAACAGAGTCACACGTTTAGAAAACACACTATGGCTGCTTAACGGGAAAGGTGAGGTGGGGTGATGCATAAAACAAGGGTTTCAAATTAGCTCAAATACCGTTCCATAAACCCAATATGTACTAGACAAGACCTACTCCTTGCTCAGTGAATTGGACTCAAAACCCCCTATTCACGGCCCAAGAATATATCTGACTAGTAAGAATCTTAAAACCTATGTATTGATATCTCTCTGTAAGTGAGTCAAGTGGGTGTGAAGTGACATAAACACAGCAGTGAAAAGCAGCTAAACCCCATTATAAACATCAATTACTTTTAAAAACCTGTGCAAAAAAGACAGTGAAAGAGAGAGAAATTCTTACAAAATTCGTTTAGGGGCAGTTATGCTACCTGGATTGACCATATCTAGACCCACAGCTGATTGAGACATAAGGGTGGACACTCTTGGGGCTGAGAGGTTTGGTGAGGTTGGGTGAGGAAACGCAGACCCTTTAAAGTAATACTGCGTGGTACCCATCCCATGGGTTCCAAATCTCCAGGTTCAAGGGCATCTTCCTACATCGAAAACATGCATGAGAAACCCAGAAGATGGTACACCGTGTGATCGCGAAAGGTTTCTAAAACGCACCTCATTTCTCATCTCCTTGTGCTCGGGTTCGCCATTCCAGCCGCTTTACTAGCAATCTCCCTCCTTGGAGAATCAGCACCTTTAACCTCCTGTTCCGTACAGGTTGCAATTTGTCCTGAGGATGAACGGGAAGAGGGGAAAACAATGAGAGACTAGCTCTAGGTGTTGGGACAGGCACAGGTCACTCTATTTTCCCATCAGGAAGAAGAATTAACCACAGGCTCAGCCTGCCGCCCGGGACCAGAATAGGGCCTGAAGCCATCCTGCGCTTTTGCGGCCAGCTCCCAAGAAAGCGAGTTGAAAAATGGAGCTCAGGGGCACTGCAATTCACAAACCTGCAGACTTATAAATGATCACTCTCGTCCACAAATATATTGAGGGAAGGCAACGAAGAGGATTTGAAAGCAAGGAAGAATTGCAGGAAATAGATTTCAGGAGGGAGATTCGAATCGCCTTTAAAGCACAGGAAAAGCGGCAAAACCTCGACAAGATGCCCTTGGCCAAAAAGGGCGTATGCGTTTTTTCCTGAATATATTCAGGAAAAAACGCATACGCCCTTTTTGGCCAACCAAGCAACCTGGAAAGGCAAATCAGCGCTACAAAGAAGTCTCGCTTCCCATCGGTCAAAAGGGCCATGCTGAATAAAGTATCAAAACCAGAAATGCAGGGCAGGCCATGAGGAAACGGGAGCCTTGCTACGATGATGGGAGGGATGTAAATTGCCAACAGCCACTCTGAAGAAGTGTACGGTGTGTCCTGAAACATCTAAAAAACTCAGCTTAGAGAGCATAGGGCACTTCCACTCATGGGCCTATAAAGTGGGAAAATTAAAAACCAGCAAGACACAGGCACCCCAATGTTTAGGGCTGCTCTGTTGACAAGAACCTCCAACTTCGTTACACCTTAAATATCCCAGGAAAGAGAAAAATGGATAAAGAAGTTGTGGTCCTTATGTACAATGGAATATCACTCAGCCATGAAATCAACGTCATAAGGCTAGTAGCAGCATGATGAGTGGATTTAGGTACGACGATTCTAAGTGAAATAAGTCACACAGAAAAAGACACTTATCATAAGATATCACTTATAGAGGGAATGAAAAAACCGCTACCCTTGAACTGAATTACAAAACAGAACAGAGTCACACGTTTAGAAAACACACTATGGCTGCTTAACGGGAAAGGTGAGGTGGGGTGATGCATAAAACAAGGGTTTCAAATTAGCTCAAATACCGTTCCATAAACCCAATATGTACTAGACAAGACCTACTCCTTGCTCAGTGAATTGGACTCAAAACCCCCTATTCACGGCCCAAGAATATATCTGACTAGTAAGAATCTTAAAACCTATGTATTGATATCTCTCTGTAAGTGAGTCAAGTGGGTGTGAAGTGACATAAACACAGCAGTGAAAAGCAGCTAAACCCCATTATAAACATCAATTACTTTTAAAAACCTGTGCAAAAAAGACAGTGAAAGAGAGAGAAATTCTTACAAAATTCGTTTAGGGGCAGTTATGCTACCTGGATTGACCATATCTAGACCCACAGCTGATTGAGACATAAGGGTGGACACTCTTGGGGCTGAGAGGTTTGGTGAGGTTGGGTGAGGAAACGCAGACCCTTTAAAGTAATACTGCGTGGTACCCATCCCATGGGTTCCAAATCTCCAGGTTCAAGGGCATCTTCCTACATCGAAAACATGCATGAGAAACCCAGAAGATGGTACACCGTGTGATCGCGAAAGGTTTCTAAAACGCACCTCATTTCTCATCTCCTTGTGCTCGGGTTCGCCATTCCAGCCGCTTTACTAGCAATCTCCCTCCTTGGAGAATCAGCACCTTTAACCTCCTGTTCCGTACAGGTTGCAATTTGTCCTGAGGATGAACGGGAAGAGGGGAAAACAATGAGAGACTAGCTCTAGGTGTTGGGACAGGCACAGGTCACTCTATTTTCCCATCAGGAAGAAGAATTAACCACAGGCTCAGCCTGCCGCCCGGGACCAGAATAGGGCCTGAAGCAATCCGGCGCTTTTGCGGCCAGCTCCCAAGAAAGCGAGTTGAAAAATGGAGATCAGGGGCACTGCAATTCACAAACCTGCAGACTTATAAATGATCACTCTCGTCCTCAAATATATTGAGGGAAGGCAACCAAGAGGATTTGAAAGCAAGGCAGAATTGCAGGAAACAGATTTCAGGAGGGAGATTCAAATCGCCTTTAAAGCACAGGAAAAGCGGCAAAACCTCGACAAGATGCCCTTGGCCAAAAAGGGCGTATGCGTTTTTTCCTGAATATATTCAGGAAAAAACGCATACGCCCTTTTTGGCCAACCAAGCAACCTGGAAAGGCAAATCAGCGCTACAAAGAAGTCTCGCTTCCCATCGGTCAAAAGGGCCATGCTGAATAAAGTGTCAAAACCAGAAATGCAGGACAGGCCATGAGGAAACGGGAGCCTTGCTACGATGATGGGCGGAATGTAAATTGCCAACAGCCACTTTGGAGAAGTGTACGGTGTGTCCTGAAACATCTAAAAAACTCAGCTTAGAGAGCATAGGGCACTTCCACTCATGGGCCTATAAAGTGGGAAAATTAAAAACCAGCAAGACACAGGCACCCCAAAGTTTAGGCCTGCTCTGTTGAAAAGAACCTCCAACATCGTTACACCTTAAATATCCCAGGAAAGAGAAAAATGGATAAAGAAGTTGTGGTCCTTATGTACAATGGAATATCACTCAGCCATGAAATCAACGTCCTAAGGCTAGTAGCAGCATGATGAGTGGATTTAGGTACGACGATTCTAAGTGAAATAAGTCACACAGAAAAAGACACTTATCATAAGATATCACTTATAGAGGGAATGAAAAAACCGCTACCCTTGAACTGAATTACAAAACAGAACAGAGTCACACGTTTAGAAAACACACTATGGCTGCTTAACGGGAAAGGTGAGGTGGGGTGATGCATAAAACAAGGGTTTCAAATTAGCTCAAATACCGTTCCATAAACCCAATATGTACTAGACAAGACCTACTCCTTGCTCAGTGAATTGGACTCAAAACCCCCTATTCACGGCCCAAGAATATATCTGACTAGTAAGAATCTTAAAACCTATGTATTGATATCTGTCTGTAAGTGAGTCAAGTGGGTGTGAAGTGACATAAACACAGCAGTGAAAAGCAGCTAAACCCCATTATAAACATCAATTACTTTTAAAAACCTGTGCAAAAAAGACAGTGAAAGAGAGAGAAATTCTTACAAAATTCGTTTAGGGGCAGTTATGCTACCTGGATTGACCATATCTAGACCCACAGCTGATTGAGACATAAGGGTGGACACTCTTGGGGCTGAGAGGTTTGGTGAGGTTGGGTGAGGAAACGCAGACCCTTTAAAGTAATACTGCGTGGTACCCATCCCATGGGTTCCAAATCTCCAGGTTCAAGGGCATCTTCCTACATCGAAAACATGCATGAGAAACCCAGAAGATGGTACACCGTGTGATCGCGAAAGGTTTCTAAAACGCACCTCATTTCTCATCTCCTTGTGCTCGGGTTCGCCATTCCAGCCGCTTTACTAGCAATCTCCCTCCTTGGAGAATCAGCACCTTTAACCTCCTGTTCCATACAGGTTGCAATTTGTCCTGAGGATGAACGGGAAGAGGGGAAAACAATGAGAGACTAGCTCTAGGTGTTGGGACAGGCACAGGTCACTCTATTTTCCCATCAGGGAGAAGAATTAACCACAGGCTCAGCCTGCCGCCCGGGACCAGAATAGGGCCTGAAGCCATCCTGCGCTTTTGCGGCCAGCTCCCAAGAAAGCGAGTTGAAAAATGGAGCTCAGGGGCACTGCAATTCACAAACCTGCAGACTTATAAATGATCACTCTCGTCCACAAATATATTGAGGGAAGGCAACGAAGAGGATTTGAAAGCAAGGAAAAATTGCAGGAAATAGATTTCAGGAGGGAGATTCGAATCGCCTTTAAAGCACAGGAAAAGCGGCAAAACCTCGAAAAGATGCCCTTGGCCAAAAAGGGCGTATGCGTTTTTTCCTGAATATATTCAGCAAAAAACGCATACGCCCTTTTTGGCCAACCAAGCAACCTGGAAAGGCAAATCAGCGCTACAAAGAAGTCTCGCTTCCCATCGGTCAAAAGGGCCATGCTGAATAAAGTATCAAAACCAGAAATGCAGGGCAGGCCATGAGGAAACGGGAGCCTTGCTACGATGATGGGAGGGATGTAAATTGCCAACAGCCACTCTGAAGAAGTGTACGGTGTGTCCTGAAACATCTAAAAAACTCAGCTTAGAGAGCATAGGGCACTTCCACTCATGGGCCTATAAAGTGGGAAAATTAAAAACCAGCAAGACACAGGCACCCCAAAGTTTAGGGCTGCTCTGTTGACAAGAACCTCCAACTTCGTTACACCTTAAATATCCCAGGAAAGAGAAAAATGGATAAAGAAGTTGTGGTCCTTATGTACAATGGAATATCACTCAGCCATGAAATCAACGTCATAAGGCTAGTAGCAGCATGATGAGTGGATTTAGGTACGACGATTCTAAGTGAAATAAGTCACACAGAAAAAGACACTTATCATAAGATATCACTTATAGAGGGAATGAAAAAACCGCTACCCTTGAACTGAATTACAAAACAGAACAGAGTCACACGTTTAGAAAACACACTATGGCTGCTTAACGGGAAAGGTGAGGTGGGGTGATGCATAAAACAAGGGTTTCAAATTAGCTCAAATACCGTTCCATAAACCCAATATGTACTAGACAAGACCTACTCCTTGCTCAGTGAATTGGACTCAAAACCCCCTATTCACGGCCCAAGAATATATCTGACTAGTAAGAATCTTAAAACCTATGTATTGATATCTCTCTGTAAGTGAGTCAAGTGGGTGTGAAGTGACATAAACACAGCAGTGAAAAGCAGCTAAACCCCATTATAAACATCAATTACTTTTAAAAACCTGTGCAAAAAAGACAGTGAAAGAGAGAGAAATTCTTACAAAATTCGTTTAGGGGCAGTTATGCTACCTGGATTGACCATATCTAGACCCACAGCTGATTGAGACATAAGGGTGGACACTCTTGGGGCTGAGAGGTTTGGTGAGGTTGGGTGAGGAAACGCAGACCCTTTAAAGTAATACTGCGTGGTACCCATCCCATGGGTTCCAAATCTCCAGGTTCAAGGGCATCTTCCTACATCGAAAACATGCATGAGAAACCCAGAAGATGGTACACCGTGTGATCGCGAAAGGTTTCTAAAACGCACCTCATTTCTCATCTCCTTGTGCTCGGGTTCGCCATTCCAGCCGCTTTACTAGCAATCTCCCTCCTTGGAGAATCAGCACCTTTAACCTCCTGTTCCATACAGGTTGCAATTTGTCCTGAGGATGAACGGGAAGAGGGGAAAACAATGAGAGACTAGCTCTAGGTGTTGGGACAGGCACAGGTCACTCTATTTTCCCATCAGGAAGAAGAATTAACCACAGGCTCAGCCTGCCGCCCGGGACCAGAATAGGGCCTGAAGCCATCCTGCGCTTTTGCGGCCAGCTCCCAAGAAAGCGAGTTGAAAAATGGAGCTCAGGGGCACTGCAATTCACAAACCTGCAGACTTATAAATGATCACTCTCGTCCACAAATATATTGAGGGAAGGCAACGAAGAGGATTTGAAAGCAAGGAAGAATTGCAGGAAATAGATTTCAGGAGGGAGATTCGAATCGCCTTTAAAGCACAGGAAAAGCGGCAAAACCTCGACAAGATGCCCTTGGCCAAAAAGGGCGTATGCGTTTTTTCCTGAATATATTCAGGAAAAAACGCATACGCCCTTTTTGGCCAACCAAGCAACCTGGAAAGGCAAATCAGCGCTACAAAGAAGTCTCGCTTCCCATCGGTCAAAAGGGCCATGCTGAATAAAGTATCAAAACCAGAAATGCAGGGCAGGCCATGAGGAAACGGGAGCCTTGCTACGATGATGGGAGGGATGTAAATTGCCAACAGCCACTCTGAAGAAGTGTACGGTGTGTCCTGAAACATCTAAAAAACTCAGCTTAGAGAGCATAGGGCACTTCCACTCATGGGCCTATAAAGTGGGAAAATTAAAAACCAGCAAGACACAGGCACCCCAAAGTTTAGGGCTGCTCTGTTGACAAGAACCTCCAACTTCGTTACACCTTAAATATCCCAGGAAAGAGAAAAATGGATAAAGAAGTTGTGGTCCTTATGTACAATGGAATATCACTCAGCCATGAAATCAACGTCATAAGGCTAGTAGCAGCATGATGAGTGGATTTAGGTACGACGATTCTAAGTGAAATAAGTCACACAGAAAAAGACACTTACCATAAGATATCACTTATAGAGGGAATGAAAAAACCGCTACCCTTGAACTGAATTACAAAACAGAACAGAGTCACACGTTTAGAAAACACACTATGGCTGCTTAACGGGAAAGGTGAGGTGGGGTGATGCATAAAACAAGGGTTTCAAATTAGCTCAAATACCGTTCCATAAACCCAATATGTACTAGACAAGACCTACTCCTTGCTCAGTGAATTGGACTCAAAACCCCCTATTCACGGCCCAAGAATATATCTGACTAGTAAGAATCTTAAAACCTATGTATTGATATCTCTCTGTAAGTGAGTCAAGTGGGTGTGAAGTGACATAAACACAGCAGTGAAAAGCAGCTAATCCCCATTATAAACATCAATTACTTTTAAAAACCTGTGCAAAAAAGACAGTGAAAGAGAGAGAAATTCTTACAAAATTCGTTTAGGGGCAGTTATGCTACCTGGATTGACCATATCTAGACCCACAGCTGATTGAGACATAAGGGTGGACACTCTTGGGGCTGAGAGGTTTGGTGAGGTTGGGTGAGGAAACGCAGACCCTTTAAAGTAATACTGCGTGGTACCCATCCCATGGGTTCCAAATCTCCAGGTTCAAGGGCATCTTCCTACATCGAAAACATGCATGAGAAACCCAGAAGATGGTACACCGTGTGATCGCGAAAGGTTTCTAAAACGCACCTCATTTCTCATCTCCTTGTGCTCGGGTTCGCCATTCCAGCTGCTTTACTAGCAATCTCCCTCCTTGGAGAATCAGCACCTTTAACCTCCTGTTCCGTACAGGTTGCAATTTGTCCTGAGGATGAACGGGAAGAGGGTAAAACAATGAGAGACTAGCTCTAGGTGTTGGGACAGGCACAGGTCACTCTATTTTCCCATCAGGAAGAAGAATTAACCACAGGCTCAGCCTGCCGCCTGGGACCAGAATAGGGCCTGAAGCAATCCGGCGCTTTTGCGGCCAGCTCCCAAGAAAGCGAGTTGAAAAATGGAGCTCAGGGGCACTGCAATTCACAAACCTGCAGACTTATAAATGATCACTCTCGTCCACAAATATATTGAGGGAAGGCAACGAAGAGGATTTGAAAGCAAGGCAGAATTGCAGGAAACAGATTTCAGGAGGGAGATTCAAATCGCCTTTAAAGCACAGGAAAAGCGGCAAAACCTCGACAAGATGCCCTTGGCCAAAAAGGGCGTATGCGTTTTTTCCTGAATATATTCAGGAAAAAACGCATACGCCCTTTTTGGTCAACCAAGCAACCTGGAAAGGCAAATCAGCGCTACAAAGAAGTCTCGCTTCCCATCGGTCAAAAGGGCCATGCTGAATAAAGTGTCAAAACCAGAAATGCAGGACAGGCCATGAGGAAACGGGAGCCTTGCTACGATGATGGGCGGGATGTAAATTGCCAACGGCCACTTTGGAGAAGTGTACGGTGTGTCCTGAAACATCTAAAAAACTCAGCTTAGAGAGCATAGGGCACTTCCACTCATGGGCCTATAAAGTGGGAAAATTAAAAACCAGCAAGACACAGGCACCCCAAAGTTTAAGGCTGCTCTGTTGACAAGAACCTCCAACATCGTTACACCTTAAATATCCCAGGAAAGAGAAAAATGGATAAAGAAGTTGTGGTCCTTATGTACAATGGAATATCACTCAGCCATGAAATCAACGTCATAAGGCTAGTAGCAGCATGATGAGTGGATTTAGGTACGACGATTCTAAGTGAAATAAGTCACACAGAAAAAGACACTTATCATAAGATATCACTTATAGAGGGAATGAAAAAACCGCTACCCTTGAACTGAATTACAAAACAGAACAGAGTCACACGTTTAGAAAACACACTATGGCTGCTTAACGGGAAAGGTGAGGTGGGGTGATGCATAAAACAAGGGTTTCAAATTAGCTCAAATACCGTTCCATAAACCCAATATGTACTAGACAAGACCTACTCCTTGCTCAGTGAATTGGACTCAAAACCCCCTATTCACGGCCCAAGAATATATCTGACTAGTAAGAATCTTAAAACCTATGTATTGATATCTCTCTGTAAGTGAGTCAAGTGGGTGTGAAGTGACATAAACACAGCAGTGAAAAGCAGCTAAACCCCATTATAAACATCAATTACTTTTAAAAACCTGTGCAAAAAAGACAGTGAAAGAGAGAGAAATTCTTACAAAATTCGTTTAGGGGCAGTTATGCTACCTGGATTGACCATATCTAGACCCACAGCTGATTGAGACATAAGGGTGGACACTCTTGGGGCTGAGAGGTTTGGTGAGGTTGGGTGAGGAAACGCAGACCCTTTAAAGTAATACTGCGTGGTACCCATCCCATGGGTTCCAAATCTCCAGGTTCAAGGGCATCTTCCTACATCGAAAACATGCATGAGAAACCCAGAAGATGGTACACCGTGTGATCGCGAAAGGTTTCTAAAACGCACCTCATTTCTCATCTCCTTGTGCTCGGGTTCACCATTCCAGCCGCTTTACTAGCAATCTCCCTCCTTGGAGAATCAGCACCTTTAACCTCCTGTTCCGTACAGGTTGCAATTTGTCCTGAGGATGAACGGGAAGAGGGGAAAACAATGAGAGACTAGCTCTAGGTGTTGGGACAGGCACAGGTCACTCTATTTTCCCATCAGGAAGAAGAATTAACCACAGGCTCAGCCTGCCGCCCGGGACCAGAATAGGGCCTGAAGCCATCCTGCGCTTTTGCGGCCAGCTCCCAAGAAAGCGAGTTGAAAAATGGAGCTCAGGGGCACTGCAATTCACAAACCTGCAGACTTATAAATTATCACTCTCGTCCACAAATATATTGAGGGAAGGCAACGAAGAGGATTTGAAAGCAAGGAAGAATTGCAGGAAATAGATTTCAGGAGGGAGATTCGAATCGCCTTTAAAGCACAGGAAAAGCGGCAAAACCTCGACAAGATGCCCTTGGCCAAAAAGGGCGTATGCGTTTTTTCCTGAATATATTCAGGAAAAAACGCATACGCCCTTTTTGGCCAACCAAGCAACCTGGAAAGGCAAATCAGCGCTACAAAGAAGTCTCGCTTCCCATCGGTCAAAAGGGCCATGCTGAATAAAGTATCAAAACCAGAAATGCAGGGCAGGCCATGAGGAAACGGGAGCCTTGCTACGATGATGGGAGGGATGTAAATTGCCAACAGCCACTCTGAAGAAGTGTACGGTGTGTCCTGAAACATCTAAAAAACTCAGCTTAGAGAGCATAGGGCACTTCCACTCATGGGCCTATAAAGTGGGAAAATTAAAAACCAGCAAGACACAGGCACCCCAATGTTTAGGGCTGCTCTGTTGACAAGAACCTCCAACTTCGTTACACCTTAAATATCCCAGGAAAGAGAAAAATGGATAAAGAAGTTGTGGTCCTTATGTACAATGGAATATCACTCAGCCATGAAATCAACGTCATAAGGCTAGTAGCAGCATGATGAGTGGATTTAGGTACGACGATTCTAAGTGAAATAAGTCACACAGAAAAAGACACTTATCATAAGATATCACTTATAGAGGGAATGAAAAAACCGCTACCCTTGAACTGAATTACAAAACAGAACAGAGTCACACGTTTAGAAAACACACTATGGCTGCTTAACGGGAAAGGTGAGGTGGGGTGATGCATAAAACAAGGGTTTCAAATTAGCTCAAATACCGTTCCATAAACCCAATATGTACTAGACAAGACCTACTCCTTGCTCAGTGAATTGGACTCAAAACCCCCTATTCACGGCCCAAGAATATATCTGACTAGTAAGAATCTTAAAACCTATGTATTGATATCTCTCTGTAAGTGAGTCAAGTGGGTGTGAAGTGACATAAACACAGCAGTGAAAAGCAGCTAAACCCCATTATAAACATCAATTACTTTTAAAAACCTGTGCAAAAAAGACAGTGAAAGAGAGAGAAATTCTTACAAAATTCGTTTAGGGGCAGTTATGCTACCTGGATTGACCATATCTAGACCCACAGCTGATTGAGACATAAGGGTGGACACTCTTGGGGCTGAGAGGTTTGGTGAGGTTGGGTGAGGAAACGCAGACCCTTTAAAGTAATACTGCGTGGTACCCATCCCATGGGTTCCAAATCTCCAGGTTCAAGGGCATCTTCCTACATCGAAAACATGCATGAGAAACCCAGAAGATGGTACACCGTGTGATCGCGAAAGGTTTCTAAAACGCACCTCATTTCTCATCTCCTTGTGCTCGGGTTCGCCATTCCAGCCGCTTTACTAGCAATCTCCCTCCTTGGAGAATCAGCACCTTTAACCTCCTGTTCCGTACAGGTTGCAATTTGTCCTGAGGATGAACGGGAAGAGGGGAAAACAATGAGAGACTAGCTCTAGGTGTTGGGACAGGCACAGGTCACTCTATTTTCCCATCAGGAAGAAGAATTAACCACAGGCTCAGCCTGCCGCCCGGGACCAGAATAGGGCCTGAAGCAATCCGGCGCTTTTGCGGCCAGCTCCCAAGAAAGCGAGTTGAAAAATGGAGATCAGGGGCACTGCAATTCACAAACCTGCAGACTTATAAATGATCACTCTCGTCCTCAAATATATTGAGGGAAGGCAACCAAGAGGATTTGAAAGCAAGGCAGAATTGCAGGAAACAGATTTCAGGAGGGAGATTCAAATCGCCTTTAAAGCACAGGAAAAGCGGCAAAACCTCGACAAGATGCCCTTGGCCAAAAAGGGCGTATGCGTTTTTTCCTGAATATATTCAGGAAAAAACGCATACGCCCTTTTTGGCCAACCAAGCAACCTGGAAAGGCAAATCAGCGCTACAAAGAAGTCTCGCTTCCCATCGGTCAAAAGGGCCATGCTGAATAAAGTGTCAAAACCAGAAATGCAGGACAGGCCATGAGGAAACGGGAGCCTTGCTACGATGATGGGCGGAATGTAAATTGCCAACAGCCACTTTGGAGAAGTGTACGGTGTGTCCTGAAACATCTAAAAAACTCAGCTTAGAGAGCATAGGGCACTTCCACTCATGGGCCTATAAAGTGGGAAAATTAAAAACCAGCAAGACACAGGCACCCCAAAGTTTAGGCCTGCTCTGTTGAAAAGAACCTCCAACATCGTTACACCTTAAATATCCCAGGAAAGAGAAAAATGGATAAAGAAGTTGTGGTCCTTATGTACAATGGAATATCACTCAGCCATGAAATCAACGTCCTAAGGCTAGTAGCAGCATGATGAGTGGATTTAGGTACGACGATTCTAAGTGAAATAAGTCACACAGAAAAAGACACTTATCATAAGATATCACTTATAGAGGGAATGAAAAAACCGCTACCCTTGAACTGAATTACAAAACAGAACAGAGTCACACGTTTAGAAAACACACTATGGCTGCTTAACGGGAAAGGTGAGGTGGGGTGATGCATAAAACAAGGGTTTCAAATTAGCTCAAATACCGTTCCATAAACCCAATATGTACTAGACAAGACCTACTCCTTGCTCAGTGAATTGGACTCAAAACCCCCTATTCACGGCCCAAGAATATATCTGACTAGTAAGAATCTTAAAACCTATGTATTGATATCTCTCTGTAAGTGAGTCAAGTGGGTGTGAAGTGACATAAACACAGCAGTGAAAAGCAGCTAAACCCCATTATAAACATCAATTACTTTTAAAAACCTGTGCAAAAAAGACAGTGAAAGAGAGAGAAATTCTTACAAAATTCGTTTAGGGGCAGTTATGCTACCTGGATTGACCATATCTAGACCCACAGCTGATTGAGACATAAGGGTGGACACTCTTGGGGCTGAGAGGTTTGGTGAGGTTGGGTGAGGAAACGCAGACCCTTTAAAGTAATACTGCGTGGTACCCATCCCATGGGTTCCAAATCTCCAGGTTCAAGGGCATCTTCCCACATCGAAAACATGCATGAGAAACCCAGAAGATGGTACACCGTGTGATCGCGAAAGGTTTCTAAAACGCACCTCATTTCTCATCTCCTTGTGCTCGGGTTCGCCATTCCAGCCGCTTTACTAGCAATCTCCCTCCTTGGAGAATCAGCACCTTTAACCTCCTGTTCCATACAGGTTGCAATTTGTCCTGAGGATGAACGGGAAGAGGGGAAAACAATGAGAGACTAGCTCTAGGTGTTGGGACAGGCACAGGTCACTCTATTTTCCCATCAGGGAGAAGAATTAACCACAGGCTCAGCCTGCCGCCCGGGACCAGAATAGGGCCTGAAGCCATCCTGCGCTTTTGCGGCCAGCTCCCAAGAAAGCGAGTTGAAAAATGGAGCTCAGGGGCACTGCAATTCACAAACCTGCAGACTTATAAATGATCACTCTCGTCCACAAATATATTGAGGGAAGGCAACGAAGAGGATTTGAAAGCAAGGAAGAATTGCAGGAAATAGATTTCAGGAGGGAGATTCGAATCGCCTTTAAAGCACAGGAAAAGCGGCAAAACCTCGAAAAGATGCCCTTGGCCAAAAAGGGCGTATGCGTTTTTTCCTGAATATATTCAGCAAAAAACGCATACGCCCTTTTTGGCCAACCAAGCAACCTGGAAAGGCAAATCAGCGCTACAAAGAAGTCTCGCTTCCCATCGGTCAAAAGGGCCATGCTGAATAAAGTATCAAAACCAGAAATGCAGGGCAGGCCATGAGGAAACGGGAGCCTTGCTACGATGATGGGAGGGATGTAAATTGCCAACAGCCACTCTGAAGAAGTGTACGGTGTGTCCTGAAACATCTAAAAAACTCAGCTTAGAGAGCATAGGGCACTTCCACTCATGGGCCTATAAAGTGGGAAAATTAAAAACCAGCAAGACACAGGCACCCCAAAGTTTAGGGCTGCTCTGTTGACAAGAACCTCCAACTTCGTTACACCTTAAATATCCCAGGAAAGAGAAAAATGGATAAAGAAGTTGTGGTCCTTATGTACAATGGAATATCACTCAGCCATGAAATCAACGTCATAAGGCTAGTAGCAGCATGATGAGTGGATTTAGGTACGACGATTCTAAGTGAAATAAGTCACACAGAAAAAGACACTTATCATAAGATATCACTTATAGAGGGAATGAAAAAACCGCTACCCTTGAACTGAATTACAAAACAGAACAGAGTCACACGTTTAGAAAACACACTATGGCTGCTTAACGGGAAAGGTGAGGTGGGGTGATGCATAAAACAAGGGTTTCAAATTAGCTCAAATACCGTTCCATAAACCCAATATGTACTAGACAAGACCTACTCCTTGCTCAGTGAATTGGACTCAAAACCCCCTATTCACGGCCCAAGAATATATCTGACTAGTAAGAATCTTAAAACCTATGTATTGATATCTCTCTGTAAGTGAGTCAAGTGGGTGTGAAGTGACATAAACACAGCAGTGAAAAGCAGCTAAACCCCATTATAAACATCAATTACTTTTAAAAACCTGTGCAAAAAAGACAGTGAAAGAGAGAGAAATTCTTACAAAATTCGTTTAGGGGCAGTTATGCTACCTGGATTGACCATATCTAGACCCACAGCTGATTGAGACATAAGGGTGGACACTCTTGGGGCTGAGAGGTTTGGTGAGGTTGGGTGAGGAAACGCAGACCCTTTAAAGTAATACTGCGTGGTACCCATCCCATGGGTTCCAAATCTCCAGGTTCAAGGGCATCTTCCTACATCGAAAACATGCATGAGAAACCCAGAAGATGGTACACCGTGTGATCGCGAAAGGTTTCTAAAACGCACCTCATTTCTCATCTCCTTGTGCTCGGGTTCGCCATTCCAGCCGCTTTACTAGCAATCTCCCTCCTTGGAGAATCAGCACCTTTAACCTCCTGTTCCATACAGGTTGCAATTTGTCCTGAGGATGAACGGGAAGAGGGGAAAACAATGAGAGACTAGCTCTAGGTGTTGGGACAGGCACAGGTCACTCTATTTTCCCATCAGGAAGAAGAATTAACCACAGGCTCAGCCTGCCGCCCGGGACCAGAATAGGGCCTGAAGCCATCCTGCGCTTTTGCGGCCAGCTCCCAAGAAAGCGAGTTGAAAAATGGAGCTCAGGGGCACTGCAATTCACAAACCTGCAGACTTATAAATGATCACTCTCGTCCACAAATATATTGAGGGAAGGCAACGAAGAGGATTTGAAAGCAAGGAAGAATTGCAGGAAATAGATTTCAGGAGGGAGATTCGAATCGCCTTTAAAGCACAGGAAAAGCGGCAAAACCTCGACAAGATGCCCTTGGCCAAAAAGGGCGTATGCGTTTTTTCCTGAATATATTCAGGAAAAAACGCATACGCCCTTTTTGGCCAACCAAGCAACCTGGAAAGGCAAATCAGCGCTACAAAGAAGTCTCGCTTCCCATCGGTCAAAAGGGCCATGCTGAATAAAGTATCAAAACCAGAAATGCAGGGCAGGCCATGAGGAAACGGGAGCCTTGCTACGATGATGGGAGGGATGTAAATTGCCAACAGCCACTCTGAAGAAGTGTACGGTGTGTCCTGAAACATCTAAAAAACTCAGCTTAGAGAGCATAGGGCACTTCCACTCATGGGCCTATAAAGTGGGAAAATTAAAAACCAGCAAGACACAGGCACCCCAAAGTTTAGGGCTGCTCTGTTGACAAGAACCTCCAACTTCGTTACACCTTAAATATCCCAGGAAAGAGAAAAATGGATAAAGAAGTTGTGGTCCTTATGTACAATGGAATATCACTCAGCCATGAAATCAACGTCATAAGGCTAGTAGCAGCATGATGAGTGGATTTAGGTACGACGATTCTAAGTGAAATAAGTCACACAGAAAAAGACACTTATCATAAGATATCACTTATAGAGGGAATGAAAAAACCGCTACCCTTGAACTGAATTACAAAACAGAACAGAGTCACACGTTTAGAAAACACACTATGGCTGCTTAACGGGAAAGGTGAGGTGGGGTGATGCATAAAACAAGGGTTTCAAATTAGCTCAAATACCGTTCCATAAACCCAATATGTACTAGACAAGACCTACTCCTTGCTCAGTGAATTGGACTCAAAACCCCCTATTCACGGCCCAAGAATATATCTGACTAGTAAGAATCTTAAAACCTATGTATTGATATCTCTCTGTAAGTGAGTCAAGTGGGTGTGAAGTGACATAAACACAGCAGTGAAAAGCAGCTAATCCCCATTATAAACATCAATTACTTTTAAAAACCTGTGCAAAAAAGACAGTGAAAGAGAGAGAAATTCTTACAAAATTCGTTTAGGGGCAGTTATGCTACCTGGATTGACCATATCTAGACCCACAGCTGATTGAGACATAAGGGTGGACACTCTTGGGGCTGAGAGGTTTGGTGAGGTTGGGTGAGGAAACGCAGACCCTTTAAAGTAATACTGCGTGGTACCCATCCCATGGGTTCCAAATCTCCAGGTTCAAGGGCATCTTCCTACATCGAAAACATGCATGAGAAACCCAGAAGATGGTACACCGTGTGATCGCGAAAGGTTTCTAAAACGCACCTCATTTCTCATCTCCTTGTGCTCGGGTTCGCCATTCCAGCTGCTTTACTAGCAATCTCCCTCCTTGGAGAATCAGCACCTTTAACCTCCTGTTCCGTACAGGTTGCAATTTGTCCTGAGGATGAACGGGAAGAGGGTAAAACAATGAGAGACTAGCTCTAGGTGTTGGGACAGGCACAGGTCACTCTATTTTCCCATCAGGAAGAAGAATTAACCACAGGCTCAGCCTGCCGCCTGGGACCAGAATAGGGCCTGAAGCAATCCGGCGCTTTTGCGGCCAGCTCCCAAGAAAGCGAGTTGAAAAATGGAGCTCAGGGGCACTGCAATTCACAAACCTGCAGACTTATAAATGATCACTCTCGTCCACAAATATATTGAGGGAAGGCAACGAAGAGGATTTGAAAGCAAGGCAGAATTGCAGGAAACAGATTTCAGGAGGGAGATTCAAATCGCCTTTAAAGCACAGGAAAAGCGGCAAAACCTCGACAAGATGCCCTTGGCCAAAAAGGGCGTATGCGTTTTTTCCTGAATATATTCAGGAAAAAACGCATACGCCCTTTTTGGTCAACCAAGCAACCTGGAAAGGCAAATCAGCGCTACAAAGAAGTCTCGCTTCCCATCGGTCAAAAGGGCCATGCTGAATAAAGTGTCAAAACCAGAAATGCAGGACAGGCCATGAGGAAACGGGAGCCTTGCTACGATGATGGGCGGGATGTAAATTGCCAACGGCCACTTTGGAGAAGTGTACGGTGTGTCCTGAAACATCTAAAAAACTCAGCTTAGAGAGCATAGGGCACTTCCACTCATGGGCCTATAAAGTGGGAAAATTAAAAACCAGCAAGACACAGGCACCCCAAAGTTTAAGGCTGCTCTGTTGACAAGAACCTCCAACATCGTTACACCTTAAATATCCCAGGAAAGAGAAAAATGGATAAAGAAGTTGTGGTCCTTATGTACAATGGAATATCACTCAGCCATGAAATCAACGTCATAAGGCTAGTAGCAGCATGATGAGTGGATTTAGGTACGACGATTCTAAGTGAAATAAGTCACACAGAAAAAGACACTTATCATAAGATATCACTTATAGAGGGAATGAAAAAACCGCTACCCTTGAACTGAATTACAAAACAGAACAGAGTCACACGTTTAGAAAACACACTATGGCTGCTTAACGGGAAAGGTGAGGTGGGGTGATGCATAAAACAAGGGTTTCAAATTAGCTCAAATACCGTTCCATAAACCCAATATGTACTAGACAAGACCTACTCCTTGCTCAGTGAATTGGACTCAAAACCCCCTATTCACGGCCCAAGAATATATCTGACTAGTAAGAATCTTAAAACCTATGTATTGATATCTCTCTGTAAGTGAGTCAAGTGGGTGTGAAGTGACATAAACACAGCAGTGAAAAGCAGCTAAACCCCATTATAAACATCAATTACTTTTAAAAACCTGTGCAAAAAAGACAGTGAAAGAGAGAGAAATTCTTACAAAATTCGTTTAGGGGCAGTTATGCTACCTGGATTGACCATATCTAGACCCACAGCTGATTGAGACATAAGGGTGGACACTCTTGGGGCTGAGAG
This sequence comes from Balaenoptera physalus, assembly GCF_965194825.1. NCBI lineage: Eukaryota > Metazoa > Chordata > Mammalia > Artiodactyla > Balaenopteridae > Balaenoptera > Balaenoptera physalus. The sequence continues at coordinate 95,258,534 of NC_138883.1, read as the reverse complement.
GTTTGGTGAGGTTGGGTGAGGAAACGCAGACCCTTTAAAGTAATACTGCGTGGTACCCATCCCATGGGTTCCAAATCTCCAGGTTCAAGGGCATCTTCCTACATCGAAAACATGCATGAGAAACCCAGAAGATGGTACACCGTGTGATCGCGAAAGGTTTCTAAAACGCACCTCATTTCTCATCTCCTTGTGCTCGGGTTCACCATTCCAGCCGCTTTACTAGCAATCTCCCTCCTTGGAGAATCAGCACCTTTAACCTCCTGTTCCGTACAGGTTGCAATTTGTCCTGAGGATGAACGGGAAGAGGGGAAAACAATGAGAGACTAGCTCTAGGTGTTGGGACAGGCACAGGTCACTCTATTTTCCCATCAGGAAGAAGAATTAACCACAGGCTCAGCCTGCCGCCCGGGACCAGAATAGGGCCTGAAGCCATCCTGCGCTTTTGCGGCCAGCTCCCAAGAAAGCGAGTTGAAAAATGGAGCTCAGGGGCACTGCAATTCACAAACCTGCAGACTTATAAATTATCACTCTCGTCCACAAATATATTGAGGGAAGGCAACGAAGAGGATTTGAAAGCAAGGAAGAATTGCAGGAAATAGATTTCAGGAGGGAGATTCGAATCGCCTTTAAAGCACAGGAAAAGCGGCAAAACCTCGACAAGATGCCCTTGGCCAAAAAGGGCGTATGCGTTTTTTCCTGAATATATTCAGGAAAAAACGCATACGCCCTTTTTGGCCAACCAAGCAACCTGGAAAGGCAAATCAGCGCTACAAAGAAGTCTCGCTTCCCATCGGTCAAAAGGGCCATGCTGAATAAAGTATCAAAACCAGAAATGCAGGGCAGGCCATGAGGAAACGGGAGCCTTGCTACGATGATGGGAGGGATGTAAATTGCCAACAGCCACTCTGAAGAAGTGTACGGTGTGTCCTGAAACATCTAAAAAACTCAGCTTAGAGAGCATAGGGCACTTCCACTCATGGGCCTATAAAGTGGGAAAATTAAAAACCAGCAAGACACAGGCACCCCAAAGTTTAGGCCTGCTCTGTTGAAAAGAACCTCCAACATCGTTACACCTTAAATATCCCAGGAAAGAGAAAAATGGATAAAGAAGTTGTGGTCCTTATGTACAATGGAATATCACTCAGCCATGAAATCAACGTCATAAGGCTAGTAGCAGCATGATGAGTGGATTTAGGTACAACGATTCTAAGTGAAATAAGTCACACAGAAAAAGACACTTATCATAAGATATCACTTATAGAGGGAATGAAAAAACCGCTACCCTTGAACTGAATTACAAAACAGAACAGAGTCACACGTTTAGAAAACACACTATGGCTGCTTAACGGGAAAGGTGAGGTGGGGTGATGCATAAAACAAGGGTTTCAAATTAGCTCAGATACCGTTCCATAAACCCAATATGTACTAGACAAGACCTACTCCTTGCTCAGTGAATTGGACTCAAAACCCCCTATTCACGGCCCAAGAATATATCTGACTAGTAAGAATCTTAAAACCTATGTATTGATATCTCTCTGTAAGTGAGTCAAGTGGGTGTGAAGTGACATAAACACAGCAGTGAAAAGCAGCTAATCCCCATTATAAACATCAATTACTTTTAAAAACCTGTGCAAAAAAGACAGTGAAAGAGAGAGAAATTCTTACAAAATTCGTTTAGGGGCAGTTATGCTACCTGGATTGACCATATCTAGACCCACAGCTGATTGAGACATAAGGGTGGACACTCTTGGGGCTGAGAGGTTTGGTGAGGTTGGGTGAGGAAACGCAGACCCTTTAAAGTAATACTGCGTGGTACCCATCCCATGGGTTCCAAATCTCCAGGTTCAAGGGCATCTTCCTACATCGAAAACATGCATGAGAAACCCAGAAGATGGTACACCGTGTGATCGCGAAAGGTTTCTAAAACGCACCTCATTTCTCATCTCCTTGTGCTCGGGTTCGCCATTCCAGCTGCTTTACTAGCAATCTCCCTCCTTGGAGAATCAGCACCTTTAACCTCCTGTTCCGTACAGGTTGCAATTTGTCCTGAGGATGAACGGGAAGAGGGTAAAACAATGAGAGACTAGCTCTAGGTGTTGGGACAGGCACAGGTCACTCTATTTTCCCATCAGGAAGAAGAATTAACCACAGGCTCAGCCTGCCGCCTGGGACCAGAATAGGGCCTGAAGCAATCCGGCGCTTTTGCGGCCAGCTCCCAAGAAAGCGAGTTGAAAAATGGAGCTCAGGGGCACTGCAATTCACAAACCTGCAGACTTATAAATGATCACTCTCGTCCACAAATATATTGAGGGAAGGCAACGAAGAGGATTTGAAAGCAAGGCAGAATTGCAGGAAACAGATTTCAGGAGGGAGATTCAAATCGCCTTTAAAGCACAGGAAAAGCGGCAAAACCTCGACAAGATGCCCTTGGCCAAAAAGGGCGTATGCGTTTTTTCCTGAATATATTCAGGAAAAAACGCATACGCCCTTTTTGGTCAACCAAGCAACCTGGAAAGGCAAATCAGCGCTACAAAGAAGTCTCGCTTCCCATCGGTCAAAAGGGCCATGCTGAATAAAGTGTCAAAACCAGAAATGCAGGACAGGCCATGAGGAAACGGGAGCCTTGCTACGATGATGGGCGGGATGTAAATTGCCAACGGCCACTTTGGAGAAGTGTACGGTGTGTCCTGAAACATCTAAAAAACTCAGCTTAGAGAGCATAGGGCACTTCCACTCATGGGCCTATAAAGTTTGAAAATTAAAAACCAGCAAGACACAGGCACCCCAAAGTTTAGGGCTGCTCTGTTGACAAGAACCTCCAACATCGTTACACCTTAAATATCCCAGGAAAGAGAAAAATGGATAAAGAAGTTGTGGTCCTTATGTACAATGGAATATCACTCAGCCATGAAATCAACGTCATAAGGCTAGTAGCAGCATGATGAGTGGATTTAGGTACGACGATTCTAAGTGAAATAAGTCACACAGAAAAAGACACTTATCATAAGATATCACTTATAGAGGGAATGAAAAAACCGCTACCCTTGAACTGAATTACAAAACAGAACAGAGTCACACGTTTAGAAAACACACTATGGCTGCTTAACGGGAAAGGTGAGGTGGGGTGATGCATAAAACAAGGGTTTCAAATTAGCTCAAATATCGTTCCATAAACCCAATATGTACTAGACAAGACCTACTCCTTGCTCAGTGAATTGGACTCAAAACCCCCTATTCACGGCCCAAGAATATATCTGACTAGTAAGAATCTTAAAACCTATGTATTGATATCTCTCTGTAAGTGAGTCAAGTGGGTGTGAAGTGACATAAACACAGCAGTGAAAAGAAGCTAAACCCCATTATAAAAATGAATTACTTTTAAAAACCTGTGAAAAAAAGACAGTGAAAGAGAGAGAAATTCTTACAAAATTCGTTTAGGGGCAGTTATGCTACCTGGATTGACCATATCTAGACCCACAGCTGATTGAGACATAAGGGTGGACACTCTTGGGGCTGAGAGGTTTGGTGAGGTTGGGTGAGGAAACGCAGACCCTTTAAAGTAATACTGCGTGGTACCCATCCCATGGGTTCCAAATCTCCAGGTTCAAGGGCATCTTCCTACATCGAAAACATGCATGAGAAACCCAGAAGATGGTACACCGTGTGATCGCGAAAGGTTTCTAAAACGCACCTCATTTCTCATCTCCTTGTGCTCGGGTTTGCTATTCCAGCCGCTTTACTAGCAATCTCCCTCCTTGGAGAATCAGCACCTTTAACCTCCTGTTCCGTACAGGTTGCAATTTGTCCTGAGGATGAACGGGAAGAGGGGAAAACAATGAGAGACTAGCTCTAGGTGTTGGGACAGGCACAGGTCACTCTATTTTCCCATCAGGAAGAAGAATTAACCACAGGCTCAGCCTGCCGCCCGGGACCAGAATAGGGCCTGAAGCCATCCTGCGCTTTTGCGGCCAGCTCCCAAGAAAGCGAGTTGAAAAATGGAGCTCAGGGGCACTGCAATTCACAAACCTGCAGACTTATAAATGATCACTCTCGTCCACAAATATATTGAGGGAAGGCAACCAAGAGGATTTGAAAGCAAGGCAGAATTGCAGGAAACAGATTTCAGGAGGGAGATTCAAATCGCCTTTAAAGCACAGGAAAAGCGGCAAAACCTCGACAAGATGCCCTTGGCCAAAAAGGGCGTATGCGTTTTTTCCTGAATATATTCAGGAAAAAACGCATACGCCCTTTTTGGCCAACCAAGCAACCTGGAAAGGCAAATCAGCGCTACAAAGAAGTCTCGCTTCCCATCGGTCAAAAGGGCCATGCTGAATAAAGTGTCAAAACCAGAAATGCAGGGCAGGCCATGAGGAAACGGGAGCCTTGTTACGATGATGGGCGGGATGTAAATTGCCAACAGCCACTTTGGAGAAGTGTACGGTGTGTCCTTAAACATCTAAAAAACTCAGCTTAGAGAGCATAGGGCAGTTCCACTCATGGGCGTATAAATTGGGAAAATTAAAAACCAGCAAGACACAGGCACCCCAACGTTTAGGGCTGCTCTGTTGACAAGAACCTCCACTTCGTTACACCTTAAATATCTCAGGAAAGAGAAAAATGGATAAAGAAGTTGTGGTCCTTATGTACAATGGAATATCACTCAGCCATGAAATCAACGTCATAAGGCTAGTAGCAGCATGATGAGTGGCTTTGGGTACGACGATTCTAAATGAAATAAGTCACACAGAAAAAGACACTTATCATAAGATATCACTTATAGAGGGAATGTAAAAACGGCTACCCTTGAACTGAATTACAAAACAGAACAGAGTCACACGTTTGGAAAACACACTATGGCTGCTTAAGGGGAAAGGTGAGGTGGGGTGATGCATGAAACAAGGGTTTCAAATTAGCTCAGATACCGTTCCATAAACCCAATATGTAATAGACAAGACCTACTCCTTGCTCAGTGAATTGGACTCGACACCCCCTATTCACGGCCCAAGAATATACCTGACTAGTAAGAATCTTAAAACCTATGTATTGATATCTCTCTGTAAGTGAGTCAAGTGGGTGTAAAGTGACATAAACACAGCAGTGAAAAGCAGCTAAACCCCATTATAAAAATCAATTACTTTTAAAATCCTGGGAAACAAAGACAGTGAAAGAGAGAGAAATTCTTACAAAATTCGTTCAGGGGCTGTGATGCCACCTGGATTGACCATGTATAGACCCACAGCTGATTGAGACATAAGGGTGGACACTCTTGGGGCTGGCAGGTTTGGTGAGGTTGGGTGAGCAAACGCAGACCCTTTAAAGTAATACTGCGTGGTACCCATCCCATGGGTCCCAAATCTCCAGTTTCAAGGGCATCTTCCTACATCGAAAACATGCATGAGAAACCCAGAAGATGGTACACCGTGTGATCGGGAAAGGTTTCTAAAACACACCTCATTTCTCATCTCCTTGTGCTCGGGTTCGCCATTCCAGCCGCTTTACTAGCAATCTCCCTCCTTGGAGAATCAGCACCTTTAACCTCCTGTTCCGTACAGGTTGCAATTTGTCCTGAGGATGAACGGGAAGAGGGGAAAACAATGAGAGACTAGCTCTAGGTGTTGGGACAGGCACAGGTCACTCTATTTTCCCATCAGGAAGAAGAATTAACCACAGGCTCAGCCTGCCGCCCGGGACCAGAATAGGGCCTGAAGCAATCCTGCGCTTTTGCGGCCAGCTCCCAAGAAAGCGAGTTGAAAAATGGAGCTCAGGGGCACTGCAATTCACAAACCTGCAGACTTATAAATGATCACTCTCGTCCACAAATATATTGAGGGAAGGCAACCAAGAGGATTTGAAAGCAAGGCAGAATTGCAGGAAACAGATTTCAGGAGGGAGATTCAAATCGCCTTTAAAGCACAGGAAAAGCGGCAAAACCTCGACAAGATGCCCTTGGCCAAAAAGGGCGTATGCGTTTTTTCCTGAATATATTCAGGAAAAAACGCATACGCCCTTTTTGGCCAACCAAGCAACCTGGAAAGGCAAATCAGCGCTACAAAGAAGTCTCGCTTCCCATCGGTCAAAAGGGCCATGCTGAATAAAGTGTCAAAACCAGAAATGCAGGACAGGCCATGAGGAAACGGGAGCCTTGCTACGATGATGGGCGGAATGTAAATTGCCAACAGCCACTTTGGAGAAGTGTACGGTGTGTCCTGAAACATCTAAAAAACTCAGCTTAGAGAGCATAGGGCACTTCCACTCATGGGCCTATAAAGTGGGAAAATTAAAAACCAGCAAGACACAGGCACCCCAAAGTTTAGGCCTGCTCTGTTGAAAAGAACCTCCAACATCGTTACACCTTAAATATCCCAGGAAAGAGAAAAATGGATAAAGAAGTTGTGGTCCTTATGTACAATGGAATATCACTCAGCCATGAAATCAACGTCCTAAGGCTAGTAGCAGCATGATGAGTGGATTTAGGTACGACGATTCTAAGTGAAATAAGTCACACAGAAAAAGACACTTATCATAAGATATCACTTATAGAGGGAATGAAAAAACCGCTACCCTTGAACTGAATTACAAAACAGAACAGAGTCACACGTTTAGAAAACACACTATGGCTGCTTAACGGGAAAGGTGAGGTGGGGTGACGCATAAAACAAGGGTTTCAAATTAGCTCAAATACCGTTCCATAAACCCAATATGTACTAGACAAGACCTACTCCTTGCTCAGTGAATTGGACTCAAAACCCCCTATTCACGGCCCAAGAATATATCTGACTAGTAAGAATCTTAAAACCTATGTATTGATATCTCTCTGTAAGTGAGTCAAGTGGGTGTGAAGTGACATAAACACAGCAGTGAAAAGCAGCTAAACCCCATTATAAACATCAATTACTTTTAAAAACCTGTGCAAAAAAGACAGTGAAAGAGAGAGAAATTCTTACAAAATTCGTTTAGGGGCAGTTATGCTACCTGGATTGACCATATCTAGACCCACAGCTGATTGAGACATAAGGGTGGACACTCTTGGGGCTGAGAGGTTTGGTGAGGTTGGGTGAGGAAACGCAGACCCTTTAAAGTAATACTGCGTGGTACCCATCCCATGGGTTCCAAATCTCCAGGTTCAAGGGCATCTTCCTACATCGAAAACATGCATGAGAAACCCAGAAGATGGTACACCGTGTGATCGCGAAAGGTTTCTAAAACGCACCTCATTTCTCATCTCCTTGTGCTCGGGTTCGCCATTCCAGCCGCTTTACTAGCAATCTCCCTCCTTGGAGAATCAGCACCTTTAACCTCCTGTTCCGTACAGGTTGCAATTTGTCCTGAGGATGAACGGGAAGAGGGGAAAACAATGAGAGACTAGCTCTAGGTGTTGGGACAGGCACAGGTCACTCTATTTTCCCATCAGGAAGAAGAATTAACCACAGGCTCAGCCTGCCGCCCGGGACCAGAATAGGGCCTGAAGCCATCCTGCGCTTTTGCGGCCAGCTCCCAAGAAAGCGAGTTGAAAAATGGAGCTCAGGGGCACTGCAATTCACAAACCTGCAGACTTATAAATGATCACTCTCGTCCACAAATATATTGAGGGAAGGCAACGAAGAGGATTTGAAAGCAAGGAAGAATTGCAGGAAATAGATTTCAGGAGGGAGATTCGAATCGCCTTTAAAGCACAGGAAAAGCGGCAAAACCTCGACAAGATGCCCTTGGCCAAAAAGGGCGTATGCGTTTTTTCCTGAATATATTCAGGAAAAAACGCATACGCCCTTTTTGGCCAACCAAGCAACCTGGAAAGGCAAATCAGCGCTACAAAGAAGTCTCGCTTCCCATCGGTCAAAAGGGCCATGCTGAATAAAGTATCAAAACCAGAAATGCAGGGCAGGCCATGAGGAAACGGGAGCCTTGCTACGATGATGGGAGGGATGTAAATTGCCAACAGCCACTCTGAAGAAGTGTACGGTGTGTCCTGAAACATCTAAAAAACTCAGCTTAGAGAGCATAGGGCACTTCCACTCATGGGCCTATAAAGTGGGAAAATTAAAAACCAGCAAGACACAGGCACCCCAATGTTTAGGGCTGCTCTGTTGACAAGAACCTCCAACTTCGTTACACCTTAAATATCCCAGGAAAGAGAAAAATGGATAAAGAAGTTGTGGTCCTTATGTACAATGGAATATCACTCAGCCATGAAATCAACGTCATAAGGCTAGTAGCAGCATGATGAGTGGATTTAGGTACGACGATTCTAAGTGAAATAAGTCACACAGAAAAAGACACTTATCATAAGATATCACTTATAGAGGGAATGAAAAAACCGCTACCCTTGAACTGAATTACAAAACAGAACAGAGTCACACGTTTAGAAAACACACTATGGCTGCTTAACGGGAAAGGTGAGGTGGGGTGATGCATAAAACAAGGGTTTCAAATTAGCTCAAATACCGTTCCATAAACCCAATATGTACTAGACAAGACCTACTCCTTGCTCAGTGAATTGGACTCAAAACCCCCTATTCACGGCCCAAGAATATATCTGACTAGTAAGAATCTTAAAACCTATGTATTGATATCTCTCTGTAAGTGAGTCAAGTGGGTGTGAAGTGACATAAACACAGCAGTGAAAAGCAGCTAAACCCCATTATAAACATCAATTACTTTTAAAAACCTGTGCAAAAAAGACAGTGAAAGAGAGAGAAATTCTTACAAAATTCGTTTAGGGGCAGTTATGCTACCTGGATTGACCATATCTAGACCCACAGCTGATTGAGACATAAGGGTGGACACTCTTGGGGCTGAGAGGTTTGGTGAGGTTGGGTGAGGAAACGCAGACCCTTTAAAGTAATACTGCGTGGTACCCATCCCATGGGTTCCAAATCTCCAGGTTCAAGGGCATCTTCCTACATCGAAAACATGCATGAGAAACCCAGAAGATGGTACACCGTGTGATCGCGAAAGGTTTCTAAAACGCACCTCATTTCTCATCTCCTTGTGCTCGGGTTCGCCATTCCAGCTGCTTTACTAGCAATCTCCCTCCTTGGAGAATCAGCACCTTTAACCTCCTGTTCCGTACAGGTTGCAATTTGTCCTGAGGATGAACGGGAAGAGGGGAAAACAATGAGAGACTAGCTCTAGGTGTTGGGACAGGCACAGGTCACTCTATTTTCCCATCAGGAAGAAGAATTAACCACAGGCTCAGCCTGCCGCCCGGGACCAGAATAGGGCCTGAAGCAATCCGGCGCTTTTGCGGCCAGCTCCCAAGAAAGCGAGTTGAAAAATGGAGATCAGGGGCACTGCAATTCACAAACCTGCAGACTTATAAATGATCACTCTCGTCCTCAAATATATTGAGGGAAGGCAACCAAGAGGATCTGAAAGCAAGGCAGAATTGCAGGAAACAGATTTCAGGAGGGAGATTCAAATCGCCTTTAAAGCACAGGAAAAGCGGCAAAACCTCGACAAGATGCCCTTGGCCAAAAAGGGCGTATGCGTTTTTTCCTGAATATATTCAGGAAAAAACGCATACGCCCTTTTTGGCCAACCAAGCAACCTGGAAAGGCAAATCAGCGCTACAAAGAAGTCTCGCTTCCCATCGGTCAAAAGGGCCATGCTGAATAAAGTGTCAAAACCAGAAATGCAGGACAGGCCATGAGGAAACGGGAGCCTTGCTACGATGATGGGCGGAATGTAAATTGCCAACAGCCACTTTGGAGAAGTGTACGGTGTGTCCTGAAACATCTAAAAAACTCAGCTTAGAGAGCATAGGGCACTTCCACTCATGGGCCTATAAAGTGGGAAAATTAAAAACCAGCAAGACACAGGCACCCCAAAGTTTAGGCCTGCTCTGTTGAAAAGAACCTCCAACATCGTTACACCTTAAATATCCCAGGAAAGAGAAAAATGGATAAAGAAGTTGTGGTCCTTATGTACAATGGAATATCACTCAGCCATGAAATCAACGTCCTAAGGCTAGTAGCAGCATGATGAGTGGATTTAGGTACGACGATTCTAAGTGAAATAAGTCACACAGAAAAAGACACTTATCATAAGATATCACTTATAGAGGGAATGAAAAAACCGCTACCCTTGAACTGAATTACAAAACAGAACAGAGTCACACGTTTAGAAAACACACTATGGCTGCTTAACGGGAAAGGTGAGGTGGGGTGATGCATAAAACAAGGGTTTCAAATTAGCTCAAATACCGTTCCATAAACCCAATATGTACTAGACAAGACCTACTCCTTGCTCAGTGAATTGGACTCAAAACCCCCTATTCACGGCCCAAGAATATATCTGACTAGTAAGAATCTTAAAACCTATGTATTGATATCTCTCTGTAAGTGAGTCAAGTGGGTGTGAAGTGACATAAACACAGCAGTGAAAAGCAGCTAAACCCCATTATAAACATCAATTACTTTTAAAAACCTGTGCAAAAAAGACAGTGAAAGAGAGAGAAATTCTTACAAAATTCGTTTAGGGGCAGTTATGCTACCTGGATTGACCATATCTAGACCCACAGCTGATTGAGACATAAGGGTGGACACTCTTGGGGCTGAGAGGTTTGGTGAGGTTGGGTGAGGAAACGCAGACCCTTTAAAGTAATACTGCGTGGTACCCATCCCATGGGTTCCAAATCTCCAGGTTCAAGGGCATCTTCCTACATCGAAAACATGCATGAGAAACCCAGAAGATGGTACACCGTGTGATCGCGAAAGGTTTCTAAAACGCACCTCATTTCTCATCTCCTTGTGCTCGGGTTCGCCATTCCAGCTGCTTTACTAGCAATCTCCCTCCTTGGAGAATCAGCACCTTTAACCTCCTGTTCCGTACAGGTTGCAATTTGTCCTGAGGATGAACGGGAAGAGGGTAAAACAATGAGAGACTAGCTCTAGGTGTTGGGACAGGCACAGGTCACTCTATTTTCCCATCAGGAAGAAGAATTAACCACAGGCTCAGCCTGCCGCCTGGGACCAGAATAGGGCCTGAAGCAATCCGGCGCTTTTGCGGCCAGCTCCCAAGAAAGCGAGTTGAAAAATGGAGCTCAGGGGCACTGCAATTCACAAACCTGCAGACTTATAAATGATCACTCTCGTCCACAAATATATTGAGGGAAGGCAACGAAGAGGATTTGAAAGCAAGGCAGAATTGCAGGAAACAGATTTCAGGAGGGAGATTCAAATCGCCTTTAAAGCACAGGAAAAGCGGCAAAACCTCGACAAGATGCCCTTGGCCAAAAAGGGCGTATGCGTTTTTTCCTGAATATATTCAGGAAAAAACGCATACGCCCTTTTTGGTCAACCAAGCAACCTGGAAAGGCAAATCAGCGCTACAAAGAAGTCTCGCTTCCCATCGGTCAAAAGGGCCATGCTGAATAAAGTGTCAAAACCAGAAATGCAGGACAGGCCATGAGGAAACGGGAGCCTTGCTACGATGATGGGCGGGATGTAAATTGCCAACGGCCACTTTGGAGAAGTGTACGGTGTGTCCTGAAACATCTAAAAAACTCAGCTTAGAGAGCATAGGGCACTTCCACTCATGGGCCTATAAAGTGGGAAAATTAAAAACCAGCAAGACACAGGCACCCCAAAGTTTAAGGCTGCTCTGTTGACAAGAACCTCCAACATCGTTACACCTTAAATATCCCAGGAAAGAGAAAAATGGATAAAGAAGTTGTGGTCCTTATGTACAATGGAATATCACTCAGCCATGAAATCAACGTCATAAGGCTAGTAGCAGCATGATGAGTGGATTTAGGTACGACGATTCTAAGTGAAATAAGTCACACAGAAAAAGACACTTATCATAAGATATCACTTATAGAGGGAATGAAAAAACCGCTACCCTTGAACTGAATTACAAAACAGAACAGAGTCACACGTTTAGAAAACACACTATGGCTGCTTAACGGGAAAGGTGAGGTGGGGTGATGCATAAAACAAGGGTTTCAAATTAGCTCAAATACCGTTCCATAAACCCAATATGTACTAGACAAGACCTACTCCTTGCTCAGTGAATTGGACTCAAAACCCCCTATTCACGGCCCAAGAATATATCTGACTAGTAAGAATCTTAAAACCTATGTATTGATATCTCTCTGTAAGTGAGTCAAGTGGGTGTGAAGTGACATAAACACAGCAGTGAAAAGCAGCTAAACCCCATTATAAAAATCAATTACTTTTAAAAACCTGTGCAAAAAAGACAGTGAAAGAGAGAGAAATTCTTACAAAATTCGTTTAGGGGCAGTTATGCTACCTGGATTGACCATATCTAGACCCACAGCTGATTGAGACATAAGGGTGGACACTCTTGGGGCTGAGAGGTTTGGTGAGGTTGGGTGAGGAAACGCAGACCCTTTAAAGTAATACTGCGTGGTACCCATCCCATGGGTTCCAAATCTCCAGGTTCAAGGGCATCTTCCTACATCGAAAACATGCATGAGAAACCCAGAAGATGGTACACCGTGTGATCGCGAAAGGTTTCTAAAACGCACCTCATTTCTCATCTCCTTGTGCTCGGGTTCGCCATTCCAGCTGCTTTACTAGCAATCTCCCTCCTTGGAGAATCAGCACCTTTAACCTCCTGTTCCGTACAGGTTGCAATTTGTCCTGAGGATGAACGGGAAGAGGGTAAAACAATGAGAGACTAGCTCTAGGTGTTGGGACAGGCACAGGTCACTCTATTTTCCCATCAGGAAGAAGAATTAACCACAGGCTCAGCCTGCCGCCTGGGACCAGAATAGGGCCTGAAGCAATCCGGCGCTTTTGCGGCCAGCTCCCAAGAAAGCGAGTTGAAAAATGGAGCTCAGGGGCACTGCAATTCACAAACCTGCAGACTTATAAATGATCACTCTCGTCCACAAATATATTGAGGGAAGGCAACGAAGAGGATTTGAAAGCAAGGCAGAATTGCAGGAAACAGATTTCAGGAGGGAGATTCGAATCGCCTTTAAAGCACAGGAAAAGCGGCAAAACCTCGACAAGATGCCCTTGGCCAAAAAGGGCGTATGCGTTTTTTCCTGAATATATTCAGGAAAAAACGCATACGCCCTTTTTGGTCAACCAAGCAACCTGGAAAGGCAAATCAGCGCTACAAAGAAGTCTCGCTTCCCATCGGTCAAAAGGGCCATGCTGAATAAAGTGTCAAAACCAGAAATGCAGGACAGGCCATTAGGAAACGGGAGCCTTGCTACGATGATGGGCGGGATGTAAATTGCCAACGGCCACTTTGGAGAAGTGTACGGTGTGTCCTGAAACATCTAAAAAACTCAGCTTAGAGAGCATAGGGCACTTCCACTCATGGGCCTATAAAGTGGGAAAATTAAAAACCAGCAAGACACAGGCACCCCAAAGTTTAGGGCTGCTCTGTTGACAAGAACCTCCAACATCGTTACACCTTAAATATCCCAGGAAAGAGAAAAATGGATAAAGAAGTTGTGGTCCTTATGTACAATGGAATATCACTCAGCCATGAAATCAACGTCATAAGGCTAGTAGCAGCATGATGAGTGGATTTAGGTACGACGATTCTAAGTGAAATAAGTCACACAGAAAAAGACACTTATCATAAGATATCACTTATAGAGGGAATGAAAAAACCGCTACCCTTGAACTGAATTACAAAACAGAACAGAGTCACACGTTTAGAAAACACACTATGGCTGCTTAACGGGAAAGGTGAGGTGGGGTGATGCATAAAACAAGGGTTTCAAATTAGCTCAAATACCGTTCCATAAACCCAATATGTACTACACAAGACCTACTCCTTGCTCAGTGAATTGGACTCAAAACCCCCTATTCACGGCCCAAGAATATATCTGACTAGTAAGAATCTTAAAACCTATGTATTGATATCTCTCTGTAAGTGAGTCAAGTGGGTGTGAAGTGACATAAACACAGCAGTGAAAAGAAGCTAAACCCCATTATAAAAATCAATTACTTTTAAAAACCTGTGAAAAAAAGACAGTGAAAGAGAGAGAAATTCTTACAAAATTCGTTTAGGGGCAGTTATGCTACCTGGATTGACCATATCTAGACCCACAGCTGATTGAGACATAAGGGTGGACACTCTTGGGGCTGAGAGGTTTGGTGAGGTTGGGTGAGGAAACGCAGACCCTTTAAAGTAATACTGCGTGGTACCCATCCCATGGGTTCCAAATCTCCAGGTTCAAGGGCATCTTCCTACATCGAAAACATGCATGAGAAACCCAGAAGATGGTACACCGTGTGATCGCGAAAGGTTTCTAAAACGCACCTCATTTCTCATCTCCTTGTGCTCGGGTTTGCTATTCCAGCCGCTTTACTAGCAATCTCCCTCCTTGGAGAATCAGCACCTTTAACCTCCTGTTCCGTACAGGTTGCAATTTGTCCTGAGGATGAACGGGAAGAGGGGAAACCAATGAGAGACTAGCTCTAGGTGTTGGGACAGGCACAGGTCACTCTATTTTCCCATCAGGAAGAAGAATTAACCACAGGCTCAGCCTGCCGCCTGGGACCAGAATAGGGCCTGAAGCAATCCGGCGCTTTTGCGGCCAGCTCCCAAGAAAGCGAGTTGAAAAATGGAGCTCAGGGGCACTGCAATTCACAAACCTGCAGACTTATAAATGATCACTCTCGTCCACAAATATATTGAGGGAAGGCAACGAAGAGGATTTGAAAGCAAGGCAGAATTGCAGGAAACAGATTTCAGGAGGGAGATTCAAATCGCCTTTAAAGCACAGGAAAAGCGGCAAAACCTCGACAAGATGCCCTTGGCCAAAAAGGGCGTATGCGTTTTTTCCTGAATATATTCAGGAAAAAACGCATACGCCCTTTTTGGTCAACCAAGCAACCTGGAAAGGCAAATCAGCGCTACAAAGAAGTCTCGCTTCCCATTGGTCAAAAGGGCCATGCTGAATAAAGTGTCAAAACCAGAAATGCAGGACAGGCCATTAGGAAACGGGAGCCTTGCTACGATGATGGGCGGGATGTAAATTGCCAACGGCCACTTTGGAGAAGTGTACGGTGTGTCCTGAAACATCTAAAAAACTCAGCTTAGAGAGCATAGGGCACTTCCACTCATGGGCCTATAAAGTGGGAAAATTAAAAACCAGCAAGACACAGGCACCCCAAAGTTTAGGGCTGCTCTGTTGACAAGAACCTCCAACATCGTTACACCTTAAATATCCCAGGAAAGAGAAAAATGGATAAAGAAGTTGTGGTCCTTATGTACAATGGAATATCACTCAGCCATGAAATCAACGTCATAAGGCTAGTAGCAGCATGATGAGTGGATTTAGGTACGACGATTCTAAGTGAAATAAGTCACACAGAAAAAGACACTTATCATAAGATATCACTTATAGAGGGAATGAAAAAACCGCTACCCTTGAACTGAATTACAAAACAGAACAGAGTCACACGTTTAGAAAACACACTATGGCTGCTTAACGGGAAAGGTGAGGTGGGGTGATGCATAAAACAAGGGTTTCAAATTAGCTCAAATACCGTTCCATAAACCCAATATGTACTAGACAAGACCTACTCCTTGCTCAGTGAATTGGACTCAAAACCCCCTATTCACGGCCCAAGAATATATCTGACTAGTAAGAATCTTAAAACCTATGTATTGATATCTCTCTGTAAGTGAGTCAAGTGGGTGTGAAGTGACATAAACACAGCAGTGAAAAGCAGCTAAACCCCATTATAAACATCAATTACTTTTAAAAACCTGTGCAAAAAAGACAGTGAAAGAGAGAGAAATTCTTACAAAATTCGTTTAGGGGCAGTTATGCTACCTGGATTGACCATATCTAGACCCACAGCTGATTGAGACATAAGGGTGGACACTCTTGGGGCTGAGAGGTTTGGTGAGGTTGGGTGAGGAAACGCAGACCCTTTAAAGTAATACTGCGTGGTACCCATCCCATGGGTTCCAAATCTCCAGGTTCAAGGGCATCTTCCTACATCGAAAACATGCATGAGAAACCCAGAAGATGGTACACCGTGTGATCGCGAAAGGTTTCTAAAACGCACCTCATTTCTCATCTCCTTGTGCTCGGGTTCGCCATTCCAGCTGCTTTACTAGCAATCTCCCTCCTTGGAGAATCAGCACCTTTAACCTCCTGTTCCGTACAGGTTGCAATTTGTCCTGAGGATGAACGGGAAGAGGGTAAAACAATGAGAGACTAGCTCTAGGTGTTGGGACAGGCACAGGTCACTCTATTTTCCCATCAGGAAGAAGAATTAACCACAGGCTCAGCCTGCCGCCTGGGACCAGAATAGGGCCTGAAGCAATCCGGCGCTTTTGCGGCCAGCTCCCAAGAAAGCGAGTTGAAAAATGGAGCTCAGGGGCACTGCAATTCACAAACCTGCAGACTTATAAATGATCACTCTCGTCCACAAATATATTGAGGGAAGGCAACGAAGAGGATTTGAAAGCAAGGCAGAATTGCAGGAAACAGATTTCAGGAGGGAGATTCAAATCGCCTTTAAAGCACAGGAAAAGCGGCAAAACCTCGACAAGATGCCCTTGGCCAAAAAGGGCGTATGCGTTTTTTCCTGAATATATTCAGGAAAAAACGCATACGCCCTTTTTGGTCAACCAAGCAACCTGGAAAGGCAAATCAGCGCTACAAAGAAGTCTCGCTTCCCATCGGTCAAAAGGGCCATGCTGAATAAAGTGTCAAAACCAGAAATGCAGGACAGGCCATGAGGAAACGGGAGCCTTGCTACGATGATGGGCGGGATGTAAATTGCCAACGGCCACTTTGGAGAAGTGTACGGTGTGTCCTGAAACATCTAAAAAACTCAGCTTAGAGAGCATAGGGCACTTCCACTCATGGGCCTATAAAGTGGGAAAATTAAAAACCAGCAAGACACAGGCACCCCAAAGTTTAAGGCTGCTCTGTTGACAAGAACCTCCAACATCGTTACACCTTAAATATCCCAGGAAAGAGAAAAATGGATAAAGAAGTTGTGGTCCTTATGTACAATGGAATATCACTCAGCCATGAAATCAACGTCATAAGGCTAGTAGCAGCATGATGAGTGGATTTAGGTACGACGATTCTAAGTGAAATAAGTCACACAGAAAAAGACACTTATCATAAGATATCACTTATAGAGGGAATGAAAAAACCGCTACCCTTGAACTGAATTACAAAACAGAACAGAGTCACACGTTTAGAAAACACACTATGGCTGCTTAACGGGAAAGGTGAGGTGGGGTGATGCATAAAACAAGGGTTTCAAATTAGCTCAAATACCGTTCCATAAACCCAATATGTACTAGACAAGACCTACTCCTTGCTCAGTGAATTGGACTCAAAACCCCCTATTCACGGCCCAAGAATATATCTGACTAGTAAGAATCTTAAAACCTATGTATTGATATCTCTCTGTAAGTGAGTCAAGTGGGTGTGAAGTGACATAAACACAGCAGTGAAAAGCAGCTAAACCCCATTATAAAAATCAATTACTTTTAAAAACCTGTGCAAAAAAGACAGTGAAAGAGAGAGAAATTCTTACAAAATTCGTTTAGGGGCAGTTATGCTACCTGGATTGACCATATCTAGACCCACAGCTGATTGAGACATAAGGGTGGACACTCTTGGGGCTGAGAGGTTTGGTGAGGTTGGGTGAGGAAACGCAGACCCTTTAAAGTAATACTGCGTGGTACCCATCCCATGGGTTCCAAATCTCCAGGTTCAAGGGCATCTTCCTACATCGAAAACATGCATGAGAAACCCAGAAGATGGTACACCGTGTGATCGCGAAAGGTTTCTAAAACGCACCTCATTTCTCATCTCCTTGTGCTCGGGTTCGCCATTCCAGCTGCTTTACTAGCAATCTCCCTCCTTGGAGAATCAGCACCTTTAACCTCCTGTTCCGTACAGGTTGCAATTTGTCCTGAGGATGAACGGGAAGAGGGTAAAACAATGAGAGACTAGCTCTAGGTGTTGGGACAGGCACAGGTCACTCTATTTTCCCATCAGGAAGAAGAATTAACCACAGGCTCAGCCTGCCGCCTGGGACCAGAATAGGGCCTGAAGCAATCCGGCGCTTTTGCGGCCAGCTCCCAAGAAAGCGAGTTGAAAAATGGAGCTCAGGGGCACTGCAATTCACAAACCTGCAGACTTATAAATGATCACTCTCGTCCACAAATATATTGAGGGAAGGCAACGAAGAGGATTTGAAAGCAAGGCAGAATTGCAGGAAACAGATTTCAGGAGGGAGATTCGAATCGCCTTTAAAGCACAGGAAAAGCGGCAAAACCTCGACAAGATGCCCTTGGCCAAAAAGGGCGTATGCGTTTTTTCCTGAATATATTCAGGAAAAAACGCATACGCCCTTTTTGGTCAACCAAGCAACCTGGAAAGGCAAATCAGCGCTACAAAGAAGTCTCGCTTCCCATCGGTCAAAAGGGCCATGCTGAATAAAGTGTCAAAACCAGAAATGCAGGACAGGCCATTAGGAAACGGGAGCCTTGCTACGATGATGGGCGGGATGTAAATTGCCAACGGCCACTTTGGAGAAGTGTACGGTGTGTCCTGAAACATCTAAAAAACTCAGCTTAGAGAGCATAGGGCACTTCCACTCATGGGCCTATAAAGTGGGAAAATTAAAAACCAGCAAGACACAGGCACCCCAAAGTTTAGGGCTGCTCTGTTGACAAGAACCTCCAACATCGTTACACCTTAAATATCCCAGGAAAGAGAAAAATGGATAAAGAAGTTGTGGTCCTTATGTACAATGGAATATCACTCAGCCATGAAATCAACGTCATAAGGCTAGTAGCAGCATGATGAGTGGATTTAGGTACGACGATTCTAAGTGAAATAAGTCACACAGAAAAAGACACTTATCATAAGATATCACTTATAGAGGGAATGAAAAAACCGCTACCCTTGAACTGAATTACAAAACAGAACAGAGTCACACGTTTAGAAAACACACTATGGCTGCTTAACGGGAAAGGTGAGGTGGGGTGATGCATAAAACAAGGGTTTCAAATTAGCTCAAATACCGTTCCATAAACCCAATATGTACTACACAAGACCTACTCCTTGCTCAGTGAATTGGACTCAAAACCCCCTATTCACGGCCCAAGAATATATCTGACTAGTAAGAATCTTAAAACCTATGTATTGATATCTCTCTGTAAGTGAGTCAAGTGGGTGTGAAGTGACATAAACACAGCAGTGAAAAGAAGCTAAACCCCATTATAAAAATCAATTACTTTTAAAAACCTGTGAAAAAAAGACAGTGAAAGAGAGAGAAATTCTTACAAAATTCGTTTAGGGGCAGTTATGCTACCTGGATTGACCATATCTAGACCCACAGCTGATTGAGACATAAGGGTGGACACTCTTGGGGCTGAGAGGTTTGGTGAGGTTGGGTGAGGAAACGCAGACCCTTTAAAGTAATACTGCGTGGTACCCATCCCATGGGTTCCAAATCTCCAGGTTCAAGGGCATCTTCCTACATCGAAAACATGCATGAGAAACCCAGAAGATGGTACACCGTGTGATCGCGAAAGGTTTCTAAAACGCACCTCATTTCTCATCTCCTTGTGCTCGGGTTTGCTATTCCAGCCGCTTTACTAGCAATCTCCCTCCTTGGAGAATCAGCACCTTTAACCTCCTGTTCCGTACAGGTTGCAATTTGTCCTGAGGATGAACGGGAAGAGGGGAAACCAATGAGAGACTAGCTCTAGGTGTTGGGACAGGCACAGGTCACTCTATTTTCCCATCAGGAAGAAGAATTAACCACAGGCTCAGCCTGCCGCCTGGGACCAGAATAGGGCCTGAAGCAATCCGGCGCTTTTGCGGCCAGCTCCCAAGAAAGCGAGTTGAAAAATGGAGCTCAGGGGCACTGCAATTCACAAACCTGCAGACTTATAAATGATCACTCTCGTCCACAAATATATTGAGGGAAGGCAACGAAGAGGATTTGAAAGCAAGGCAGAATTGCAGGAAACAGATTTCAGGAGGGAGATTCAAATCGCCTTTAAAGCACAGGAAAAGCGGCAAAACCTCGACAAGATGCCCTTGGCCAAAAAGGGCGTATGCGTTTTTTCCTGAATATATTCAGGAAAAAACGCATACGCCCTTTTTGGTCAACCAAGCAACCTGGAAAGGCAAATCAGCGCTACAAAGAAGTCTCGCTTCCCATCGGTCAAAAGGGCCATGCTGAATAAAGTGTCAAAACCAGAAATGCAGGACAGGCCATTAGGAAACGGGAGCCTTGCTACGATGATGGGCGGGATGTAAATTGCCAACGGCCACTTTGGAGAAGTGTACGGTGTGTCCTGAAACATCTAAAAAACTCAGCTTAGAGAGCATAGGGCACTTCCACTCATGGGCCTATAAAGTGGGAAAATTAAAAACCAGCAAGACACAGGCACCCCAAAGTTTAGGGCTGCTCTGTTGACAAGAACCTCCAACATCGTTACACCTTAAATATCCCAGGAAAGAGAAAAATGGATAAAGAAGTTGTGGTCCTTATGTACAATGGAATATCACTCAGCCATGAAATCAACGTCATAAGGCTAGTAGCAGCATGATGAGTGGATTTAGGTACGACGATTCTAAGTGAAATAAGTCACACAGAAAAAGACACTTATCATAAGATATCACTTATAGAGGGAATGAAAAAACCGCTACCCTTGAACTGAATTACAAAACAGAACAGAGTCACACGTTTAGAAAACACACTATGGCTGCTTAACGGGAAAGGTGAGGTGGGGTGATGCATAAAACAAGGGTTTCAAATTAGCTCAAATACCGTTCCATAAACCCAATATGTACTAGACAAGACCTACTCCTTGCTCAGTGAATTGGACTCAAAACCCCCTATTCACGGCCCAAGAATATATCTGACTAGTAAGAATCTTAAAACCTATGTATTGATATCTCTCTGTAAGTGAGTCAAGTGGGTGTGAAGTGACATAAACACAGCAGTGAAAAGAAGCTAAACCCCATTATAAAAATCAATTACTTTTAAAAACCTGTGAAAAAAAGACAGTGAAAGAGAGAGAAATTCTTACAAAATTCGTTTAGGGGCAGTTATGCTACCTGGATTGACCATATCTAGACCCACAGCTGATTGAGACATAAGGGTGGACACTCTTGGGGCTGAGAGGTTTGGTGAGGTTGGGTGAGGAAACGCAGACCCTTTAAAGTAATACTGCGTGGTACCCATCCCATGGGTTCCAAATCTCCAGGTTCAAGGGCATCTTCCTACATCGAAAACATGCATGAGAAACCCAGAAGATGGTACACCGTGTGATCGCGAAAGGTTTCTAAAACGCACCTCATTTCTCATCTCCTTGTGCTCGGGTTCGCCATTCCAGCCGCTTTACTAGCAATCTCCCTCCTTGGAGAATCAGCACCTTTAACCTCCTGTTCCGTACAGGTTGCAATTTGTCCTGAGGATGAACGGGAAGAGGGGAAAACAATGAGAGACTAGCTCTAGGTGTTGGGACAGGCACAGGTCACTCTATTTTCCCATCAGGAAGAAGAATTAACCACAGGCTCAGCCTGCCGCCCGGGACCAGAATAGGGCCTGAAGCAATCCTGCGCTTTTGCGGCCAGCTCCCAAGAAAGCGAGTTGAAAAATGGAGCTCAGGGGCACTGCAATTCACAAACCTGCAGACTTATAAATGATCACTCTCGTCCACAAATATATTGAGGGAAGGCAACGAAGAGGATTTGAAAGCAAGGAAGAATTGCAGGAAATAGATTTCAGGAGGGAGATTCGAATCGCCTTTAAAGCACAGGAAAAGCGGCAAAACCTCGACAAGATGCCCTTGGCCAAAAAGGGCGTATGCGTTTTTTCCTGAATATATTCAGGAAAAAACGCATACGCCCTTTGTGGCCAACCAAGCAACCTGGAAAGGCAAATCAGCGCTACAAAGAAGTCTCGCTTCCCATCGGTCAAAAGGGCCATGCTGAATAAAGTATCAAAACCAGAAATGCAGGGCAGGCCATGAGGAAACGGGAGCCTTGCTACGATGATGGGAGGGATGTAAATTGCCAACAGCCACTCTGAAGAAGTGTACGGTGTGTCCTGAAACATCTAAAAAACTCAGCTTAGAGAGCATAGGGCACTTCCACTCATGGGCCTATAAAGTGGGAAAATTAAAAACCAGCAAGACACAGGCACCCCAAAGTTTAGGGCTGCTCTGTTGACAAGAACCTCCAACTTCGTTACACCTTAAATATCCCAGGAAAGAGAAAAATGGATAAAGAAGTTGTGGTCCTTATGTACAATGGAATATCACTCAGCCATGAAATCAACGTCATAAGGCTAGTAGCAGCATGATGAGTGGATTTAGGTACGACGATTCTAAGTGAAATAAGTCACACAGAAAAAGACACTTATCATAAGATATCACTTATAGAGGGAATGAAAAAACCGCTACCCTTGAACTGAATTACAAAACAGAACAGAGTCACACGTTTAGAAAACACACTATGGCTGCTTAACGGGAAAGGTGAGGTGGGGTGATGCATAAAACAAGGGTTTCAAATTAGCTCAGATACCGTTCCATAAACCCAATATGTACTAGACAAGACCTACTCCTTGCTCAGTGAATTGGACTCAAAACCCCCTATTCACGGCCCAAGAATATATCTGACTAGTAAGAATCTTAAAACCTATGTATTGATATCTCTCTGTAAGTGAGTCAAGTGGGTGTGAAGTGACATAAACACTGCAGTGAAAAGCAGCTAAACCCCATTATAAACATCAATTACTTTTAAAAACCTGTGCAAAAAAGACAGTAAAAGAGAGAGAAATTCTTACAAAATTCGTTTAGGGGCAGTTATGCTACCTGGATTGACCATATCTAGACCCACAGCTGATTGAGACATAAGGGTGGACACTCTTGGGGCTGAGAGGTTTGGTGAGGTTGGGTGAGGAAACGCAGACCCTTTAAAGTAATACTGCGTGGTACCCATCCCATGGGTTCCAAATCTCCAGGTTCAAGGGCATCTTCCTACATCGAAAACATGCATGAGAAACCCAGAAGATGGTACACCGTGTGATCGCGAAAGGTTTCTAAAACGCACCTCATTTCTCATCTCCTTGTGCTCGGGTTCGCCATTCCAGCTGCTTTACTAGCAATCTCCCTCCTTGGAGAATCAGCACCTTTAACCTCCTGTTCCGTACAGGTTGCAATTTGTCCTGAGGATGAACGGGAAGAGGGTAAAACAATGAGAGACTAGCTCTAGGTGTTGGGACAGGCACAGGTCACTCTATTTTCCCATCAGGAAGAAGAATTAACCACAGGCTCAGCCTGCCGCCTGGGACCAGAATAGGGCCTGAAGCAATCCGGCGCTTTTGCGGCCAGCTCCCAAGAAAGCGAGTTGAAAAATGGAGCTCAGGGGCACTGCAATTCACAAACCTGCAGACTTATAAATGATCACTCTCGTCCACAAATATATTGAGGGAAGGCAACGAAGAGGATTTGAAAGCAAGGCAGAATTGCAGGAAACAGATTTCAGGAGGGAGATTCAAATCGCCTTTAAAGCACAGGAAAAGCGGCAAAACCTCGACAAGATGCCCTTGGCCAAAAAGGGCGTATGCGTTTTTTCCTGAATATATTCAGGAAAAAACGCATACGCCCTTTTTGGTCAACCAAGCAACCTGGAAAGGCAAATCAGCGCTACAAAGAAGTCTCGCTTCCCATCGGTCAAAAGGGCCATGCTGAATAAAGTGTCAAAACCAGAAATGCAGGACAGGCCATGAGGAAACGGGAGCCTTGCTACGATGATGGGCGGGATGTAAATTGCCAACGGCCACTTTGGAGAAGTGTACGGTGTGTCCTGAAACATCTAAAAAACTCAGCTTAGAGAGCATAGGGCACTTCCACTCATGGGCCTATAAAGTGGGAAAATTAAAAACCAGAAAGACACAGGCACCCCAAAGTTTAGGGCTGCTCTGTTGACAAGAACCTCCAACATCGTTACACCTTAAATATCCCAGGAAAGAGAAAAATGGATAAAGAAGTTGTGGTCCTTATGTACAATGGAATATCACTCAGCCATGAAATCAACGTCATAAGGCTAGTAGCAGCATGATGAGTGGATTTAGGTACGACGATTCTAAGTGAAATAAGTCACACAGAAAAAGACACTTATCATAAGATATCACTTATAGAGGGAATGAAAAAACCGCTACCCTTGAACTGAATTACAAAACAGAACAGAGTCACACGTTTAGAAAACACACTATGGCTGCTTAACGGGAAAGGTGAGGTGGGGTGATGCATAAAACAAGGGTTTCAAATTAGCTCAAATATCGTTCCATAAACCCAATATGTACTAGACAAGACCTACTCCTTGCTCAGTGAATTGGACTCAAAACCCCCTATTCACGGCCCAAGAATATATCTGACTAGTAAGAATCTTAAAACCTATGTATTGATATCTCTCTGTAAGTGAGTCAAGTGGGTGTGAAGTGACATAAACACAGCAGTGAAAAGCAGCTAAACCCCATTATAAAAATCAATTACTTTTAAAAACCTGTGAAAAAAAGACAGTGAAAGAGAGAGAAATTCTTACAAAATTCGTTTAGGGGCAGTTATGCTACCTGGATTGACCATATCTAGACCCACAGCTGATTGAGACATAAGGGTGGACACTCTTGGGGCTGAGAGGTTTGGTGAGGTTGGGTGAGGAAACGCAGACCCTTTAAAGTAATACTGCGTGGTACCCATCCCATGGGTTCCAAATCTCCAGGTTCAAGGGCATCTTCCTACATCGAAAACATGCATGAGAAACCCAGAAGATCGTACACCGTGTGATCGCGAAAGGTTTCTAAAACGCACCTCATTTCTCATCTCCTTGTGCTCGGGTTTGCTATTCCAGCCGCTTTACTAGCAATCTCCCTCCTTGGAGAATCAGCACCTTTAACCTCCTGTTCCGTACAGGTTGCAATTTGTCCTGAGGATGAACGGGAAGAGGGGAAAACAATGAGAGACTAGCTCTAGGTGTTGGGACAGGCACAGGTCACTCTATTTTCCCATCAGGAAGAAGAATTAACCACAGGCTCAGCCTGCCGCCCGGGACCAGAATAGGGCCTGAAGCCATCCTGCGCTTTTGCGGCCAGCTCCCAAGAAAGCGAGTTGAAAAATGGAGCTCAGGGGCACTGCAATTCACAAACCTGCAGACTTATAAATGATCACTCTCGTCCACAAATATATTGAGGGAAGGCAACCAAGAGGATTTGAAAGCAAGGCAGAATTGCAGGAAACAGATTTCAGGAGGGAGATTCAAATCGCCTTTAAAGCACAGGAAAAGCGGCAAAACCTCGACAAGATGCCCTTGGCCAAAAAGGGCGTATGCGTTTTTTCCTGAATATATTCAGGAAAAAACGCATACGCCCTTTTTGGCCAACCAAGCAACCTGGAAAGGCAAATCAGCGCTATAAAGAAGTCTCGCTTCCCATCGGTCAAAAGGGCCATGCTGAATAAAGTGTCAAAACCAGAAATGCAGGGCAGGCCATGAGGAAACGGGAGCCTTGTTACGATGATGGGCGGGATGTAAATTGCCAACAGCCACTCTAGAGAAGTGTACGGTGTGTCCTTAAACATCTAAAAAACTCAGCTTAGAGAGCATAGGGCAGTTCCACTCATGGGCGTATAAATTGGGAAAATTAAAAACCAGCAAGACACAGGCACCCCAATGTTTAGGGCTGCTCTGTTGACAAGAACCTCCACTTCGTTACACCTTAAATATCTCAGGAAAGAGAAAAATGGATAAAGAAGTTGTGGTCCTTATGTACAATGGAATATCACTCAGCCATGAAATCAACGTCATAAGGCTAGTAGCAGCATGATGAGTGGATTTGGGTACGACGATTCTAAATGAAATAAGTCACACAGAAAAAGACACTTATCATAAGATATCACTTATAGAGGGAATGTAAAAACCGCTACCCTTGAACTGAATTACAAAACAGAACAGAGTCACACGTTTGGAAAACACACTATGGCTGCTTAAGGGGAAAGGTGAGGTGGGGTGATGCATGAAACAAGGGTTTCAAATTAGCTCAGATACCGTTCCATAAACCCAATATGTAATAGACAAGACCTACTCCTTGCTCAGTGAATTGGACTCGACACCCCCTATTCACGGCCCAAGAATATACCTGACTAGTAAGAATCTTAACACCTATGTATTGATATCTCTCTGTAAGTGAGTCAAGTGGGTGTAAAGTGACATAAACACAGCAGTGAAAAGCAGCTAAACCCCATTATAAAAATCAATTACTTTTAAAATCCTGGGAAACAAAGACAGTGAAAGAGAGAGAAATTCTTACAAAATTCGTTCAGGGGCTGTGATGCCACCTGGATTGACCATGTATAGACCCACAGCTGATTGAGACATAAGGGTGGACACTCTTGGGGCTGGCAGGTTTGGTGAGGTTGGGTGAGCAAACGCAGACCCTTTAAAGTAATACTGCGTGGTACCCATCCCATGGGTCCCAAATCTCCAGTTTCAAGGGCATCTTCCTACATCGAAAACATGCATGAGAAACCCAGAAGATGGTACACCGTGTGATCGGGAAAGGTTTCTAAAACACACCTCATTTCTCATCTCCTTGTGCTCGGGTTCGCCATTCCAGCCGCTTTACTAGCAATCTCCCTCCTTGGAGAATCAGCACCTTTAACCTCCTGTTCCGTACAGGTTGCAATTTGTCCTGAGGATGAACGGGAAGAGGGGAAAACAATGAGAGACTAGCTCTAGGTGTTGGGACAGGCACAGGTCACTCTATTTTCCCATCAGGAAGAAGAATTAACCACAGGCTCAGCCTGCCGCCCGGGACCAGAAAAGGGCCTGAAGCCATCCTGCGCTTTTGCGGCCAGCTCCCAAGAAAGCGAGTTGAAAAATGGAGCTCAGGGGCACTGCAATTCACAAACCTGCAGACTTATAAATGATCACTCTCGTCCACAAATATATTGAGGGAAGGCAACGAAGAGGATTTGAAAGCAAGGCAGAATTGCAGGAAATAGATTTCAGGAGGGAGATTCGAATCGCCTTTAAAGCACAGGAAAAGCGGCAAAACCTCGACAAGATGCCCTTGGCCAAAAAGGGCGTATGCGTTTTTTCCTGAATATATTCAGGAAAAAACGCATACGCCCTTTTTGGCCAACCAAGCAACCTGGAAAGGCAAATCAGCGCTACAAAGAAGTCTCGCTTCCCATCGGTCAAAAGGGCCATGCTGAATAAAGTGTCAAAACCAGAAATGCAGGGCAGGCAATGAGGAAACGGGAGGCTTGCTACGATGATGGGCGGAATGTAAATTGCCAACAGCCACTTTGGAGAAGTGTACGGTGTGTCCTGAAACATCTAAAAAACTCAGCTTAGAGAGCATAGGGCACTTCCACTCATGGGCCTATAAAGTGGGAAAATTAAAAACCAGCAAGACACAGGCACCCCAAAGTTTAGGCCTGCTCTGTTGAAAAGAACCTCCAACATCGTTACACCTTAAATATCCCAGGAAAGAGAAAAATGGATAAAGAAGTTGTGGTCCTTATGTACAATGGAATATCACTCAGCCATGAAATCAACGTCCTAAGGCTAGTAGCAGCATGATGAGTGGATTTAGGTACGACGATTCTAACTGAAATAAGTCACACAGAAAAAGACACTTATCATAAGATATCACTTATAGAGGGAATGAAAAAACCGCTACCCTTGAACTGAATTACAAAACAGAACAGAGTCACACGTTTAGAAAACACACTATGGCTGCTTAACGGGAAAGGTGAGGTGGGGTGATGCATAAAACAAGGGTTTCAAATTAGCTCAAATACCGTTCCATAAACCCAATATGTACTAGACAAGACCTACTCCTTGCTCAGTGAATTGGACTCAAAACCCCCTATTCACGGCCCAAGAATATATCTGACTAGTAAGAATCTTAAAACCTATGTATTGATATCTCTCTGTAAGTGAGTCAAGTGGGTGTGAAGTGACATAAACACAGCAGTGAAAAGCAGCTAAACCCCATTATAAACATCAATTACTTTTAAAAACCTGTGCAAAAAAGACAGTGAAAGAGAGAGAAATTCTTACAAAATTCGTTTAGGGGCAGTTATGCTACCTGGATTGACCATATCTAGACCCACAGCTGATTGAGACATAAGGGTGGACACTCTTGGGGCTGAGAGGTTTGGTGAGGTTGGGTGAGGAAACGCAGACCCTTTAAAGTAATACTGCGTGGTACCCATCCCATGGGTTCCAAATCTCCAGGTTCAAGGGCATCTTCCTACATCGAAAACATGCATGAGAAACCCAGAAGATGGTACACCGTGTGATCGCGAAAGGTTTCTAAAACGCACCTCATTTCTCATCTCCTTGTGCTCGGGTTCGCCATTCCAGCCGCTTTACTAGCAATCTCCCTCCTTGGAGAATCAGCAACTTTAACCTCCTGTTCCGTACAGGTTGCAATTTGTCCTGAGGATGAACGGGAAGAGGGGAAAACAATGAGAGACTAGCTCTAGGTGTTGGGACAGGCACAGGTCACTCTATTTTCCCATCAGGAAGAAGAATTAACCACAGGCTCAGCCTGCCGCCCGGGACCAGAATAGGGCCTGAAGCCATCCTGCGCTTTTGCGGCCAGCTCCCAAGAAAGCGAGTTGAAAAATGGAGCTCAGGGGCACTGCAATTCACAAACCTGCAGACTTATAAATGATCACTCTCGTCCACAAATATATTGAGGGAAGGCAACGAAGAGGATTTGAAAGCAAGGAAGAATTGCAGGAAATAGATTTCAGGAGGGAGATTCGAATCGCCTTTAAAGCACAGGAAAAGCGGCAAAACCTCGACAAGATGCCCTTGGCCAAAAAGGGCGTATGCGTTTTTTCCTGAATATATTCAGGAAAAAACGCATACGCCCTTTTTGGCCAACCAAGCAACCTGGAAAGGCAAATCAGCGCTACAAAGAAGTCTCGCTTCCCATCGGTCAAAAGGGCCATGCTGAATAAAGTATCAAAACCAGAAATGCAGGGCAGGCCATGAGGAAACGGGAGCCTTGCTACGATGATGGGAGGGATGTAAATTGCCAACAGCCACTCTGAAGAAGTGTACGGTGTGTCCTGAAACATCTAAAAAACTCAGCTTAGAGAGCATAGGGCACTTCCACTCATGGGCCTATAAAGTGGGAAAATTAAAAACCAGCAAGACACAGGCACCCCAAAGTTTAGGGCTGCTCTGTTGACAAGAACCTCCAACTTCGTTACACCTTAAATATCCCAGGAAAGAGAAAAATGGATAAAGAAGTTGTGGTCCTTATGTACAATGGAATATCACTCAGCCATGAAATCAACGTCCTAAGGCTAATAGCAGCATGATGAGTGGATTTAGGTACGACGATTCTAAGTGAAATAAGTCACACAGAAAAAGACACTTATCATAAGATATCACTTATAGAGGGAATGAAAAAACCGCTACCCTTGAACTGAATTACAAAACAGAACAGAGTCACACGTTTAGAAAACACACTATGGCTGCTTAACGGGAAAGGTGAGGTGGGGTGATGCATAAAACAAGGGTTTCAAATTAGCTCAAATACCGTTCCATAAACCCAATATGTACTAGACAAGACCTACTCCTTGCTCAGTGAATTGGACTCAAAACCCCCTATTCACGGCCCAAGAATATATCTGACTAGTAAGAATCTTAAAACCTATGTATTGATATCTCTCTGTAAGTGAGTCAAGTGGGTGTGAAGTGACATAAACACAGCAGTGAAAAGCAGCTAAACCCCATTATAAACATCAATTACTTTTAAAAACCTGTGCAAAAAAGACAGTGAAAGAGAGAGAAATTCTTACAAAATTCGTTTAGGGGCAGTTATGCTACCTGGATTGACCATATCTAGACCCACAGCTGATTGAGACATAAGGGTGGACACTCTTGGGGCTGAGAGGTTTGGTGAGGTTGGGTGAGGAAACGCAGACCCTTTAAAGTAATACTGCGTGGTACCCATCCCATGGGTTCCAAATCTCCAGGTTCAAGGGCATCTTCCTACATCGAAAACATGCATGAGAAACCCAGAAGATGGTACACCGTGTGATCGCGAAAGGTTTCTAAAACGCACCTCATTTCTCATCTCCTTGTGCTCGGGTTCGCCATTCCAGCCGCTTTACTAGCAATCTCCCTCCTTGGAGAATCAGCACCTTTAACCTCCTGTTCCGTACAGGTTGCAATTTGTCCTGAGGATGAACGGGAAGAGGGGAAAACAATGAGAGACTAGCTCTAGGTGTTGGGACAGGCACAGGTCACTCTATTTTCCCATCAGGAAGAAGAATTAACCACAGGCTCAGCCTGCCGCCCGGGACCAGAATAGGGCCTGAAGCCATCCTGCGCTTTTGCGGCCAGCTCCCAAGAAAGCGAGTTGAAAAATGGAGCTCAGGGGCACTGCAATTCACAAACCTGCAGACTTATAAATGATCACTCTCGTCCACAAATATATTGAGGGAAGGCAACGAAGAGGATTTGAAAGCAAGGAAGAATTGTAGGAAATAGATTTCAGGAGGGAGATTCGAATCGCCTTTAAAGCACAGGAAAAGCGGCAAAACCTCGACAAGATGCCCTTGGCCAAAAAGGGCGTATGCGTTTTTTCCTGAATATATTCAGGAAAAAACGCATACGCCCTTTTTGGCCAACCAAGCAACCTGGAAAGGCAAATCAGCGCTACAAAGAAGTCTCGCTTCCCATCGGTCAAAAGGGCCATGCTGAATAAAGTATCAAAACCAGAAATGCAGGGCAGGCCATGAGGAAACGGGAGCCTTGCTACGATGATGGGAGGGATGTAAATTGCCAACAGCCACTCTGAAGAAGTGTACGGTGTGTCCTGAAACATCTAAAAAACTCAGCTTAGAGAGCATAGGGCACTTCCACTCATGGGCCTATAAAGTGGGAAAATTAAAAACCAGCAAGACACAGGCACCCCAAAGTTTAGGGCTGCTCTGTTGACAAGAACCTCCAACTTCGTTACACCTTAAATATCCCAGGAAAGAGAAAAATGGATAAAGAAGTTGTGGTCCTTATGTACAATGGAATATCACTCAGCCATGAAATCAACGTCATAAGGCTAGTAGCAGCATGATGAGTGGATTTAGGTACGACGATTCTAAGTGAAATAAGTCACACAGAAAAAGACACTTATCATAAGATATCACTTATAGAGGGAATGAAAAAACCGCTACCCTTGAACTGAATTACAAAACAGAACAGAGTCACACGTTTAGAAAACACACTATGGCTGCTTAACGGGAAAGGTGAGGTGGGGTGATGCATAAAACAAGGGTTTCAAATTAGCTCAAATATCGTTCCATAAACCCAATATGTACTAGACAAGACCTACTCCTTGCTCAGTGAATTGGACTCAAAACCCCCTATTCACGGCCCAAGAATATATCTGACTAGTAAGAATCTTAAAACCTATGTATTGATATCTCTCTGTAAGTGAGTCAAGTGGGTGTGAAGTGACATAAACACAGCAGTGAAAAGCAGCTAAACCCCATTATAAACATCAATTACTTTTAAAAACCTGTGCAAAAAAGACAGTGAAAGAGAGAGAAATTCTTACAAAATTCGTTTAGGGGCAGTTATGCTACCTGGATTGACCATATCTAGACCCACAGCTGATTGAGACATAAGGGTGGACACTCTTGGGGCTGAGAGGTTTGGTGAGGTTGGGTGAGGAAACGCAGACCCTTTAAAGTAATACTGCGTGGTACCCATCCCATGGGTTCCAAATCTCCAGGTTCAAGGGCATCTTCCTACATCGAAAACATGCATGAGAAACCCAGAAGATGGTACACCGTGTGATCGCGAAAGGTTTCTAAAACGCACCTCATTTCTCATCTCCTTGTGCTCGGGTTCGCCATTCCAGCTGCTTTACTAGCAATCTCCCTCCTTGGAGAATCAGCACCTTTAACCTCCTGTTCCGTACAGGTTGCAATTTGTCCTGAGGATGAACGGGAAGAGGGTAAAACAATGAGAGACTAGCTCTAGGTGTTGGGACAGGCACAGGTCACTCTATTTTCCCATCAGGAAGAAGAATTAACCACAGGCTCAGCCTGCCGCCTGGGACCAGAATAGGGCCTGAAGCAATCCGGCGCTTTTGCGGCCAGCTCCCAAGAAAGCGAGTTGAAAAATGGAGCTCAGGGGCACTGCAATTCACAAACCTGCAGACTTATAAATGATCACTCTCGTCCACAAATATATTGAGGGAAGGCAACGAAGAGGATTTGAAAGCAAGGCAGAATTGCAGGAAACAGATTTCAGGAGGGAGATTCAAATCGCCTTTAAAGCACAGGAAAAGCGGCAAAACCTCGACAAGATGCCCTTGGCCAAAAAGGGCGTATGCGTTTTTTCCTGAATATATTCAGGAAAAAACGCATACGCCCTTTTTGGTCAACCAAGCAACCTGGAAAGGCAAATCAGCGCTACAAAGAAGTCTCGCTTCCCATCGGTCAAAAGGGCCATGCTGAATAAAGTGTCAAAACCAGAAATGCAGGACAGGCCATGAGGAAACGGGAGCCTTGCTACGATGATGGGCGGGATGTAAATTGCCAACGGCCACTTTGGAGAAGTGTACGGTGTGTCCTGAAACATCTAAAAAACTCAGCTTAGAGAGCATAGGGCACTTCCACTCATGGGCCTATAAAGTGGGAAAATTAAAAACCAGCAAGACACAGGCACCCCAAAGTTTAAGGCTGCTCTGTTGACAAGAACCTCCAACATCGTTACACCTTAAATATCCCAGGAAAGAGAAAAATGGATAAAGAAGTTGTGGTCCTTATGTACAATGGAATATCACTCAGCCATGAAATCAACGTCATAAGGCTAGTAGCAGCATGATGAGTGGATTTAGGTACGACGATTCTAAGTGAAATAAGTCACACAGAAAAAGACACTTATCATAAGATATCACTTATAGAGGGAATGAAAAAACCGCTACCCTTGAACTGAATTACAAAACAGAACAGAGTCACACGTTTAGAAAACACACTATGGCTGCTTAACGGGAAAGGTGAGGTGGGGTGATGCATAAAACAAGGGTTTCAAATTAGCTCAAATACCGTTCCATAAACCCAATATGTACTACACAAGACCTACTCCTTGCTCAGTGAATTGGACTCAAAACCCCCTATTCACGGCCCAAGAATATATCTGACTAGTAAGAATCTTAAAACCTATGTATTGATATCTCTCTGTAAGTGAGTCAAGTGGGTGTGAAGTGACATAAACACAGCAGTGAAAAGCAGCTAAACCCCATTATAAACATCAATTACTTTTAAAAACCTGTGCAAAAAAGACAGTGAAAGAGAGAGAAATTCTTACAAAATTCGTTTAGGGGCAGTTATGCTACCTGGATTGACCATATCTAGACCCACAGCTGATTGAGACATAAGGGTGGACACTCTTGGGGCTGAGAGGTTTGGTGAGGTTGGGTGAGGAAACGCAGACCCTTTAAAGTAATACTGCGTGGTACCCATCCCATGGGTTCCAAATCTCCAGGTTCAAGGGCATCTTCCTACATCGAAAACATGCATGAGAAACCCAGAAGATGGTACACCGTGTGATCGCGAAAGGTTTCTAAAACGCACCTCATTTCTCATCTCCTTGTGCTCGGGTTCGCCATTCCAGCCGCTTTACTAGCAATCTCCCTCCTTGGAGAATCAGCACCTTTAACCTCCTGTTCCGTACAGGTTGCAATTTGTCCTGAGGATGAACGGGAAGAGGGGAAAACAATGAGAGACTAGCTCTAGGTGTTGGGACAGGCACAGGTCACTCTATTTTCCCATCAGGAAGAAGAATTAACCACAGGCTCAGCCTGCCGCCCGGGACCAGAATAGGGCCTGAAGCCATCCTGCGCTTTTGCGGCCAGCTCCCAAGAAAGCGAGTTGAAAAATGGAGCTCAGGGGCACTGCAATTCACAAACCTGCAGACTTATAAATGATCACTCTCGTCCACAAATATATTGAGGGAAGGCAACGAAGAGGATTTGAAAGCAAGGAAGAATTGCAGGAAATAGATTTCAGGAGGGAGATTCGAATCGCCTTTAAAGCACAGGAAAAGCGGCAAAACCTCGACAAGATGCCCTTGGCCAAAAAGGGCGTATGCGTTTTTTCCTGAATATATTCAGGAAAAAACGCATACGCCCTTTTTGGCCAACCAAGCAACCTGGAAAGGCAAATCAGCGCTACAAAGAAGTCTCGCTTCCCATCGGTCAAAAGGGCCATGCTGAATAAAGTATCAAAACCAGAAATGCAGGGCAGGCCATGAGGAAACGGGAGCCTTGCTACGATGATGGGAGGGATGTAAATTGCCAACAGCCACTCTGAAGAAGTGTACGGTGTGTCCTGAAACATCTAAAAAACTCAGCTTAGAGAGCATAGGGCACTTCCACTCATGGGCCTATAAAGTGGGAAAATTAAAAACCAGCAAGACACAGGCACCCCAAAGTTTAGGGCTGCTCTGTTGACAAGAACCTCCAACTTCGTTACACCTTAAATATCCCAGGAAAGAGAAAAATGGATAAAGAAGTTGTGGTCCTTATGTACAATGGAATATCACTCAGCCATGAAATCAACGTCATAAGGCTAGTAGCAGCATGATGAGTGGATTTAGGTACGACGATTCTAAGTGAAATAAGTCACACAGAAAAAGACACTTATCATAAGATATCACTTATAGAGGTAATGAAAAAACCGCTACCCTTGAACTGAATTACAAAACAGAACAGAGTCACACGTTTAGAAAACACACTATGGCTGCTTAACGGGAAAGGTGAGGTGGGGTGATGCATAAAACAAGGGTTTCAAATTAGCTCAAATACCGTTCCATAAACCCAATATGTACTAGACAAGACCTACTCCTTGCTCAGTGAATTGGACTCAAAACCCCCTATTCACGGCCCAAGAATATATCTGACTAGTAAGAATCTTAAAACCTATGTATTGATATCTCTCTGTAAGTGAGTCAAGTGGGTGTGAAGTGACATAAACACAGCAGTGAAAAGCAGCTAAACCCCATTATAAACATCAATTACTTTTAAAAACCTGTGCAAAAAAGACAGTGAAAGAGAGAGAAATTCTTACAAAATTCGTTTAGGGGCAGTTATGCTACCTGGATTGACCATATCTAGACCCACAGCTGATTGAGACATAAGGGTGGACACTCTTGGGGCTGAGAGGTTTGGTGAGGTTGGGTGAGGAAACGCAGACCCTTTAAAGTAATACTGCGTGGTACCCATCCCATGGGTTCCAAATCTCCAGGTTCAAGGGCATCTTCCTACATCGAAAACATGCATGAGAAACCCAGAAGATGGTACACCGTGTGATCGCGAAAGGTTTCTAAAACGCACCTCATTTCTCATCTCCTTGTGCTCGGGTTCGCCATTCCAGCTGCTTTACTAGCAATCTCCCTCCTTGGAGAATCAGCACCTTTAACCTCCTGTTCCGTACAGGTTGCAATTTGTCCTGAGGATGAACGGGAAGAGGGTAAAACAATGAGAGACTAGCTCTAGGTGTTGGGACAGGCACAGGTCACTCTATTTTCCCATCAGGAAGAAGAATTAACCACAGGCTCAGCCTGCCGCCTGGGACCAGAATAGGGCCTGAAGCAATCCGGCGCTTTTGCGGCCAGCTCCCAAGAAAGCGAGTTGAAAAATGGAGCTCAGGGGCACTGCAATTCACAAACCTGCAGACTTATAAATGATCA
Organism: Balaenoptera physalus; assembly: GCF_965194825.1. Lineage (NCBI taxonomy): Eukaryota > Metazoa > Chordata > Mammalia > Artiodactyla > Balaenopteridae > Balaenoptera > Balaenoptera physalus. The sequence goes on along the minus strand of NC_138883.1, from coordinate 95,222,809 downwards.
CTCTCGTCCACAAATATATTGAGGGAAGGCAACGAAGAGGATTTGAAAGCAAGGCAGAATTGCAGGAAACAGATTTCAGGAGGGAGATTCAAATCGCCTTTAAAGCACAGGAAAAGCGGCAAAACCTCGACAAGATGCCCTTGGCCAAAAAGGGCGTATGCGTTTTTTCCTGAATATATTCAGGAAAAAACGCATACGCCCTTTTTGGTCAACCAAGCAACCTGGAAAGGCAAATCAGCGCTACAAAGAAGTCTCGCTTCCCATCGGTCAAAAGGGCCATGCTGAATAAAGTGTCAAAACCAGAAATGCAGGACAGGCCATGAGGAAACGGGAGCCTTGCTACGATGATGGGCGGGATGTAAATTGCCAACGGCCACTTTGGAGAAGTGTACGGTGTGTCCTGAAACATCTAAAAAACTCAGCTTAGAGAGCATAGGGCACTTCCACTCATGGGCCTATAAAGTGGGAAAATTAAAAACCAGCAAGACACAGGCACCCCAAAGTTTAGGGCTGCTCTGTTGACAAGAACCTCCAACATCGTTACACCTTAAATATCCCAGGAAAGAGAAAAATGGATAAAGAAGTTGTGGTCCTTATGTACAATGGAATATCACTCAGCCATGAAATCAACGTCATAAGGCTAGTAGCAGCATGATGAGTGGATTTAGGTACGACGATTCTAAATGAAATAAGTCACACAGAAAAAGACACTTATCATAAGATATCACTTATAGAGGGAATGTAAAAACCGCTACCCTTGAACTGAATTACAAAACAGAACAGAGTCACACGTTTGGAAAACACACTATGGCTGCTTAAGGGGAAAGGTGAGGTGGGGTGATGCATGAAACAAGGGTTTCAAATTAGCTCAGATACCGTTCCATAAACCCAATATGTAATAGACAAGACCTACTCCTTGCTCAGTGAATTGGACTCAAAACCCCCTATTCACGGCCCAAGAATATACCTGACTAGTAAGAATCTTAACACCTATGTATTGATATCTCTCTGTAAGTGAGTCAAGTGGGTGTAAAGTGACATAAACACAGCAGTGAAAAGCAGCTAAACCCCATTATAAAAATCAATTACTTTTAAAATCCTGGGAAACAAAGACAGTGAAAGAGAGAGAAATTCTTACAAAATTCGTTCAGGGGCTGTGATGCCACCTGGATTGACCATGTATAGACCCACAGCTGATTGAGACATAAGGGTGGACACTCTTGGGGCTGGCAGGTTTGGTGAGGTTGGGTGAGCAAACGCAGACCCTTTAAAGTAATACTGCGTGGTACCCATCCCATGGGTCCCAAATCTCCAGTTTCAAGGGCATCTTCCTACATCGAAAACATGCATGAGAAACCCAGAAGATGGTACACCGTGTGATCGGGAAAGGTTTCTAAAACACACCTCATTTCTCATCTCCTTGTGCTCGGGTTCGCCATTCCAGCCGCTTTACTAGCAATCTCCCTCCTTGGAGAATCAGCACCTTTAACCTCCTGTTCCGTACAGGTTGCAATTTGTCCTGAGGATGAACGGGAAGAGGGGAAAACAATGAGAGACTAGCTCTAGGTGTTGGGACAGGCACAGGTCACTCTATTTTCCCATCAGGAAGAAGAATTAACCACAGGCTCAGCCTGCCGCCCGGGACCAGAAAAGGGCCTGAAGCCATCCTGCGCTTTTGCGGCCAGCTCCCAAGAAAGCGAGTTGAAAAATGGAGCTCAGGGGCACTGCAATTCACAAACCTGCAGACTTATAAATGATCACTCTCGTCCACAAATATATTGAGGGAAGGCAACGAAGAGGATTTGAAAGCAAGGAAGAATTGCAGGAAATAGATTTCAGGAGGGAGATTCGAATCGCCTTTAAAGCACAGGAAAAGCGGCAAAACCTCGACAAGATGCCCTTGGCCAAAAAGGGCGTATGCGTTTTTTCCTGAATATATTCAGGAAAAAACGCATACGCCCTTTTTGGCCAACCAAGCAACCTGGAAAGGCAAATCAGCGCTACAAAGAAGTCTCGCTTCCCATCGGTCAAAAGGGCCATGCTGAATAAAGTATCAAAACCAGAAATGCAGGGCAGGCCATGAGGAAACGGGAGCCTTGCTACGATGATGGGAGGGATGTAAATTGCCAACAGCCACTCTGAAGAAGTGTACGGTGTGTCCTGAAACATCTAAAAAACTCAGCTTAGAGAGCATAGGGCACTTCCACTCATGGGCGTATAAAGTGGGAAAATTAAAAACCAGCAAGACACAGGCACCCCAAAGTTTAGGCCTGCTCTGTTGAAAAGAACCTCAAACATCGTTACACCTTAAATATCCCAGGAAAGAGAAAAATGGATAAAGAAGTTGTGGTCCTTATGTACAATGGAATATCACTCAGCCATGAAATCAACGTCCTAAGGCTAGTAGCAGCATGATGAGTGGATTTAGGTACGACGATTCTAAGTGAAATAAGTCACACAGAAAAAGACACTTATCATAAGATATCACTTATAGAGGGAATGAAAAAACCGCTACCCTTGAACTGAATTACAAAACAGAACAGAGTCACACGTTTAGAAAACACACTATGGCTGCTTAACGGGAAAGGTGAGGTGGGGTGATGCATAAAACAAGGGTTTCAAATTAGCTCAAATACCGTTCCATAAACCCAATATGTACTAGACAAGACCTACTCCTTGCTCAGTGAATTGGACTCAAAACCCCCTATTCACGGCCCAAGAATATATCTGACTAGTAAGAATCTTAAAACCTATGTATTGATATCTCTCTGTAAGTGAGTCAAGTGGGTGTGAAGTGACATAAACACAGCAGTGAAAAGCAGCTAAAACCCATTATAAACATCAATTACTTTTAAAAACCTGTGCAAAAAAGACAGTGAAAGAGAGAGAAATTCTTACAAAATTCGTTTAGGGGCAGTTATGCTACCTGGATTGACCATATCTAGACCCACAGCTGATTGAGACATAAGGGTGGACACTCTTGGGGCTGAGAGGTTTGGTGAGGTTGGGTGAGGAAACGCAGACCCTTTAAAGTAATACTGCGTGGTACCCATCCCATGGGTTCCAAATCTCCAGGTTCAAGGGCATCTTCCTACATCGAAAACATACATGAGAAACCCAGAAGATGGTACACTGTGTGATCGCGAAAGGTTTCTAAAACGCACCTCATTTCTCATCTCCTTGTGCTCGGGTTCGCCATTCCAGCTGCTTTACTAGCAATCTCCCTCCTTGGAGAATCAGCACCTTTAACCTCCTGTTCCGTACAGGTTGCAATTTGTCCTGAGGATGAACGGGAAGAGGGGAAAACAATGAGAGACTAGCTCTAGGTGTTGGGACAGGCACAGGTCACTCTATTTTCCATCAGGAAGAAGAATTAACCACAGGCTCAGCCTGCCGCCCGGGACCAGAATAGGGCCTGAAGCCATCCTGCGCTTTTGCGGCCAGCTCCCAAGAAAGCGAGTTGAAAAATGGAGCTCAGGGGCACTGCAATTCACAAACCTGCAGACTTATAAATGATCACTCTCGTCCACAAATATATTGAGGGAAGGCAACCAAGAGGATTTGAAAGCAAGGCAGAATTGCAGGAAACAGATTTCAGGAGGGAGATTCAAATCGCCTTTAAAGCACAGGAAAAGCGGCAAAACCTCGAAAATATGCCCTTGGCCAAAAAGGGCGTATGCGTTTTTTCCTGAATATATTCAGGAAAAAACGCATACGCCCTTTTTGGCCAACCAAGCAACCTGGAAAGGCAAATCAGCGCTACAAAGAAGTCTCGCTTCCCATCGGTCAAAAGGGCCATGCTGAATAAAGTGTCAAAACCAGAAATGCAGGACAGGCCATGAGGAAACGGGAGCCTTGCTACGATGATGGGCGGGATGTAAATTGCCAACGGCCACTTTGGAGAAGTGTACGGTGTGTCCTGAAACATCTAAAAAACTCAGCTTAGAGAGCATAGGGCACTTCCACTCATGGGCCTATAAAGTGGGAAAATTAAAAACCAGCAAGACACAGGCACCCCAAAGTTTAGGGCTGCTCTGTTGACAAGAACCTCCAACATCGTTACACCTTAAATATCCCAGGAAAGAGAAAAATGGATAAAGAAGTTGTGGTCCTTATGTACAATGGAATATCACTCAGCCATGAAATCAACGTCATAAGGCTAGTAGCAGCATGATGAGTGGATTTAGGTACGACGATTCTAAGTGAAATAAGTCACACAGAAAAAGACACTTATCATAAGATATCACTTATAGAGGGAATGAAAAAACCGCTACCCTTGAACTGAATTACAAAACAGAACAGAGTCACACGTTTAGAAAACACACTATGGCTGCTTAACGGGAAAGGTGAGGTGGGGTGATGCATAAAACAAGGGTTTCAAATTAGCTCAAATACCGTTCCATAAACCCAATATGTACTACACAAGACCTACTCCTTGCTCAGTGAATTGGACTCAAAACCCCCTATTCACGGCCCAAGAATATATCTGACTAGTAAGAATCTTAAAACCTATGTATTGATATCTCTCTGTAAGTGAGTCAAGTGGGTGTGAAGTGACATAAACACAGCAGTGAAAAGCAGCTAAACCCCATTATAAACATCAATTACTTTTAAAAACCTGTGCAAAAAAGACAGTGAAAGAGAGAGAAATTCTTACAAAATTCGTTTAGGGGCAGTTATGCTACCTGGATTGACCATATCTAGACCCACAGCTGATTGAGACATAAGGGTGGACACTCTTGGGGCTGAGAGGTTTGGTGAGGTTGGGTGAGGAAACGCAGACCCTTTAAAGTAATACTGCGTGGTACCCATCCCATGGGTTCCAAATCTCCAGGTTCAAGGGCATCTTCCTACATCGAAAACATGCATGAGAAACCCAGAAGATGGTACACCGTGTGATCGCGAAAGGTTTCTAAAACGCACCTCATTTCTCATCTCCTTGTGCTCGGGTTCGCCATTCCAGCCGCTTTAATAGCAATCTCCCTCCTTGGAGAATCAGCACCTTTAACCTCCTGTTCCGTACAGGTTGCAATTTGTCCTGAGGATGAACGGGAAGAGGGGAAAACAATGAGAGACTAGCTCTAGGTGTTGGGACAGGCACAGGTCACTCTATTTTCCCATCAGGAAGAAGAATTAACCACAGGCTCAGCCTGCCGCCCGGGACCAGAATAGGGCCTGAAGCCATCCTGCGCTTTTGCGGCCAGCTCCCAAGAAAGCGAGTTGAAAAATGGAGCTCAGGGGCACTGCAATTCACAAACCTGCAGACTTATAAATGATCACTCTCGTCCACAAATATATTGAGGGAAGGCAACGAAGAGGATTTGAAAGCAAGGAAGAATTGCAGGAAATAGATTTCAGGAGGGAGATTCGAATCGCCTTTAAAGCACAGGAAAAGCGGCAAAACCTCGACAAGATGCCCTTGGCCAAAAAGGGCGTATGCGTTTTTTCCTGAATATATTCAGGAAAAAACGCATACGCCCTTTTTGGCCAACCAAGCAACCTGGAAAGGCAAATCAGCGCTACAAAGAAGTCTCGCTTCCCATCGGTCAAAAGGGCCATGCTGAATAAAGTATCAAAACCAGAAATGCAGGGCAGGCCATGAGGAAACGGGAGCCTTGCTACGATGATGGGAGGGATGTAAATTGCCAACAGCCACTCTGAAGAAGTGTACGGTGTGTCCTGAAACATCTAAAAAACTCAGCTTAGAGAGCATAGGGCACTTCCACTCATGGGCCTATAAAGTGGGAAAATTAAAAACCAGCAAGACACAGGCACCCCAAAGTTTAGGGCTGCTCTGTTGACAAGAACCTCCAACTTCGTTACACCTTAAATATCCCAGGAAAGAGAAAAATGGATAAAGAAGTTGTGGTCCTTATGTACAATGGAATATCACTCAGCCATGAAATCAACGTCATAAGGCTAGTAGCAGCATGATGAGTGGATTTGGGTACGACGATTCTAAATGAAATAAGTCACACAGAAAAAGACACTTATCATAAGATATCACTTATAGAGGGAATGAAAAAACCGCTACCCTTGAACTGAATTACAAAACAGAACAGAGTCACACGTTTAGAAAACACACTATGGCTGCTTAACGGGAAAGGTGAGGTGGGGTGATGCATAAAACAAGGGTTTCAAATTAGCTCAGATACCGTTCCATAAACCCAATATGTACTAGACAAGACCTACTCCTTGCTCAGTGAATTGGACTCAAAACCCCCTATTCACGGCCCAAGAATATATCTGACTAGTAAGAATCTTAAAACCTATGTATTGATATCTCTCTGTAAGTGAGTCAAGTGGGTGTGAAGTGACATAAACACAGCAGTGAAAAGCAGCTAAACCCCATTATAAACATCAATTACTTTTAAAAACCTGTGCAAAAAAGACAGTGAAAGAGAGAGAAATTCTTACAAAATTCGTTTAGGGGCAGTTATGCTACCTGGATTGACCATATCTAGACCCACAGCTGATTGAGACATAAGGGTGGACACTCTTGGGGCTGAGAGGTTTGGTGAGGTTGGGTGAGGAAACGCAGACCCTTTAAAGTAATACTGCGTGGTACCCATCCCATGGGTTCCAAATCTCCAGGTTCAAGGGCATCTTCCTACATCGAAAACATGCATGAGAAACCCAGAAGATGGTACACCGTGTGATCGCGAAAGGTTTCTAAAACGCACCTCATTTCTCATCTCCTTGTGCTCGGGTTCGCCATTCCAGCTGCTTTACTAGCAATCTCCCTCCTTGGAGAATCAGCACCTTTAACCTCCTGTTCCGTACAGGTTGCAATTTGTCCTGAGGATGAACGGGAAGAGGGTAAAACAATGAGAGACTAGCTCTAGGTGTTGGGACAGGCACAGGTCACTCTATTTTCCCATCAGGAAGAAGAATTAACCACAGGCTCAGCCTGCCGCCTGGGACCAGAATAGGGCCTGAAGAAATCCGGCGCTTTTGCGGCCAGCTCCCAAGAAAGCGAGTTGAAAAATGGAGCTCAGGGGCACTGCAATTCACAAACCTGCAGACTTATAAATGATCACTCTCGTCCACAAATATATTGAGGGAAGGCAACGAAGAGGATTTGAAAGCAAGGCAGAATTGCAGGAAACAGATTTCAGGAGGGAGATTCAAATCGCCTTTAAAGCACAGGAAAAGCGGCAAAACCTCGACAAGATGCCCTTGGCCAAAAAGGGCGTATGCGTTTTTTCCTGAATATATTCAGGAAAAAACGCATACGCCCTTTTTGGTCAACCAAGCAACCTGGAAAGGCAAATCAGCGCTACAAAGAAGTCTCGCTTCCCATCGGTCAAAAGGGCCATGCTGAATAAAGTGTCAAAACCAGAAATGCAGGACAGGCCATGAGGAAACGGGAGCCTTGCTACGATGATGGGCGGGATGTAAATTGCCAACGGCCACTTTGGAGAAGTGTACGGTGTGTCCTGAAACATCTAAAAAACTCAGCTTAGAGAGCATAGGGCACTTCCACTCATGGGCCTATAAAGTGGGAAAATTAAAAACCAGCAAGACACAGGCACCCCAAAGTTTAGGGCTGCTCTGTTGACAAGAACCTCCAACATCGTTACACCTTAAATATCCCAGGAAAGAGAAAAATGGATAAAGAAGTTGTGGTCCTTATGTACAATGGAATATCACTCAGCCATGAAATCAACGTCATAAGGCTAGTAGCAGCATGATGAGTGGATTTAGGTACGACGATTCTAAGTGAAATAAGTCACACAGAAAAAGACACTTATCATAAGATATCACTTATAGAGGGAATGAAAAAACCGCTACCCTTGAACTGAATTACAAAACAGAACAGAGTCACACGTTTAGAAAACACACTATGGCTGCTTAACGGGAAAGGTGAGGTGGGGTGATGCATAAAACAAGGGTTTCAAATTAGCTCAAATACCGTTCCATAAACCCAATATGTACTAGACAAGACCTACTCCTTGCTCAGTGAATTGGACTCAACACCCCCTATTCACGGCCCAAGAATATATCTGACTAGTAAGAATCTTAAAACCTATGTATTGATATCTCTCTGTAAGTGAGTCAAGTGGGTGTGAAGTGACATAAACACAGCAGTGAAAAGAAGCTAAACCCCATTATAAAAATCAATTACTTTTAAAAACCTGTGCAAAAAAGACAGTGAAAGAGAGAGAAATTCTTACAAAATTCGTTTAGGGGCAGTTATGCTACCTGGATTGACCATATCTAGACCCACAGCTGATTGAGACATAAGGGTGGACACTCTTGGGGCTGAGAGGTTTGGTGAGGTTGGGTGAGGAAACGCAGACCCTTTAAAGTAATACTGCGTGGTACCCATCCCATGGGTTCCAAATCTCCAGGTTCAAGGGCATCTTCCTACATCGAAAACATGCATGAGAAACCCAGAAGATGGTACACCGTGTGATCGCGAAAGGTTTCTAAAACGCACCTCATTTCTCACCTCCTTGTGCTCGGGTTCGCCATTCCAGCTGCTTTACTAGCAATCTCCCTCCTTGGAGAATCAGCACCTTTAACCTCCTGTTCCGTACAGGTTGCAATTTGTCCTGAGGATGAACGGGAAGAGGGGAAAACAATGAGAGACTAGCTCTAGGTGTTGGGACAGGCACAGGTCACTCTATTTTCCATCAGGAAGAAGAATTAACCACAGGCTCAGCCTGCCGCCCGGGACCAGAATAGGGCCTGAAGCCATCCTGCGCTTTTGCGGCCAGCTCCCAAGAAAGCGAGTTGAAAAATGGAGCTCAGGGGCACTGTAATTCACAAACCTGCAGACTTATAAATGATCACTCTCGTCCACAAATATATTGAGGGAAGGCAACCAAGAGGATTTGAAAGCAAGGCAGAATTGCAGGAAACAGATTTCAGGAGGGAGATTCAAATCGCCTTTAAAGCACAGGAAAAGCGGCAAAACCTCGAAAATATGCCCTTGGCCAAAAAGGGCGTATGCGTTTTTTCCTGAATATATTCAGGAAAAAACGCATACGCCCTTTTTGGCCAACCAAGCAACCTGGAAAGGCAAATCAGCGCTACAAAGAAGTCTCGCTTCCCATCGGTCAAAAGGGCCATGCTGAATAAAGTGTCAAAACCAGAAATGCAGGACAGGCCATGAGGAAACGGGAGCCTTGCTACGATGATGGGCGGGATGTAAATTGCCAACGGCCACTTTGGAGAAGTGTACGGTGTGTCCTGAAACATCTAAAAAACTCAGCTTAGAGAGCATAGGGCACTTCCACTCATGGGCCTATAAAGTGGGAAAATTAAAAACCAGCAAGACACAGGCACCCCAAAGTTTAGGGCTGCTCTGTTGACAAGAACCTCCAACATCGTTACACCTTAAATATCCCAGGAAAGAGAAAAATGGATAAAGAAGTTGTGGTCCTTATGTACAATGGAATATCACTCAGCCATGAAATCAACGTCATAAGGCTAGTAGCAGCATGATGAGTGGATTTAGGTACGACGATTCTAAGTGAAATAAGTCACACAGAAAAAGACACTTATCATAAGATATCACTTATAGAGGGAATGAAAAAACCGCTACCCTTGAACTGAATTACAAAACAGAACAGAGTCACACGTTTAGAAAACACACTATGGCTGCTTAACGGGAAAGGTGAGGTGGGGTGATGCATAAAACAAGGGTTTCAAATTAGCTCAAATACCGTTCCATAAACCCAATATGTACTACACAAGACCTACTCCTTGCTCAGTGAATTGGACTCAAAACCCCCTATTCACGGCCCAAGAATATATCTGACTAGTAAGAATCTTAAAACCTATGTATTGATATCTCTCTGTAAGTGAGTCAAGTGGGTGTGAAGTGACATAAACACAGCAGTGAAAAGCAGCTAAACCCCATTATAAACATCAATTACTTTTAAAAACCTGTGCAAAAAAGACAGTGAAAGAGAGAGAAATTCTTACAAAATTCGTTTAGGGGCAGTTATGCTACCTGGATTGACCATATCTAGACCCACAGCTGATTGAGACATAAGGGTGGACACTCTTGGGGCTGAGAGGTTTGGTGAGGTTGGGTGAGGAAACGCAGACCCTTTAAAGTAATACTGCGTGGTACCCATCCCATGGGTTCCAAATCTCCAGGTTCAAGGGCATCTTCCTACATCGAAAACATGCATGAGAAACCCAGAAGATGGTACACCGTGTGATCGCGAAAGGTTTCTAAAACGCACCTCATTTCTCATCTCCTTGTGCTCGGGTTCGCCATTCCAGCCGCTTTAATAGCAATCTCCCTCCTTGGAGAATCAGCACCTTTAACCTCCTGTTCCGTACAGGTTGCAATTTGTCCTGAGGATGAACGGGAAGAGGGGAAAACAATGAGAGACTAGCTCTAGGTGTTGGGACAGGCACAGGTCACTCTATTTTCCCATCAGGAAGAAGAATTAACCACAGGCTCAGCCTGCCGCCCGGGACCAGAATAGGGCCTGAAGCCATCCTGCGCTTTTGCGGCCAGCTCCCAAGAAAGCGAGTTGAAAAATGGAGCTCAGGGGCACTGCAATTCACAAACCTGCAGACTTATAAATGATCACTCTCGTCCACAAATATATTGAGGGAAGGCAACGAAGAGGATTTGAAAGCAAGGAAGAATTGCAGGAAATAGATTTCAGGAGGGAGATTCGAATCGCCTTTAAAGCACAGGAAAAGCGGCAAAACCTCGACAAGATGCCCTTGGCCAAAAAGGGCGTATGCGTTTTTTCCTGAATATATTCAGGAAAAAACGCATACGCCCTTTTTGGCCAACCAAGCAACCTGGAAAGGCAAATCAGCGCTACAAAGAAGTCTCGCTTCCCATCGGTCAAAAGGGCCATGCTGAATAAAGTATCAAAACCAGAAATGCAGGGCAGGCCATGAGGAAACAGGAGCCTTGCTACGATGATGGGAGGGATGTAAATTGCCAACAGCCACTCTGAAGAAGTGTACGGTGTGTCCTGAAACATCTAAAAAACTCAGCTTAGAGAGCATAGGGCACTTCCACTCATGGGCCTATAAAGTGGGAAAATTAAAAACCAGCAAGACACAGGCACCCCAAAGTTTAGGGCTGCTCTGTTGACAAGAACCTCCAACTTCGTTACACCTTAAATATCCCAGGAAAGAGAAAAATGGATAAAGAAGTTGTGGTCCTTATGTACAATGGAATATCACTCAGCCATGAAATCAACGTCATAAGGCTAGTAGCAGCATGATGAGTGGATTTGGGTACGACGATTCTAAATGAAATAAGTCACACAGAAAAAGACACTTATCATAAGATATCACTTATAGAGGGAATGAAAAAACCGCTACCCTTGAACTGAATTACAAAACAGAACAGAGTCACACGTTTAGAAAACACACTATGGCTGCTTAACGGGAAAGGTGAGGTGGGGTGATGCATAAAACAAGGGTTTCAAATTAGCTCAGATACCGTTCCATAAACCCAATATGTACTAGACAAGACCTACTCCTTGCTCAGTGAATTGGACTCAAAACCCCCTATTCACGGCCCAAGAATATATCTGACTAGTAAGAATCTTAAAACCTATGTATTGATATCTCTCTGTAAGTGAGTCAAGTGGGTGTGAAGTGACATAAACACAGCAGTGAAAAGCAGCTAAACCCCATTATAAACATCAATTACTTTTAAAAACCTGTGCAAAAAAGACAGTGAAAGAGAGAGAAATTCTTACAAAATTCGTTTAGGGGCAGTTATGCTACCTGGATTGACCATATCTAGACCCACAGCTGATTGAGACATAAGGGTGGACACTCTTGGGGCTGAGAGGTTTGGTGAGGTTGGGTGAGGAAACGCAGACCCTTTAAAGTAATACTGCGTGGTACCCATCCCATGGGTTCCAAATCTCCAGGTTCAAGGGCATCTTCCTACATCGAAAACATGCATGAGAAACCCAGAAGATGGTACACCGTGTGATCGCGAAAGGTTTCTAAAACGCACCTCATTTCTCATCTCCTTGTGCTCGGGTTCGCCATTCCAGCTGCTTTACTAGCAATCTCCCTCCTTGGAGAATCAGCACCTTTAACCTCCTGTTCCGTACAGGTTGCAATTTGTCCTGAGGATGAACGGGAAGAGGGTAAAACAATGAGAGACTAGCTCTAGGTGTTGGGACAGGCACAGGTCACTCTATTTTCCCATCAGGAAGAAGAATTAACCACAGGCTCAGCCTGCCGCCTGGGACCAGAATAGGGCCTGAAGAAATCCGGCGCTTTTGCGGCCAGCTCCCAAGAAAGCGAGTTGAAAAATGGAGCTCAGGGGCACTGCAATTCACAAACCTGCAGACTTATAAATGATCACTCTCGTCCACAAATATATTGAGGGAAGGCAACGAAGAGGATTTGAAAGCAAGGCAGAATTGCAGGAAACAGATTTCAGGAGGGAGATTCAAATCGCCTTTAAAGCACAGGAAAAGCGGCAAAACCTCGACAAGATGCCCTTGGCCAAAAAGGGCGTATGCGTTTTTTCCTGAATATATTCAGGAAAAAACGCATACGCCCTTTTTGGTCAACCAAGCAACCTGGAAAGGCAAATCAGCGCTACAAAGAAGTCTCGCTTCCCATCGGTCAAAAGGGCCATGCTGAATAAAGTGTCAAAACCAGAAATGCAGGACAGGCCATGAGGAAACGGGAGCCTTGCTACGATGATGGGCGGGATGTAAATTGCCAACGGCCACTTTGGAGAAGTGTACGGTGTGTCCTGAAACATCTAAAAAACTCAGCTTAGAGAGCATAGGGCACTTCCACTCATGGGCCTATAAAGTGGGAAAATTAAAAACCAGCAAGACACAGGCACCCCAAAGTTTAGGGCTGCTCTGTTGACAAGAACCTCCAACATCGTTACACCTTAAATATCCCAGGAAAGAGAAAAATGGATAAAGAAGTTGTGGTCCTTATGTACAATGGAATATCACTCAGCCATGAAATCAACGTCATAAGGCTAGTAGCAGCATGATGAGTGGATTTAGGTACGACGATTCTAAGTGAAATAAGTCACACAGAAAAAGACACTTATCATAAGATATCACTTATAGAGGGAATGAAAAAACCGCTACCCTTGAACTGAATTACAAAACAGAACAGAGTCACACGTTTAGAAAACACACTATGGCTGCTTAACGGGAAAGGTGAGGTGGGGTGATGCATAAAACAAGGGTTTCAAATTAGCTCAAATACCGTTCCATAAACCCAATATGTACTAGACAAGACCTACTCCTTGCTCAGTGAATTGGACTCAAAACCCCCTATTCACGGCCCAAGAATATATCTGACTAGTAAGAATCTTAAAACCTATGTATTGATATCTCTCTGTAAGTGAGTCAAGTGGGTGTGAAGTGACATAAACACAGCAGTGAAAAGAAGCTAAACCCCATTATAAAAATCAATTACTTTTAAAAACCTGTGCAAAAAAGACAGTGAAAGAGAGAGAAATTCTTACAAAATTCGTTTAGGGGCAGTTATGCTACCTGGATTGACCATATCTAGACCCACAGCTGATTGAGACATAAGGGTGGACACTCTTGGGGCTGAGAGGTTTGGTGAGGTTGGGTGAGGAAACGCAGACCCTTTAAAGTAATACTGCGTGGTACCCATCCCATGGGTTCCAAATCTCCAGGTTCAAGGGCATCTTCCTACATCGAAAACATGCATGAGAAACCCAGAAGATGGTACACCGTGTGATCGCGAAAGGTTTCTAAAACGCACCTCATTTCTCATCTCCTTGTGCTCGGGTTTGCTATTCCAGCCGCTTTACTAGCAATCTCCCTCCTTGGAGAATCAGCACCTTTAACCTCCTGTTCCGTACAGGTTGCAATTTGTCCTGAGGATGAACGGGAAGAGGGGAAAACAATGAGAGACTAGCTCTAGGTGTTGGGACAGGCACAGGTCACTCTATTTTCCCATCAGGAAGAAGAATTAACCACAGGCTCAGCCTGCCGCCCGGGACCAGAATAGGGCCTGAAGCCATCCTGCGCTTTTGCGGCCAGCTCCCAAGAAAGCGAGTTGAAAAATGGAGCTCAGGGGCACTGCAATTCACAAACCTGCAGACTTATAAATGATCACTCTCGTCCACAAATATATTGAGGGAAGGCAACCAAGAGGATTTGAAAGCAAGGCAGAATTGCAGGAAACAGATTTCAGGAGGGAGATTCAAATCGCCTTTAAAGCACAGGAAAAGCGGCAAAACCTCGACAAGATGCCCTTGGCCAAAAAGGGGGTATGCGTTTTTTCCTGAATATATTCAGGAAAAAACGCATACGCCCTTTTTGGCCAACCAAGCAACCTGGAAAGGCAAATCAGCGCTACAAAGAAGTCTCGCTTCCCATCGGTCAAAAGGGCCATGCTGAATAAAGTGTCAAAACCAGAAATGCAGGGCAGGCCATGAGGAAACGGGAGCCTTGTTACGATGATGGGCGGGATGTAAATTGCCAACAGCCACTCTAGAGAAGTGTACGGTGTGTCCTTAAACATCTAAAAAACTCAGCTTAGAGAGCATAGGGCAGTTCCACTCATGGGCGTATAAATTGGGAAAATTAAAAACCAGCAAGACACAGGCACCCCAACGTTTAGGGCTGCTCTGTTGACAAGAACCTCCACTTCGTTACACCTTAAATATCTCAGGAAAGAGAAAAATGGATAAAGAAGTTGTGGTCCTTATGTACAATGGAATATCACTCAGCCATGAAATCAACGTCATAAGGCTAGTAGCAGCATGATGAGTGGATTTGGGTACGACGATTCTAAATGAAATAAGTCACACAGAAAAAGACACTTATCATAAGATATCACTTATAGAGGGAATGTAAAAACCGCTACCCTTGAACTGAATTACAAAACAGAACAGAGTCACACGTTTGGAAAACACACTATGGCTGCTTAAGGGGAAAGGTGAGGTGGGGTGATGCATGAAACAAGGGTTTCAAATTAGCTCAGATACCGTTCCATAAACCCAATATGTAATAGACAAGACCTACTCCTTGCTCAGTGAATTGGACTCAAAACCCCCTATTCACGGCCCAAGAATATACCTGACTAGTAAGAATCTTAACACCTATGTATTGATATCTCTCTGTAAGTGAGTCAAGTGGGTGTAAAGTGACATAAACACAGCAGTGAAAAGCAGCTAAACCCCATTATAAAAATCAATTACTTTTAAAATCCTGGGAAACAAAGACAGTGAAAGAGAGAGAAATTCTTACAAAATTCGTTCAGGGGCTGTGATGCCACCTGGATTGACCATGTATAGACCCACAGCTGATTGAGACATAAGGGTGGACACTCTTGGGGCTGGCAGGTTTGGTGAGGTTGGGTGAGCAAACGCAGACCCTTTAAAGTAATACTGCGTGGTACCCATCCCATGGGTCCCAAATCTCCAGTTTCAAGGGCATCTTCCTACATCGAAAACATGCATGAGAAACCCAGAAGATGGTACACCGTGTGATCGGGAAAGGTTTCTAAAACACACCTCATTTCTCATCTCCTTGTGCTCGGGTTCGCCATTCCAGCCGCTTTACTAGCAATCTCCCTCCTTGGAGAATCAGCACCTTTAACCTCCTGTTCCGTACAGGTTGCAATTTGTCCTGAGGATGAACGGGAAGAGGGGAAAACAATGAGAGACTAGCTCTAGGTGTTGGGACAGGCACAGGTCACTCTATTTTCCCATCAGGAAGAAGAATTAACCACAGGCTCAGCCTGCCGCCCGGGACCAGAAAAGGGCCTGAAGCCATCCTGCGCTTTTGCGGCCAGCTCCCAAGAAAGCGAGTTGAAAAATGGAGCTCAGGGGCACTGCAATTCACAAACCTGCAGACTTATAAATGATCACTCTCGTCCACAAATATATTGAGGGAAGGCAACGAAGAGGATTTGAAAGCAAGGAAGAATTGCAGGAAATAGATTTCAGGAGGGAGATTCGAATCGCCTTTAAAGCACAGGAAAAGCGGCAAAACCTCGACAAGATGCCCTTGGCCAAAAAGGGCGTATGCGTTTTTTCCTGAATATATTCAGGAAAAAACGCATACGCCCTTTTTGGCCAACCAAGCAACCTGGAAAGGCAAATCAGCGCTACAAAGAAGTCTC
Source organism: Balaenoptera physalus (assembly GCF_965194825.1). NCBI lineage: Eukaryota > Metazoa > Chordata > Mammalia > Artiodactyla > Balaenopteridae > Balaenoptera > Balaenoptera physalus. Next base: position 95,206,717 of record NC_138883.1, on the reverse strand, counting down.
GCTTCCCATCGGTCAAAAGGGCCATGCTGAATAAAGTATCAAAACCAGAAATGCAGGGCAGGCCATGAGGAAACGGGAGCCTTGCTACGATGATGGGAGGGATGTAAATTGCCAACAGCCACTCTGAAGAAGTGTACGGTGTGTCCTGAAACATCTAAAAAACTCAGCTTAGAGAGCATAGGGCACTTCCACTCATGGGCGTATAAAGTGGGAAAATTAAAAACCAGCAAGACACAGGCACCCCAAAGTTTAGGCCTGCTCTGTTGAAAAGAACCTCCAACATCGTTACACCTTAAATATCCCAGGAAAGAGAAAAATGGATAAAGAAGTTGTGGTCCTTATGTACAATGGAATATCACTCAGCCATGAAATCAACGTCCTAAGGCTAGTAGCAGCATGATGAGTGGATTTAGGTACGACGATTCTAAGTGAAATAAGTCACACAGAAAAAGACACTTATCATAAGATATCACTTATAGAGGGAATGAAAAAACCGCTACCCTTGAACTGAATTACAAAACAGAACAGAGTCACACGTTTAGAAAACACACTATGGCTGCTTAACGGGAAAGGTGAGGTGGGGTGATGCATAAAACAAGGGTTTCAAATTAGCTCAAATACCGTTCCATAAACCCAATATGTACTAGACAAGACCTACTCCTTGCTCAGTGAATTGGACTCAAAACCCCCTATTCACGGCCCAAGAATATATCTGACTAGTAAGAATCTTAAAACCTATGTATTGATATCTCTCTGTAAGTGAGTCAAGTGGGTGTGAAGTGACATAAACACAGCAGTGAAAAGCAGCTAAACCCCATTATAAACATCAATTACTTTTAAAAACCTGTGAAAAAAAGACAGTGAAAGAGAGAGAAATTCTTACAAAATTCGTTTAGGGGCAGTTATGCTACCTGGATTGACCATATCTAGACCCACAGCTGATTGAGACATAAGGGTGGACACTCTTGGGGCTGAGAGGTTTGGTGAGGTTGAGTGAGGAAACGCAGACCCTTTAAAGTAATACTGCGTGGTACCCATCCCATGTGTTCCAAATCTCCAGGTTCAAGGGCATCTTCCTACATCGAAAACATGCATGAGTAACCCAGAGGATGGTATACCGTGTGATCGGGGAAGGTTTCTAAAACGCACCTCATTTCTCATCTCCTTGTGCTCGGGTTCGCCATTCCAGCTGCTTTACTAGCAATCTCCCTCCTTGGAGAATCAGCACCTTTAACCTCCTCTTCCGTACAGGTTGCAATTTGTCCTGAGGATGAACGGGAAGAGGGGAAAACAATGAGAGACTAGCTCTAGGTGTTGGGACAGGCACATGTCACTCTATTTTCCCATCAGGAAGAAGAATTAACCACAGGCTCAGCCTGCCGCCCGGGACCAGAATAGGGCCTGAAGCAATCCTGCGCTTTTGCGGCCAGCTCCCAAGAAAGCGAGTTGAAAAATGGAGCTCAGGGGCACTGCAATTCACAAACCTGCAGACTTATAAATGATCACTCTCGTGCACAAATATATTGAGGGAAGGCAACGAAGAGGATTTGAAAGCAAGGCAGAATTGCAGGAAACAGATTTCAGGAGGGAGATTCGAATCGCCTTTAAAGCACAGGAAAAGCGGCAAAACCTCGACAAGATGCACTTGGCCAAAAAGGGCGTATGCGTTTTTTCCTGAATATATTCAGGAAAAAACGCATACGCCCTTTTTGGCCAACCAAGCAACCTGGAAAGGCAAATCAGCGCTACAAAGAAGTCTCGCTTCCCATCGGTCAAAAGGGCCATGCTGAATAAAGTATCAAAACCAGAAATGCAGGGCAGGCCATGAGGAAACGGGAGCCTTGCTACGATGATGGGCGGGATGTAAATTGGCAACAGCCACTCTGAAGAAGTGTACGGTGTGTCCTGAAACATCTAAAAAACTCAGCTTAGAGAGCATAGGGCACTTCCACTCATGGGCGTATAAAGTGGGAAAATTAAAAACCAGCAAGACACAGGCACCCCAACGTTTAGGGCTGCTCTGTTGACAAGAACCTCCACTTCGTTACACCTTAAATATCTCAGGAAAGAGAAAAATGGATAAAGAAGTTGTGGTCCTTATGTACAATGGAATATCACTCAGCCATGAAATCAACGTCATAAGGCTAGTAGCAGCATGATGAGTGGATTTGGGTACGACGATTCTAAATGAAATAAGTCACACAGAAAAAGACACTTATCATAAGATATCACTTATAGAGGGAATGTAAAAACCGCTACCCTTGAACTGAATTACAAAACAGAACAGAGTCACACGTTTAGAAAACACACTATGGCTGCTTAAGGGGAAAGGTGAGGTGGGGTGATGCATGAAACAAGGGTTTCAAATTAGCTCAGATACCGTTCCATAAACCTAATATGTAATAGACAAGACCTACTCCTTGCTCAGTGAATTGGACTCGACACCCCTTATTCACGGCCCAAGAATATACCTGACTAGTAAGAATCTTAAAACCTATGTATTGATATCTCTCTGTAAGTGAGTCAAGTGGGTGTAAAGTGACATAAACACAGCAGTGAAAAGCAGCTAAACCCCATTATAAAAATCAATTACTTTTAAAATCCTGGGAAACAAAGACAGTGAAAGAGAGAGAAATTCTTACAAAATTCGTTCAGGGGCTGTGATGCCACCTGGATTGACCATGTATAGACCCACAGCTGATTGAGACATAAGGGTGGACACTCTTGGGGCTGACAGGTTTGGTGAGGTTGGGTGAGCAAACGCAGACCCTTTAAAGTAATACTGCGTGGTACCCATCCCATGGGTCCCAAATCTCCAGTTTCAAGGGCATCTTCCTACATCGAAAACATGCATGAGAAACCCAGAAGATGGTACACCGTGTGATCGGGAAAGGTTTCTAAAACACACCTCATTTCTCATCTCCTTGTGCTCGGGTTCGCCATTCCAGCCGCTTTACTAGCAATCTCCCTACTTGGAGAATCAGCACCTTTAACCTCCTGTTCCGTACAGGTTGCAATTTGTCCTGAGGATGAACGGGAAGAGGGGAAAACAATGAGAGACTAGCTCTAGGTGTTGGGACAGGCACAGGTCACTCTATTTTCCCATCAGGAAGAAGAATTAACCACAGGCTCAGCCTGCCGCCCGGGACCAGAATAGGGCCTGAAGCCATCCTGCGCTTTTGCGGCCAGCTCCCAAGAAAGCGAGTTGAAAAATGGAGCTCAGGGGCACTGCAATTCACAAACCTGCAGACTTATAAATGATCACTCTCGTCCACAAATATATTGAGGGAAGGCAACGAAGAGGATTTGAAAGCAAGGAAGAACTGCAGGAAATAGATTTCAGGAGGGAGATTCGAGTCGCCTTTAAAGCACAGGAAAAGCGGCAAAACCTTGACAAGATGCCCTTGGCCAAAAAGGGCGTATGCGTTTTTTCCTGAATATATTCAGGAAAAAACGCATACGCCCTTTTTGGCCAACCAAGCAACCTGGAAAGGCAAATCAGCGCTACAAAGAAGTCTCGCTTCCCATCGGTCAAAAGGGCCATGCTGAATAAAGTATCAAAACCAGAAATGCAGGGCAGGCCATGAGGAAACGGGAGCCTTGCTACGATGATGGGCGGGATGTAAATTGCCAACAGCCACTCTGAAGAAGTGTACGGTGTGTCCTGAAACATCTAAAAAACTCAGCTTAGAGAGCATAGGGCACTTCCACTCATGGGCGTATAAAGTGGGAAAATTAAAAACCAGCAAGACACAGGCACCCCAAAGTTTAGGGCTGCTCTGTTGAAAAGAACCTCCAACATCGTTACACCTTAAATATCCCAGGAAAGAGAAAAATGGATAAAGAAGTTGTGGTCCTTATGTACAATGGAATATCACTCAGCCGTGAAATCAACGTCATAAGGCTAGTAGCAGCATGATGAGTGGATTTAGGTACGACGATTCTAAGTGAAATAAGTCACACAGAAAAAGACACTTATCATAAGATATCACTTATAGAGGGAATGAAAAAACCGCTACCCTTGAACTGAATTACAAAACAGAACAGAGTCACATGTTTAGAAAACACACTATGGCTGCTTAACGGGAAAGGTGAGGTGGGGTGATGCATAAAACAAGGGTTTCAAATTAGCTCAAATACCGTTCCATAAACCCAATATGTACTACACAAGACCTACTCCTTGCTCAGTGAATTGGACTCAAAACCCCCTATTCACGGCCCAAGAATATATCTGACTAGTAAGAATCTTAAAACCTATGTATTGATATCTCTCTGTAAGTGAGTCAAGTGGGTGTGAAGTGACATAAACACAGCAGTGAAAAGCAGCTAAACCCCATTATAAACATCAATTACTTTTAAAAACCTGTGAAAAAAAGACAGTGAAAGAGAGAGAAATTCTTACAAAATTCGTTTAGGGGCAGTTATGCTACCTGGATTGACCATATCTAGACCCACAGCTGATTGAGACATAAGGGTGGACACTCTTGGGGCTGAGAGGTTTGGTGAGGTTGAGTGAGGAAACGCAGACCCTTTAAAGTAATACTGCGTGGTACCCATCCCATGTGTTCCAAATCTCCAGGTTCAAGGGCATCTTCCTACATCGAAAACATGCATGAGTAACCCAGAGGATGGTACACCGTGTGATCGGGAAAGGTTTCTAAAACGCACCTCATTTCTCATCTCCTTGTGCTCGGGTTCGCCATTCCAGCTGCTTTACTAGCAATCTCCCTCCTTGGAGAATCAGCACCTTTAACCTCCTCTTCCATACAGGTTGCAATTTGTCCTGAGGATGAACGGGAAGAGGGGAAAACAATGAGAGACTAGCTCTAGGTGTTGGGACAGGCACAGGTCACTCTATTTTCCCATCAGGAAGAAGAATTAACCACAGGCTCAGCCTGCCGCCCGGGACCAGAATAGGGCCTGAAGCCATCCTGCGCTTTTGCGGCCAGCTCCCAAGAAAGCGAGTTGAAAAATGGAGCTCAGGGGCACTGCAATTCACAAACCTGCAGACTTATAAATGATCACTCTCGTGCACAAATATATTGAGGGAAGGCAACGAAGAGGATTTGAAAGCAAGGCAGAATTGCAGGAAACAGATTTCAGGAGGGAGATTCGAATCGCATTTAAAGCACAGGAAAAGCGGCAAAACCTCGACAAGATGCCCTTGGCCAAAAAGGGCGTATGCGTTTTTTCCTGAATATATTCAGGAAAAAACGCATACGCCCTTTTTGGCCAACCAAGCAACCTGGAAAGGCAAATCAGTGCTACAAAGAAGTCTCGCTTCCCATCGGTCAAAAGGGCCATGCTGAATAAAGTATCAAAACCAGAAATGCAGGGCAGGCCATGAGGAAACGGGAGCCTTGCTACGATGATGGGAGGGATGTAAATTGCCAACAGCCACTCTGAAGAAGTGTACGGTGTGTCCTGAAACATCTAAAAAACTCAGCTTAGAGAGCATAGGGCACTTCCACTCATGGGCGTATAAAGTGGGAAAATTAAAAACCAGCAAGACACAGGCACCCCAAAGTTTAGGGCTGCTCTGTTGACAAGAACCTCCAACTTCGTTACACCTTAAATATCCCAGGAAAGAGAAAAATGGATAAAGAAGTTGTGGTCCTTATGTACAATGGAATATCACTCAGCCATGAAATCAACGTCATAAGGCTAGTAGCAGCATGATGAGTGGATTTAGGTACGACGATTCTAAGTGAAATAAGTCACACAGAAAAAGACACTTATCATAAGATATCACTTATAGAGGGAATGAAAAAACCGCTACCCTTGAACTGAATTACAAAACAGAACAGAGTCACACGTTTAGAAAACACACTATGGCTGCTTAACGGGAAAGGTGAGGTGGGGTGATGCATAAAACAAGGGTTTCAAATTAGCTCAAATACCGTTCCATAAACCCAATATGTACTACACAAGACCTACTCCTTGCTCAGTGAATTGGACTCAAAACCCCCTATTCACGGCCCAAGAATATATCTGACTAGTAAGAATCTTAAAACCTATGTATTGATATCTCTCTGTAAGTGAGTCAAGTGGGTGTGAAGTGACATAAACACAGCAGTGAAAAGAAGCTAAACCCCATTATAAAAATCAATTACTTTTAAAAACCTGTGAAAAAAAGACAGTGAAAGAGAGAGAAATTCTTACAAAATTCGTTTAGGGGCAGTTATGCTACCTGGATTGACCATATCTAGACCCACAGCTGATTGAGACATAAGGGTGGACACTCTTGGGGCTGAGAGGTTTGGTGAGGTTGGGTGAGGAAACGCAGACCCTTTAAAGTAATACTGCGTGGTACCCATCCCATGGGTTCCAAATCTCCAGGTTCAAGGGCATCTTCCTACATCGAAAACATGCATGAGAAACCCAGAAGATGGTACACCGTGTGATCGCGAAAGGTTTCTAAAACGCACCTCATTTCTCATCTCCTTGTGCTCGGGTTCGCCATTCCAGCTGCTTTACTAGCAATCTCCCTCCTTGGAGAATCAGCACCTTTAACCTCCTGTTCCGTACACGTTGCAATTTGTCCTGAGGATGAACGGGAAGAGGGGAAAACAATGAGAGACTAGCTCTAGGTGTTGGGACAGGCACAGGTCACTCTATTTTCCCATCAGGAAGAAGAATTAACCACAGGCTCAGCCTGCCGCCCGGGACCAGAATAGGGCCTGAAGCAATCCTGCGCTTTTGCGGCCAGCTCCCAAGAAAGCGAGTTGAAAAATGGAGCTCAGGGGTACTGCAATTCACAAACCTGCAGACTTATAAATGATCACTCTCGTCCACAAATATATTGAGGGAAGGCAACGAAGAGGATTTGAAAGCAAGCAGAATTGCAGGAAACAGATTTCAGGAGGGAGATTCAAATCGCCTTTAAAGCACAGGCAAAGCGGCAAAACCTCGACAAGATGCCCTTGGCCAAAAAGGGCGTATGCGTTTTTTCCTGAATATATTCAGGAAAAAACGCATACGCCCTTTTTGGCCAACCAAGCAACCTGGAAAGGCAAATCAGCGCTACAAAGAAGTCTCGCTTCCCATCGGTCAAAAGGGCCATGCTGAATAAAGTGTCAAAACCAGAAATGCAGGACAGGCCATGAGGAAACGGGAGCCTTGCTACGATGATGGGCGGGATGTAAATTGCCAACAGCCACTTTGGAGAGGTGTACGGTGTGTCCTGAAACATCTAAAAAACTCAGCTTAGAGAGCATAGGGCACTTCCACTCATGGGCCTATAAAGTGGGAAAATTAAAAACCAGCAAGACACAGGCACCCCAAAGTTTAGGGCTGCTCTGTTGACAAGAACCTCCAACTTCGTTACACCTTAAATATCCCAGGAAAGAGAAAAATGGATAAAGAAGTTGTGGTCCTTATGTACAATGGAATATCACTCAGCCATGAAATCAACGTCCTAAGGCTAGTAGCAGCATGATGAGTGGATTTAGGTACGACGATTCTAAGTGAAATAAGTCACACAGAAAAAGACACTTATCATAAGATATCACTTATAGAGGGAATGTAAAAACCGCTACCCTTGAACTGAATTACAAAACAGAACAGAGTCACACGTTTAGAAAACACACTATGGCTGCTTAACGGGAAGGGTGGGGTGGGGTGATGCATAAAACAAGGGTTTCAAATTAGCTCAAATACCGTTCCATAAACCCAATATGTACTAGATAAGACCTACTCCTTGCTCAGTGAATTGGACTCAAAACCCCCTATTCACGGCCCAAGAATATATCTGACTAGTAAGAATCTTAAAAGCTATGTATTGATATCTCTCTGTAAGTGAGTCAAGTGGGTGTGAAGTGTCATAAACACAGCAGTGAAAAGCAGCTAAACCCCATTATAAAAATAAATTACTTTTAAAAACCTGTGAAAAAAAGACAGTGAAAGAGAGAGAAATTCTTACAAAATTCATTTAGGGGCAGTTATGCTACCTGGATTGACCATATCTAGACCCACAGCTGATTGAGACATAAGGGTGGACACTCTTGGGGCTGAGAGGTTTGGTGAGGTTGGGTGAGGAAATGCAGACCCTTTAAAGTAATACTGCGTGGTACCCATCCCATGGGTTCCAAATCTCCAGGTTCAAGGGCATCTTCTTACATCGAAAACATGCATGAGAAACCCAGAAGATGGTACACCGTGTGATCGCGAAAGGTTTCTAAAACGCACCTCATTTCTCATCTCCTTGTGCTCGGGTTTGCCATTCCAGCTGCTTTACTAGCAATCTCCCTCCTTGGAGAATCAGCACCTTTAACCTCCTGTTCCGTACAGGTTGCAATTTGTCCTGAAGATGAACGGGAAGAGGGGAAAACAATGAGAGACTAGCTCTAGGTGTTGGGACAGGCACAGGTCACTCTATTTTCCCATCAGGAAGAAGAATTAACCACAGGCTCAGCCTGCCACCCGGGACCAGAATAGGGCCTGAAGCAATCCTGCGCTTTTGCGGCCAGCTCCCAAGAAAGCGAGTTGAAAAATGGAGCTCAGGGGCACTGCAATTCACAAACCTGCAGACTTATAAATGATCACTCTCGTGCACAAATATATTGAGGGAAGGCAACGAAGAGGATTTGAAAGCAAGGCAGAATTGCAGGAAACAGATTTCAGGAGGGAGATTCGAATCGCCTTTAAAGCACAGGAAAAGCGGCAAAACCTCGACAAGATGCCCTTGGCCAAAAAGGGCGTATGCGTTTTTTCCTGAATATATTCAGGAAAAAACGCATACGCCCTTTTTGGCCAACCAAGCAACCTGGAAAGGCAAATCAGCGCTACAAAGAAGTCTCGCTTCCCATCGGTCAAAAGGGCCATGCTGAATAAAGTGTCAAAACCAGAAATGCAGGACAGGCCATGAGGAAACGGGAGCCTTGCTACGATGATGGGCGGGATGTAAATTGCCAACAGCCACTTTGGAGAAGTGTACGGTGTGTCCTGAAACATCTAAAAAACTCAGCTTAGAAAGCATAGGGCACTTCCACTCATGGGCCTATAAAGTGGGAAAATTAAAAACCAGCAAGACACAGGCACCCCAAAGTTTAGGGCTGCTCTGTTGACAAGAACCTCCAACTTCGTTACACCTTAAATATCCCAGGAAAGAGAAAAATGGATAAAGAAGTTGTGGTCCTTATGTACAATGGAATATCACTCAGCCATGAAATCAACGTCCTAAGGCTAGTAGCAGCATGATGAGTGGATTTAGGTACGACGATTCTAAGTGAAATAAGTCACACAGAAAAAGACACTTATCATAAGATATCACTTATAGAGGGAATGAAAAAACCGCTACCCTTGAACTGAATTACAAAACAGAACAGAGTCACACGTTTAGAAAACACACTATGGCTGCTTAACGGGAAAGGTGAGGTGGGGTGATGCATAAAACAAGGGTTTCAAATTAGCTCAAATACCGTTGCATAAACCCAATATGTACTAGACAAGACCTACTCCTTGCTCAGTGAATTGGATTCAAAACCCCCTATTCACGGCCCAAGAATATATCTGACTAGTAAGAATCTTAAAACCTATGTATTGATATCTCTCTGTAAGTGAGTCAAGTGGGTGTGAAGTGTCATAAACACAGCAGTGAAAAGCAGCTAAACCCCATTATAAAAATAAATTACTTTTAAAAACCTGTGAAAAAAAGACAGTGAAAGAGAGAGAAATTCTTACAAAATTCATTTAGGGGCAGTTATGCTACCTGGATTGACCATATCTAGACCCACAGCTGATTGAGACATAAGGGTTGACACTCTTGGGGCTGAGAGGTTTGGTGAGGTTGGGTGAGGAAACGCAGACCCTTTAAAGTAATACTGCGTGATACCCATCCCATGGGTTCCAAATCTCCAGGTTCAAGGGCATCTTCCTACATCGAAAACATGCATGAGAAACCCAGAAGATGGTACACCGTGTGATCGCGAAAGGTTTCTAAAACGCACCTCATTTCTCATCTCCTTGTGCTCGGGTTCGCCATTCCAGCTGCTTTACTAGCAATCTTCCTCCTTGGAGAATCAGCACCTTTAACCTCCTGTTCCGTACAGGTTGCAATTTGTCCTGAGGATGAACGGGAAGAGGGGAAAACAATGAGAGACTAGCTCTAGGTGTTGGGACAGGCACAGGTCACTCTATTTTCCCATCAGGAAGAAGAATTAACCACAGCTCAGCCTGCCGCCCGGGACCAGAATAGGGCCTGAAGCAATCCTGCGCTTTTGCGGCCAGCTCCCAAGAAAGCGAGTTGAAAAATGGAGCTCAGGGGCACTGCAATTCACAAACCTGCAGACTTATAAATGATCACTCTCGTGCACAAATATATTGAGGGAAGGCAACGAAGAGGATTTGAAAGCAAGGCAGAATTGCAGGAAACAGATTTCAGGAGGGAGATTCGAATCGCCTTTAAAGCACAGGAAAAGCGGCAAAACCTCGACAAGATGCCCTTGGCCAAAAAGGGCGTATGCGTTTTTTCCTGAATATATTCAGGAAAAAACGCATACGCCCTTTTTGGCCAACCAAGCAACCTGGAAAGGCAAATCAGCGCTACAAAGAAGTCTCGCTTCCCATCGGTCAAAAGGGCCATGCTGAATAAAGTGTCAAAATCAGAAATGCAGGACAGGCCATGAGGAAACGGGAGCCTTGCTACGATGATGGGCGGGATGTAAATTGCCAACAGCCACTTTGGAGAGGTGTACGGTGTGTCCTGAAACATCTAAAAAACTCAGCTTAGAGAGCATAGGGCACTTCCACTCATGGGCCTATAAAGTGGGAAAATTAAAAACCAGCAAGACACAGGCACCCCAAAGTTTAGGGCTGCTCTGTTGACAAGAACCTCCAACTTCGTTACACCTTAAATATCCCAGGAAAGAGAAAAATGGATAAAGAAGTTGTGGTCCTTATGTACAATGGAATATCACTCAGCCATGAAATCAACGTCATAAGGCTAGTAGCAGCATGATGAGTGGATTTAGGTACGACGATTCTAAGTGAAATAAGTCACACAGAAAAAGACACTTATCATAAGATATCACTTATAGAGGGAATGAAAAAACCGCTACCCTTGAACTGAATTACAAAACAGAACAGAGTCACACGTTTAGAAATCACACTATGGCTGCTTAACGGGAAAGGTGAGGTGGGGTGATGCATAAAACAAGGGTTTCAAATTAGCTCAAATGCCGTTCCATAAACCCAATATGTACTAGACAAGACCTACTCCTTGCTCAGTGAATTGGACTCAAAACCCCCTATTCACGGCCCAAGAATATATCTGACTAGTAAGAATCTTAAAACCTATGTATTGATATCTCTCTGTAAGTGAGTCAAGTGGGTGTGAATTGACATAAACACAGCAGTGAAAAGCAGCTAAACCCCATTGTAAAAATAAATTACTTTTAAAAACCTGTGAAAAAAAGACAGTGAAAGAGAGAGAAATTCTTACAAAATTCGTTTAGGGGCAGTTATGCTACCTGGATTGACCATATCTAGACCCACAGCTGATTGAGACATAAGGGTGGACACTCTTGGGGCTGAGAGGTTTGGTGAGGTTGGGTGAGGAAACGCAGACCCTTTAAAGTAATACTGCGTGGTACCCATCCCATCGGTTCCAAATCTCCAGGTTCAAGGGCATCTTCCTACATCGAAAACATGCATGAGAAACCCAGAAGATGGTACACCGTGTGATCGCGAAAGGTTTCTAAAACGCACCTCATTTCTCATCTCCTTGTGCTCGGGTTCGCCATTCCAGCTGCTTTACTAGCAATCTCCCTCCTTGGAGAATCAGCACCTTTAACCTCCTGTTCCGTACAGGTTGCAATTTGTCCTGAGGATGAACGGGAAGAGGGGAAAACAATGAGAGACTAGCTCTAGGTGTTGGGACAGGCACAGATCACTCTATTTTCCCATCAGGAAGAAGAATTAACCACAGGCTCAGCCTGCCGCCCGGGACCAGAATAGGGCCTGAAGCAATCCTGCGCTTTTGCGGCCAGCTCCCAAGAAAGCAAGTTGAAAAATGGAGCTCAGGGGTACTGCAATTCACAAACCTGCAGATTTATAAATGATCACTCTCGTCCACAAATATATTGAGGGAAGGCAACGAAGAGGATTTGAAAGCAAGGCAGAATTGCAGGAAACAGATTTCAGGAGGGAGATTCAAATCGCCTTTAAAGCACAGGAAAAGCGGCAAAACCTCGACAAGATGCCCTTGGCCAAAAAGGGCGTATGCGTTTTTTCCTGAATATATTCAGGAAAAAACGCATACGCCCTTTTTGGCCAACCAAGCAACCTGGAAAGGCAAATCAGCGCTACAAAGAAGTCTCGCTTCCCATCGGTCAAAAGGGCCATGCTGAATAAAGTGTCAAAACCAGAAATGCAGGACAGGCCATGAGGAAACGGGAGCCTTGCTACGATGATGGGCGGGATGTAAATTGCCAACAGCCACTTTGGAGAGGTGTACGGTGTGTCCTGAAACATCTAAAAAACTCAGCTTAGAGAGCATAGGGCACTTCCACTCATGGGCCTATAAAGTGGGAAAATTAAAAACCAGCAAGACACAGGCACCCCAAAGTTAAGGGCTGCTCTGTTGACAAGAACCTCCAACTTCGTTACACCTTAAATATCCCAGGAAAGAGAAAAATGGATAAAGAAGTTGTGGTCCTTATGTACAATGGAATATCACTCAGCCATGAAATCAACGTCCTAAGGCTAGTAGCAGCATGATGAGTGGATTTAGGTACGACGATTCTAAGTGAAATAAGTCACACAGAAAAAGACACTTATCATAAGATATCACTTATAGAGGGAATGTAAAAACCGCTAACCTTGAACTGAATTACAAAACAGAACAGAGTCACACGTTTAGAAAACACACTATGGCTGCTTAACGGGAAGGGTGAGGTGGGGTGATGCATAAAACAAGGGTTTCAAATTAGCTCAAATACCGTTCCATAAACCCAATATGTACTAGACAAGACCTACTCCTTGCTCAGTGAATTGGACTCAAAACCCCCTATTCACGGCCCAAGAATATATCTGACTAGTAAGAATCTTAAAACCTATGTATTGATATCTCTCTGTAAGTGAGTCAAGTGGGTGTGAAGTGTCATAAACACAGCAGTGAAAAGCAGCTAAACCCCATTATAAAAATAAATTACTTTTAAAAACCTGTGGAAAAAAGACAGTGAAAGAGAGAGAAATTCTTACAAAATTCATTTAGGGGCAGTTATGCTACCTGGATTGACCATATCTAGACCCACAGCTGATTGAGACATAAGGGTGGACACTCTTGGGGCTGAGAGGTTTGGTGAGGTTGGGTGAGGAAACGCAGACCCTTTAAAGTAATACTGCCTGGTACCCATCCCATGGGTCCCAAATCTCCAGTTTCAAGGGCATCTTCCTACATCGAAAACATGCATGAGAAACCCAGAAGATGGTACACCGTGTGATCGGGAAAAGTTTCTAAAACACACCTCATTTCTCATCTCCTTGTGCTCGGGTTCGCCATTCCAGCCGCTTTACTAGCAATCTCCCTCCTTGGAGAATCAGCACCTTTAACCTCCTGTTCCGTACAGGTTGCAATTTGTCCTGAGGATGAACGGGAAGAGGGGAAAACAATGAGAGACTAGCTCTAGGTGTTGGGACAGGCACAGGTCACTCTATTTTCCCATCAGGAAGAAGAATTAACCACAGGCTCAGCCTGCCGCCCGGGACCAGAATAGGGCCTGAAGCCATCCTGCGCTTTTGCGGCCAGCTCCCAAGAAAGCGAGTTGAAAAATGGAGCTCAGGGGCACTGCAATTCACAAACCTGCAGACTTATAAATGATCACTCTCGTCCACAAATATATTGAGGGAAGGCAACGAAGAGGATTTGAAAGCAAGGAAGAATTGCAGGAAATAGATTTCAGGAGGGAGATTCGAATCGCCTTTAAAGCCCAGGAAAAGCGGCAAAACCTCGACAAGATGCCCTTGGCCAAAAAGGGCGTATGCGTTTTTTCCTGAATATATTCAGGAAAAAACGCATACGCCCTTTTTGGCCAACCAAGCAACCTGGAAAGGCAAATCAGCGCTACAAAGAAGTCTCGCTCCCCATCGGTCAAAAGGGCCATGCTGAATAAAATATCAAAACCAGAAATGCAGGGCAGGCCATGAGGAAACGGGAGCCTTGCTACGATGATGGGAGGGATGTAAATTGCCAACAGCCACTCTGAAGAAGTGTACGGTGTGTCCTGAAACATCTAAAAAACTCAGCTTAGAGAGCATAGGGCACTTCCACTCATGGGCGTATAAAGTGGGAAAATTAAAAACCAGCAAGACACAGGCACCCCAAAGTTTAGGCCTGCTCTGTTGAAAAGAACCTCCAACATCGTTACACCTTAAATATCCCAGGAAAGAGAAAAATGGATAAAGAAGTTGTGGTCCTTATGTACAATGGAATATCACTCAGCCATGAAATCAACGTCATAAGGCTATTAGCAGCATGATGAGTGGATTTAGGTACGACGATTCTAAGTGAAATAAGTCACACAGAAAAAGACACTTATCATAAGATATCACTTATAGAGGGAATGAAAAAACCGCTACCCTTGAACTGAATTACAAAACAGAACAGAGTCACACGTTTAGAAAACACACTATGGCTGCTTAACGGGAAAGGTGAGGTGGGGTGATGCATAAAACAAGGGTTTCAAATTAGCTCAAATACCGTTCCATAAACCCAATATGTACTAGACAAGACCTACTCCTTGCTCAGTGAATTGGACTCAAAACCCCCTATTCACGGCCCAAGAATATATCTGACTAGTAAGAATCTTAAAACCTATGTATTGATATCTCTCTGTAAGTGAGTCAAGTGGGTGTGAAGTGACATAAACACAGCAGTGAAAAGCAGCTAAACCCCATTATAAAAATCAATTACTTTTAAAAACCTGTGAAAAAAAGACAGTGAAAGAGAGAGAAATTCTTACAAAATTCGTTTAGGGGCAGTTATGCTACCTGGATTGACCATATCTAGACCCACAGCTGATTGAGACATAAGGGTGGACACTCTTGGGGCTGAGAGGTTTGGTGAGGTTGGGTGAGGAAACGCAGACCCTTTAAAGTAATACTGCGTGGTACCCATCCCATGGGTTCCAAATCTCCAGGTTCAAGGGCATCTTCCTACATCGAAAACATGCATGAGAAACCCAGAAGATGGTACACCGTGTGATCGCGAAAGGTTTCTAAAACGCACCTCATTTCTCATCTCCTTGTGCTCGGGTTCGCCATTCCAGCTGCTTTACTAGCAATCTCCCTCCTTGGAGAATCAGCACCTTTAACCTCCTGTTCCGTACAGGTTGCAATTTGTCCTGAGGATGAACGGGAAGAGGGGAAAACAATGAGAGACTAGCTCTAGGTGTTGGGACAGGCACAGGTCACTCTATTTTCCCATCAGGAAGAAGAATTAACCACAGGCTCAGCCTGCCGCCCGGGACCAGAATACGGCCTGAAGCAATCCTGCGCTTTAGCGGCCAGCTCCCAAGAAAGCGAGTTGAAAAATGGAGCTCAGTGGTACTGCAATTCACAAACCTGCAGACTTATAAATGATCACTCTCGTCCACAAATATATTGAGGGAAGGCAAAGAAGAGGATTTGAAAGCAAGGCAGAATTGCAGGAAACAGATTTCAGGAGGGAGATTCAAATCGCCTTTAAAGCACAGGAAAAGCGGCAAAACCTCGACAAGATGCCCTTGGCCAAAAAGGGCGTATGCGTTTTTTCCTGAATATATTCAGGAAAAAACGCATACGACCTTTTTGGCCAACCAAGCAACCTGGAAAGGCAAATCAGCGCTACAAAGAAGTCTCGCTTCCCATCGGTCAAAAGGGCCATGCTGAATAAAGTGTCAAAACCAGAAATGCAGGACAGGCCATGAGGAAACGGGAGCCTTGCTACGATGATGGGCGGGATGTAAATTGCCAACAGCCACTTTGGAGAGGTGTACGGTGTGTCCTGAAACATCTAAAAAACTCAGCTTAGAGAGCATAGGGCACTTCCACTCATGGGCCTATAAAGTGGGAAAATTAAAAACCAGCAAGACACAGGCACCCCAACGTTTAGGGCTGCTCTGTTGACAAGAACCTCCACTTCGTTACACCTTAAATATCTCAGGAAAGAGAAAAATGGATAAAGAAGTTGTGGTCCTTATGTACAATGGAATATCACTCAGCCATGAAATCAACGTCATAAGGCTAGTAGCAGCATGATGAGTGGATTTGGGTACGACGATTCTAAATGAAATAAGTCACACAGAAAAAGACACTTATCATAAGATATCACTTATAGAGGGAATGTAAAAACCGCTACCCTTGAACTGAATTACAAAACAGAACAGAGTCACACGTTTGGAAAACACACTATGGCTGCTTAAGGGGAAAGGTGAGGTGGGGTGATGCATGAAACAAGGGTTTCAAATTAGCTCAGATACCGTTCCATAAACCCAATATGTAATAGACAAGACCTACTCCTTGCTCAGTGAATTGGACTCAAAACCCCCTATTCACGGCCCAAGAATATACCTGACTAGTAAGAATCTTAACACCTATGTATTGATATCTCTCTGTAAGTGAGTCAAGTGGGTGTAAAGTGACATAAACACAGCAGTGAAAAGCAGCTAAACCCCATTATAAAAATCAATTACTTTTAAAATCCTGGGAAACAAAGACAGTGAAAGAGAGAGAAATTCTTACAAAATTCGTTCAGGGGCTGTGATGCCACCTGGATTGACCATGTATAGACCCACAGCTGATTGAGACATAAGGGTGGACACTCTTGGGGCTGGCAGGTTTGGTGAGGTTGGGTGAGCAAACGCAGACCCTTTAAAGTAATACTGCGTGGTACCCATCCCATGGGTCCCAAATCTCCAGTTTCAAGGGCATCTTCCTACATCGAAAACATGCATGAGAAACCCAGAAGATGGTACACCGTGTGATCGGGAAAGGTTTCTAAAACACACCTCATTTCTCATCTCCTTGTGCTCGGGTTCGCCATTCCAGCCGCTTTACTAGCAATCTCCCTCCTTGGAGAATCAGCACCTTTAACCTCCTGTTCCGTACAGGTTGCAATTTGTCCTGAGGATGAACGGGAAGAGGGGAAAACAATGAGAGACTAGCTCTAGGTGTTGGGACAGGCACAGGTCACTCTATTTTCCCATCAGGAAGAAGAATTAACCACAGGCTCAGCCTGCCGCCCGGGACCAGAAAAGGGCCTGAAGCCATCCTGCGCTTTTGCGGCCAGCTCCCAAGAAAGCGAGTTGAAAAATGGAGCTCAGGGGCACTGCAATTCACAAACCTGCAGACTTATAAATGATCACTCTCGTCCACAAATATATTGAGGGAAGGCAACGAAGAGGATTTGAAAGCAAGGAAGAATTGCAGGAAATAGATTTCAGGAGGGAGATTCGAATCGCCTTTAAAGCACAGGAAAAGCGGCAAAACCTCGACAAGATGCCCTTGGCCAAAAAGGGCGTATGCGTTTTTTCCTGAATATATTCAGGAAAAAACGCATACGCCCTTTTTGGCCAACCAAGCAACCTGGAAAGGCAAATCAGCGCTACAAAGAAGTCTCGCTTCCCATCGGTCAAAAGGGCCATGCTGAATAAAGTATCAAAACCAGAAATGCAGGGCAGGCCATGAGGAAACGGGAGCCTTGCTACGATGATGGGAGGGATGTAAATTGCCAACAGCCACTCTGAAGAAGTGTACGGTGTGTCCTGAAACATCTAAAAAACTCAGCTTAGAGAGCATAGGGCACTTCCACTCATGGGCGTATAAAGTGGGAAAATTAAAAACCAGCAAGACACAGGCACCCCAAAGTTTAGGCCTGCTCTGTTGAAAAGAACCTCCAACATCGTTACACCTTAAATATCCCAGGAAAGAGAAAAATGGATAAAGAAGTTGTGGTCCTTATGTACAATGGAATATCACTCAGCCATGAAATCAACGTCCTAAGGCTAGTAGCAGCATGATGAGTGGATTTAGGTACGACGATTCTAAGTGAAATAAGTCACACAGAAAAAGACACTTATCATAAGATATCACTTATAGAGGGAATGAAAAAACCGCTACCCTTGAACTGAATTACAAAACAGAACAGAGTCACACGTTTAGAAAACACACTATGGCTGCTTAACGGGAAAGGTGAGGTGGGGTGATGCATAAAACAAGGGTTTCAAATTAGCTCAAATACCGTTCCATAAACCCAATATGTACTAGACAAGACCTACTCCTTGCTCAGTGAATTGGACTCAAAACCCCCTATTCACGGCCCAAGAATATATCTGACTAGTAAGAATCTTAAAACCTATGTATTGATATCTCTCTGTAAGTGAGTCAAGTGGGTGTGAAGTGACATAAACACAGCAGTGAAAAGCAGCTAAACCCCATTATAAACATCAATTACTTTTAAAAACCTGTGAAAAAAAGACAGTGAAAGAGAGAGAAATTCTTACAAAATTCGTTTAGGGGCAGTTATGCTACCTGGATTGACCATATCTAGACCCACAGCTGATTGAGACATAAGGGTGGACACTCTTGGGGCTGAGAGGTTTGGTGAGGTTGAGTGAGGAAACGCAGACCCTTTAAAGTAATACTGCGTGGTACCCATCCCATGTGTTCCAAATCTCCAGGTTCAAGGGCATCTTCCTACATCGAAAACATGCATGAGTAACCCAGAGGATGGTACACCGTGTGATCGGGGAAGGTTTCTAAAACGCACCTCATTTCTCATCTCCTTGTGCTCGGGTTCGCCATTCCAGCTGCTTTACTAGCAATCTCCCTCCTTGGAGAATCAGCACCTTTAACCTCCTCTTCCGTACAGGTTGCAATTTGTCCTGAGGATGAACGGGAAGAGGGGAAAACAATGAGAGACTAGCTCTAGGTGTTGGGACAGGCACATGTCACTCTATTTTCCCATCAGGAAGAAGAATTAACCACAGGCTCAGCCTGCCGCCCGGGACCAGAATAGGGCCTGAAGCAATCCTGCGCTTTTGCGGCCAGCTCCCAAGAAAGCGAGTTGAAAAATGGAGCTCAGGGGCACTGCAATTCACAAACCTGCAGACTTATAAATGATCACTCTCGTGCACAAATATATTGAGGGAAGGCAACGAAGAGGATTTGAAAGCAAGGCAGAATTGCAGGAAACAGATTTCAGGAGGGAGATTCGAATCGCCTTTAAAGCACAGGAAAAGCGGCAAAACCTCGACAAGATGCACTTGGCCAAAAAGGGCGTATGCGTTTTTTCCTGAATATATTCAGGAAAAAACGCATACGCCCTTTTTGGCCAACCAAGCAACCTGGAAAGGCAAATCAGCGCTACAAAGAAGTCTCGCTTCCCATCGGTCAAAAGGGCCATGCTGAATAAAGTATCAAAACCAGAAATGCAGGGCAGGCCATGAGGAAACGGGAGCCTTGCTACGATGATGGGCGGGATGTAAATTGGCAACAGCCACTCTGAAGAAGTGTACGGTGTGTCCTGAAACATCTAAAAAACTCAGCTTAGAGAGCATAGGGCACTTCCACTCATGGGCGTATAAAGTGGGAAAATTAAAAACCAGCAAGACACAGGCACCCCAACGTTTAGGGCTGCTCTGTTGACAAGAACCTCCACTTCGTTACACCTTAAATATCTCAGGAAAGAGAAAAATGGATAAAGAAGTTGTGGTCCTTATGTACAATGGAATATCACTCAGCCATGAAATCAACGTCATAAGGCTAGTAGCAGCATGATGAGTGGATTTGGGTACGACGATTCTAAATGAAATAAGTCACACAGAAAAAGACACTTATCATAAGATATCACTTATAGAGGGAATGTAAAAACCGCTACCCTTGAACTGAATTACAAAACAGAACAGAGTCACACGTTTAGAAAACACACTATGGCTGCTTAAGGGGAAAGGTGAGGTGGGGTGATGCATGAAACAAGGGTTTCAAATTAGCTCAGATACCGTTCCATAAACCTAATATGTAATAGACAAGACCTACTCCTTGCTCAGTGAATTGGACTCGACACCCCTTATTCACGGCCCAAGAATATACCTGACTAGTAAGAATCTTAAAACCTATGTATTGATATCTCTCTGTAAGTGAGTCAAGTGGGTGTAAAGTGACATAAACACAGCAGTGAAAAGCAGCTAAACCCCATTATAAAAATCAATTACTTTTAAAATCCTGGGAAACAAAGACAGTGAAAGAGAGAGAAATTCTTACAAAATTCGTTCAGGGGCTGTGATGCCACCTGGATTGACCATGTATAGACCCACAGCTGATTGAGACATAAGGGTGGACACTCTTGGGGCTGACAGGTTTGGTGAGGTTGGGTGAGCAAACGCAGACCCTTTAAAGTAATACTGCGTGGTACCCATCCCATGGGTCCCAAATCTCCAGTTTCAAGGGCATCTTCCTACATCGAAAACATGCATGAGAAACCCAGAAGATGGTACACCGTGTGATCGGGAAAGGTTTCTAAAACACACCTCATTTCTCATCTCCTTGTGCTCGGGTTCGCCATTCCAGCCGCTTTACTAGCAATCTCCCTACTTGGAGAATCAGCACCTTTAACCTCCTGTTCCGTACAGGTTGCAATTTGTCCTGAGGATGAACGGGAAGAGGGGAAAACAATGAGAGACTAGCTCTAGGTGTTGGGACAGGCACAGGTCACTCTATTTTCCCATCAGGAAGAAGAATTAACCACAGGCTCAGCCTGCCGCCCGGGACCAGAATAGGGCCTGAAGCCATCCTGCGCTTTTGCGGCCAGCTCCCAAGAAAGCGAGTTGAAAAATGGAGCTCAGGGGCACTGCAATTCACAAACCTGCAGACTTATAAATGATCACTCTCGTCCACAAATATATTGAGGGAAGGCAACGAAGAGGATTTGAAAGCAAGGAAGAACTGCAGGAAATAGATTTCAGGAGGGAGATTCGAGTCGCCTTTAAAGCACAGGAAAAGCGGCAAAACCTTGACAAGATGCCCTTGGCCAAAAAGGGCGTATGCGTTTTTTCCTGAATATATTCAGGAAAAAACGCATACGCCCTTTTTGGCCAACCAAGCAACCTGGAAAGGCAAATCAGCGCTACAAAGAAGTCTCGCTTCCCATCGGTCAAAAGGGCCATGCTGAATAAAGTATCAAAACCAGAAATGCAGGGCAGGCCATGAGGAAACGGGAGCCTTGCTACGATGATGGGCGGGATGTAAATTGCCAACAGCCACTCTGAAGAAGTGTACGGTGTGTCCTGAAACATCTAAAAAACTCAGCTTAGAGAGCATAGGGCACTTCCACTCATGGGCGTATAAAGTGGGAAAATTAAAAACCAGCAAGACACAGGCACCCCAAAGTTTAGGGCTGCTCTGTTGAAAAGAACCTCCAACATCGTTACACCTTAAATATCCCAGGAAAGAGAAAAATGGATAAAGAAGTTGTGGTCCTTATGTACAATGGAATATCACTCAGCCGTGAAATCAACGTCATAAGGCTAGTAGCAGCATGATGAGTGGATTTAGGTACGACGATTCTAAGTGAAATAAGTCACACAGAAAAAGACACTTATCATAAGATATCACTTATAGAGGGAATGAAAAAACCGCTACCCTTGAACTGAATTACAAAACAGAACAGAGTCACATGTTTAGAAAACACACTATGGCTGCTTAACGGGAAAGGTGAGGTGGGGTGATGCATAAAACAAGGGTTTCAAATTAGCTCAAATACCGTTCCATAAACCCAATATGTACTACACAAGACCTACTCCTTGCTCAGTGAATTGGACTCAAAACCCCCTATTCACGGCCCAAGAATATATCTGACTAGTAAGAATCTTAAAACCTATGTATTGATATCTCTCTGTAAGTGAGTCAAGTGGGTGTGAAGTGACATAAACACAGCAGTGAAAAGCAGCTAAACCCCATTATAAACATCAATTACTTTTAAAAACCTGTGAAAAAAAGACAGTGAAAGAGAGAGAAATTCTTACAAAATTCGTTTAGGGGCAGTTATGCTACCTGGATTGACCATATCTAGACCCACAGCTGATTGAGACATAAGGGTGGACACTCTTCGGGCTGAGAGGTTTGGTGAGGTTGAGTGAGGAAACGCAGACCCTTTAAAGTAATACTGCGTGGTACCCATCCCATGTGTTCCAAATCTCCAGGTTCAAGGGCATCTTCCTACATCGAAAACATGCATGAGTAACCCAGAGGATGGTACACCGTGTGATCGGGAAAGGTTTCTAAAACGCACCTCATTTCTCATCTCCTTGTGCTCGGGTTCGCCATTCCAGCTGCTTTACTAGCAATCTCCCTCCTTGGAGAATCAGCACCTTTAACCTCCTCTTCCATACAGGTTGCAATTTGTCCTGAGGATGAACGGGAAGAGGGGAAAACAATGAGAGACTAGCTCTAGGTGTTGGGACAGGCACAGGTCACTCTATTTTCCCATCAGGAAGAAGAATTAACCACAGGCTCAGCCTGCCGCCCGGGACCAGAATAGGGCCTGAAGCCATCCTGCGCTTTTGCGGCCAGCTCCCAAGAAAGCGAGTTGAAAAATGGAGCTCAGGGGCACTGCAATTCACAAACCTGCAGACTTATAAATGATCACTCTCGTGCACAAATATATTGAGGGAAGGCAACGAAGAGGATTTGAAAGCAAGGCAGAATTGCAGGAAACAGATTTCAGGAGGGAGATTCGAATCGCATTTAAAGCACAGGAAAAGCGGCAAAACCTCGACAAGATGCCCTTGGCCAAAAAGGGCGTATGCGTTTTTTCCTGAATATATTCAGGAAAAAACGCATACGCCCTTTTTGGCCAACCAAGCAACCTGGAAAGGCAAATCAGTGCTACAAAGAAGTCTCGCTTCCCATCGGTCAAAAGGGCCATGCTGAATAAAGTATCAAAACCAGAAATGCAGGGCAGGCCATGAGGAAACGGGAGCCTTGCTACGATGATGGGAGGGATGTAAATTGCCAACAGCCACTCTGAAGAAGTGTACGGTGTGTCCTGAAACATCTAAAAAACTCAGCTTAGAGAGCATAGGGCACTTCCACTCATGGGCGTATAAAGTGGGAAAATTAAAAACCAGCAAGACACAGGCACCCCAAAGTTTAGGGCTGCTCTGTTGACAAGAACCTCCAACTTCGTTACACCTTAAATATCCCAGGAAAGAGAAAAATGGATAAAGAAGTTGTGGTCCTTATGTACAATGGAATATCACTCAGCCATGAAATCAACGTCATAAGGCTAGTAGCAGCATGATGAGTGGATTTAGGTACGACGATTCTAAGTGAAATAAGTCACACAGAAAAAGACACTTATCATAAGATATCACTTATAGAGGGAATGAAAAAACCGCTACCCTTGAACTGAATTACAAAACAGAACAGAGTCACACGTTTAGAAAACACACTATGGCTGCTTAACGGGAAAGGTGAGGTGGGGTGATGCATAAAACAAGGGTTTCAAATTAGCTCAAATACCGTTCCATAAACCCAATATGTACTACACAAGACCTACTCCTTGCTCAGTGAATTGGACTCAAAACCCCCTATTCACGGCCCAAGAATATATCTGACTAGTAAGAATCTTAAAACCTATGTATTGATATCTCTCTGTAAGTGAGTCAAGTGGGTGTGAAGTGACATAAACACAGCAGTGAAAAGAAGCTAAACCCCATTATAAAAATCAATTACTTTTAAAAACCTGTGAAAAAAAGACAGTGAAAGAGAGAGAAATTCTTACAAAATTCGTTTAGGGGCAGTTATGCTACCTGGATTGACCATATCTAGACCCACAGCTGATTGAGACATAAGGGTGGACACTCTTGGGGCTGAGAGGTTTGGTGAGGTTGGGTGAGGAAACGCAGACCCTTTAAAGTAATACTGCGTGGTACCCATCCCATGGGTTCCAAATCTCCAGGTTCAAGGGCATCTTCCTACATCGAAAACATGCATGAGAAACCCAGAAGATGGTACACCGTGTGATCGCGAAAGGTTTCTAAAACGCACCTCATTTCTCATCTCCTTGTGCTCGGGTTCGCCATTCCAGCTGCTTTACTAGCAATCTCCCTCCTTGGAGAATCAGCACCTTTAACCTCCTGTTCCGTACACGTTGCAATTTGTCCTGAGGATGAACGGGAAGAGGGGAAAACAATGAGAGACTAGCTCTAGGTGTTGGGACAGGCACAGGTCACTCTATTTTCCCATCAGGAAGAAGAATTAACCACAGGCTCAGCCTGCCGCCCGGGACCAGAATAGGGCCTGAAGCAATCCTGCGCTTTTGCGGCCAGCTCCCAAGAAAGCGAGTTGAAAAATGGAGCTCAGGGGTACTGCAATTCACAAACCTGCAGACTTATAAATGATCACTCTCGTCCACAAATATATTGAGGGAAGGCAACGAAGAGGATTTGAAAGCAAGCAGAATTGCAGGAAACAGATTTCAGGAGGGAGATTCAAATCGCCTTTAAAGCACAGGCAAAGCGGCAAAACCTCGACAAGATGCCCTTGGCCAAAAAGGGCGTATGCGTTTTTTCCTGAATATATTCAGGAAAAAACGCATACGCCCTTTTTGGCCAACCAAGCAACCTGGAAAGGCAAATCAGCGCTACAAAGAAGTCTCGCTTCCCATCGGTCAAAAGGGCCATGCTGAATAAAGTGTCAAAACCAGAAATGCAGGACAGGCCATGAGGAAACGGGAGCCTTGCTACGATGATGGGCGGGATGTAAATTGCCAACAGCCACTTTGGAGAGGTGTACGGTGTGTCCTGAAACATCTAAAAAACTCAGCTTAGAGAGCATAGGGCACTTCCACTCATGGGCCTATAAAGTGGGAAAATTAAAAACCAGCAAGACACAGGCACCCCAAAGTTTAGGGCTGCTCTGTTGACAAGAACCTCCAACTTCGTTACACCTTAAATATCCCAGGAAAGAGAAAAATGGATAAAGAAGTTGTGGTCCTTATGTACAATGGAATATCACTCAGCCATGAAATCAACGTCCTAAGGCTAGTAGCAGCATGATGAGTGGATTTAGGTACGACGATTCTAAGTGAAATAAGTCACACAGAAAAAGACACTTATCATAAGATATCACTTATAGAGGGAATGTAAAAACCGCTACCCTTGAACTGAATTACAAAACAGAACAGAGTCACACGTTTAGAAAACACACTATGGCTGCTTAACGGGAAGGGTGGGGTGGGGTGATGCATAAAACAAGGGTTTCAAATTAGCTCAAATACCGTTCCATAAACCCAATATGTACTAGATAAGACCTACTCCTTGCTCAGTGAATTGGACTCAAAACCCCCTATTCACGGCCCAAGAATATATCTGACTAGTAAGAATCTTAAAAGCTATGTATTGATATCTCTCTGTAAGTGAGTCAAGTGGGTGTGAAGTGTCATAAACACAGCAGTGAAAAGCAGCTAAACCCCATTATAAAAATAAATTACTTTTAAAAACCTGTGAAAAAAAGACAGTGAAAGAGAGAGAAATTCTTACAAAATTCATTTAGGGGCAGTTATGCTACCTGGATTGACCATATCTAGACCCACAGCTGATTGAGACATAAGGGTGGACACTCTTGGGGCTGAGAGGTTTGGTGAGGTTGGGTGAGGAAATGCAGACCCTTTAAAGTAATACTGCGTGGTACCCATCCCATGGGTTCCAAATCTCCAGGTTCAAGGGCATCTTCTTACATCGAAAACATGCATGAGAAACCCAGAAGATGGTACACCGTGTGATCGCGAAAGGTTTCTAAAACGCACCTCATTTCTCATCTCCTTGTGCTCGGGTTTGCCATTCCAGCTGCTTTACTAGCAATCTCCCTCCTTGGAGAATCAGCACCTTTAACCTCCTGTTCCGTACAGGTTGCAATTTGTCCTGAAGATGAACGGGAAGAGGGGAAAACAATGAGAGACTAGCTCTAGGTGTTGGGACAGGCACAGGTCACTCTATTTTCCCATCAGGAAGAAGAATTAACCACAGGCTCAGCCTGCCACCCGGGACCAGAATAGGGCCTGAAGCAATCCTGCGCTTTTGCGGCCAGCTCCCAAGAAAGCGAGTTGAAAAATGGAGCTCAGGGGCACTGCAATTCACAAACCTGCAGACTTATAAATGATCACTCTCGTGCACAAATATATTGAGGGAAGGCAACGAAGAGGATTTGAAAGCAAGGCAGAATTGCAGGAAACAGATTTCAGGAGGGAGATTCGAATCGCCTTTAAAGCACAGGAAAAGCGGCAAAACCTCGACAAGATGCCCTTGGCCAAAAAGGGCGTATGCGTTTTTTCCTGAATATATTCAGGAAAAAACGCATACGCCCTTTTTGGCCAACCAAGCAACCTGGAAAGGCAAATCAGCGCTACAAAGAAGTCTCGCTTCCCATCGGTCAAAAGGGCCATGCTGAATAAAGTGTCAAAACCAGAAATGCAGGACAGGCCATGAGGAAACGGGAGCCTTGCTACGATGATGGGCGGGATGTAAATTGCCAACAGCCACTTTGGAGAAGTGTACGGTGTGTCCTGAAACATCTAAAAAACTCAGCTTAGAAAGCATAGGGCACTTCCACTCATGGGCCTATAAAGTGGGAAAATTAAAAACCAGCAAGACACAGGCACCCCAAAGTTTAGGGCTGCTCTGTTGACAAGAACCTCCAACTTCGTTACACCTTAAATATCCCAGGAAAGAGAAAAATGGATAAAGAAGTTGTGGTCCTTATGTACAATGGAATATCACTCAGCCATGAAATCAACGTCCTAAGGCTAGTAGCAGCATGATGAGTGGATTTAGGTACGACGATTCTAAGTGAAATAAGTCACACAGAAAAAGACACTTATCATAAGATATCACTTATAGAGGGAATGAAAAAACCGCTACCCTTGAACTGAATTACAAAACAGAACAGAGTCACACGTTTAGAAAACACACTATGGCTGCTTAACGGGAAAGGTGAGGTGGGGTGATGCATAAAACAAGGGTTTCAAATTAGCTCAAATACCGTTGCATAAACCCAATATGTACTAGACAAGACCTACTCCTTGCTCAGTGAATTGGATTCAAAACCCCCTATTCACGGCCCAAGAATATATCTGACTAGTAAGAATCTTAAAACCTATGTATTGATATCTCTCTGTAAGTGAGTCAAGTGGGTGTGAAGTGTCATAAACACAGCAGTGAAAAGCAGCTAAACCCCATTATAAAAATAAATTACTTTTAAAAACCTGTGAAAAAAAGACAGTGAAAGAGAGAGAAATTCTTACAAAATTCATTTAGGGGCAGTTATGCTACCTGGATTGACCATATCTAGACCCACAGCTGATTGAGACATAAGGGTTGACACTCTTGGGGCTGAGAGGTTTGGTGAGGTTGGGTGAGGAAACGCAGACCCTTTAAAGTAATACTGCGTGATACCCATCCCATGGGTTCCAAATCTCCAGGTTCAAGGGCATCTTCCTACATCGAAAACATGCATGAGAAACCCAGAAGATGGTACACCGTGTGATCGCGAAAGGTTTCTAAAACGCACCTCATTTCTCATCTCCTTGTGCTCGGGTTCGCCATTCCAGCTGCTTTACTAGCAATCTTCCTCCTTGGAGAATCAGCACCTTTAACCTCCTGTTCCGTACAGGTTGCAATTTGTCCTGAGGATGAACGGGAAGAGGGGAAAACAATGAGAGACTAGCTCTAGGTGTTGGGACAGGCACAGGTCACTCTATTTTCCCATCAGGAAGAAGAATTAACCACAGCTCAGCCTGCCGCCCGGGACCAGAATAGGGCCTGAAGCAATCCTGCGCTTTTGCGGCCAGCTCCCAAGAAAGCGAGTTGAAAAATGGAGCTCAGGGGCACTGCAATTCACAAACCTGCAGACTTATAAATGATCACTCTCGTGCACAAATATATTGAGGGAAGGCAACGAAGAGGATTTGAAAGCAAGGCAGAATTGCAGGAAACAGATTTCAGGAGGGAGATTCGAATCGCCTTTAAAGCACAGGAAAAGCGGCAAAACCTCGACAAGATGCCCTTGGCCAAAAAGGGCGTATGCGTTTTTTCCTGAATATATTCAGGAAAAAACGCATACGCCCTTTTTGGCCAACCAAGCAACCTGGAAAGGCAAATCAGCGCTACAAAGAAGTCTCGCTTCCCATCGGTCAAAAGGGCCATGCTGAATAAAGTGTCAAAATCAGAAATGCAGGACAGGCCATGAGGAAACGGGAGCCTTGCTACGATGATGGGCGGGATGTAAATTGCCAACAGCCACTTTGGAGAGGTGTACGGTGTGTCCTGAAACATCTAAAAAACTCAGCTTAGAGAGCATAGGGCACTTCCACTCATGGGCCTATAAAGTGGGAAAATTAAAAACCAGCAAGACACAGGCACCCCAAAGTTTAGGGCTGCTCTGTTGACAAGAACCTCCAACTTCGTTACACCTTAAATATCCCAGGAAAGAGAAAAATGGATAAAGAAGTTGTGGTCCTTATGTACAATGGAATATCACTCAGCCATGAAATCAACGTCATAAGGCTAGTAGCAGCATGATGAGTGGATTTAGGTACGACGATTCTAAGTGAAATAAGTCACACAGAAAAAGACACTTATCATAAGATATCACTTATAGAGGGAATGAAAAAACCGCTACCCTTGAACTGAATTACAAAACAGAACAGAGTCACACGTTTAGAAATCACACTATGGCTGCTTAACGGGAAAGGTGAGGTGGGGTGATGCATAAAACAAGGGTTTCAAATTAGCTCAAATGCCGTTCCATAAACCCAATATGTACTAGACAAGACCTACTCCTTGCTCAGTGAATTGGACTCAAAACCCCCTATTCACGGCCCAAGAATATATCTGACTAGTAAGAATCTTAAAACCTATGTATTGATATCTCTCTGTAAGTGAGTCAAGTGGGTGTGAATTGACATAAACACAGCAGTGAAAAGCAGCTAAACCCCATTGTAAAAATAAATTACTTTTAAAAACCTGTGAAAAAAAGACAGTGAAAGAGAGAGAAATTCTTACAAAATTCGTTTAGGGGCAGTTATGCTACCTGGATTGACCATATCTAGACCCACAGCTGATTGAGACATAAGGGTGGACACTCTTGGGGCTGAGAGGTTTGGTGAGGTTGGGTGAGGAAACGCAGACCCTTTAAAGTAATACTGCGTGGTACCCATCCCATCGGTTCCAAATCTCCAGGTTCAAGGGCATCTTCCTACATCGAAAACATGCATGAGAAACCCAGAAGATGGTACACCGTGTGATCGCGAAAGGTTTCTAAAACGCACCTCATTTCTCATCTCCTTGTGCTCGGGTTCGCCATTCCAGCTGCTTTACTAGCAATCTCCCTCCTTGGAGAATCAGCACCTTTAACCTCCTGTTCCGTACAGGTTGCAATTTGTCCTGAGGATGAACGGGAAGAGGGGAAAACAATGAGAGACTAGCTCTAGGTGTTGGGACAGGCACAGATCACTCTATTTTCCCATCAGGAAGAAGAATTAACCACAGGCTCAGCCTGCCGCCCGGGACCAGAATAGGGCCTGAAGCAATCCTGCGCTTTTGCGGCCAGCTCCCAAGAAAGCAAGTTGAAAAATGGAGCTCAGGGGTACTGCAATTCACAAACCTGCAGATTTATAAATGATCACTCTCGTCCACAAATATATTGAGGGAAGGCAACGAAGAGGATTTGAAAGCAAGGCAGAATTGCAGGAAACAGATTTCAGGAGGGAGATTCAAATCGCCTTTAAAGCACAGGAAAAGCGGCAAAACCTCGACAAGATGCCCTTGGCCAAAAAGGGCGTATGCGTTTTTTCCTGAATATATTCAGGAAAAAACGCATACGCCCTTTTTGGCCAACCAAGCAACCTGGAAAGGCAAATCAGCGCTACAAAGAAGTCTCGCTTCCCATCGGTCAAAAGGGCCATGCTGAATAAAGTGTCAAAACCAGAAATGCAGGACAGGCCATGAGGAAACGGGAGCCTTGCTACGATGATGGGCGGGATGTAAATTGCCAACAGCCACTTTGGAGAGGTGTACGGTGTGTCCTGAAACATCTAAAAAACTCAGCTTAGAGAGCATAGGGCACTTCCACTCATGGGCCTATAAAGTGGGAAAATTAAAAACCAGCAAGACACAGGCACCCCAAAGTTAAGGGCTGCTCTGTTGACAAGAACCTCCAACTTCGTTACACCTTAAATATCCCAGGAAAGAGAAAAATGGATAAAGAAGTTGTGGTCCTTATGTACAATGGAATATCACTCAGCCATGAAATCAACGTCCTAAGGCTAGTAGCAGCATGATGAGTGGATTTAGGTACGACGATTCTAAGTGAAATAAGTCACACAGAAAAAGACACTTATCATAAGATATCACTTATAGAGGGAATGTAAAAACCGCTAACCTTGAACTGAATTACAAAACAGAACAGAGTCACACGTTTAGAAAACACACTATGGCTGCTTAACGGGAAGGGTGAGGTGGGGTGATGCATAAAACAAGGGTTTCAAATTAGCTCAAATACCGTTCCATAAACCCAATATGTACTAGACAAGACCTACTCCTTGCTCAGTGAATTGGACTCAAAACCCCCTATTCACGGCCCAAGAATATATCTGACTAGTAAGAATCTTAAAACCTATGTATTGATATCTCTCTGTAAGTGAGTCAAGTGGGTGTGAAGTGTCATAAACACAGCAGTGAAAAGCAGCTAAACCCCATTATAAAAATAAATTACTTTTAAAAACCTGTGGAAAAAAGACAGTGAAAGAGAGAGAAATTCTTACAAAATTCATTTAGGGGCAGTTATGCTACCTGGATTGACCATATCTAGACCCACAGCTGATTGAGACATAAGGGTGGACACTCTTGGGGCTGAGAGGTTTGGTGAGGTTGGGTGAGGAAACGCAGACCCTTTAAAGTAATACTGCCTGGTACCCATCCCATGGGTCCCAAATCTCCAGTTTCAAGGGCATCTTCCTACATCGAAAACATGCATGAGAAACCCAGAAGATGGTACACCGTGTGATCGGGAAAAGTTTCTAAAACACACCTCATTTCTCATCTCCTTGTGCTCGGGTTCGCCATTCCAGCCGCTTTACTAGCAATCTCCCTCCTTGGAGAATCAGCACCTTTAACCTCCTGTTCCGTACAGGTTGCAATTTGTCCTGAGGATGAACGGGAAGAGGGGAAAACAATGAGAGACTAGCTCTAGGTGTTGGGACAGGCACAGGTCACTCTATTTTCCCATCAGGAAGAAGAATTAACCACAGGCTCAGCCTGCCGCCCGGGACCAGAATAGGGCCTGAAGCCATCCTGCGCTTTTGCGGCCAGCTCCCAAGAAAGCGAGTTGAAAAATGGAGCTCAGGGGCACTGCAATTCACAAACCTGCAGACTTATAAATGATCACTCTCGTCCACAAATATATTGAGGGAAGGCAACGAAGAGGATTTGAAAGCAAGGAAGAATTGCAGGAAATAGATTTCAGGAGGGAGATTCGAATCGCCTTTAAAGCCCAGGAAAAGCGGCAAAACCTCGACAAGATGCCCTTGGCCAAAAAGGGCGTATGCGTTTTTTCCTGAATATATTCAGGAAAAAACGCATACGCCCTTTTTGGCCAACCAAGCAACCTGGAAAGGCAAATCAGCGCTACAAAGAAGTCTCGCTCCCCATCGGTCAAAAGGGCCATGCTGAATAAAATATCAAAACCAGAAATGCAGGGCAGGCCATGAGGAAACGGGAGCCTTGCTACGATGATGGGAGGGATGTAAATTGCCAACAGCCACTCTGAAGAAGTGTACGGTGTGTCCTGAAACATCTAAAAAACTCAGCTTAGAGAGCATAGGGCACTTCCACTCATGGGCGTATAAAGTGGGAAAATTAAAAACCAGCAAGACACAGGCACCCCAAAGTTTAGGCCTGCTCTGTTGAAAAGAACCTCCAACATCGTTACACCTTAAATATCCCAGGAAAGAGAAAAATGGATAAAGAAGTTGTGGTCCTTATGTACAATGGAATATCACTCAGCCATGAAATCAACGTCATAAGGCTATTAGCAGCATGATGAGTGGATTTAGGTACGACGATTCTAAGTGAAATAAGTCACACAGAAAAAGACACTTATCATAAGATATCACTTATAGAGGGAATGAAAAAACCGCTACCCTTGAACTGAATTACAAAACAGAACAGAGTCACACGTTTAGAAAACACACTATGGCTGCTTAACGGGAAAGGTGAGGTGGGGTGATGCATAAAACAAGGGTTTCAAATTAGCTCAAATACCGTTCCATAAACCCAATATGTACTAGACAAGACCTACTCCTTGCTCAGTGAATTGGACTCAAAACCCCCTATTCACGGCCCAAGAATATATCTGACTAGTAAGAATCTTAAAACCTATGTATTGATATCTCTCTGTAAGTGAGTCAAGTGGGTGTGAAGTGACATAAACACAGCAGTGAAAAGCAGCTAAACCCCATTATAAAAATCAATTACTTTTAAAAACCTGTGAAAAAAAGACAGTGAAAGAGAGAGAAATTCTTACAAAATTCGTTTAGGGGCAGTTATGCTACCTGGATTGACCATATCTAGACCCACAGCTGATTGAGACATAAGGGTGGACACTCTTGGGGCTGAGAGGTTTGGTGAGGTTGGGTGAGGAAACGCAGACCCTTTAAAGTAATACTGCGTGGTACCCATCCCATGGGTTCCAAATCTCCAGGTTCAAGGGCATCTTCCTACATCGAAAACATGCATGAGAAACCCAGAAGATGGTACACCGTGTGATCGCGAAAGGTTTCTAAAACGCACCTCATTTCTCATCTCCTTGTGCTCGGGTTCGCCATTCCAGCTGCTTTACTAGCAATCTCCCTCCTTGGAGAATCAGCACCTTTAACCTCCTGTTCCGTACAGGTTGCAATTTGTCCTGAGGATGAACGGGAAGAGGGGAAAACAATGAGAGACTAGCTCTAGGTGTTGGGACAGGCACAGGTCACTCTATTTTCCCATCAGGAAGAAGAATTAACCACAGGCTCAGCCTGCCGCCCGGGACCAGAATACGGCCTGAAGCAATCCTGCGCTTTAGCGGCCAGCTCCCAAGAAAGCGAGTTGAAAAATGGAGCTCAGTGGTACTGCAATTCACAAACCTGCAGACTTATAAATGATCACTCTCGTCCACAAATATATTGAGGGAAGGCAAAGAAGAGGATTTGAAAGCAAGGCAGAATTGCAGGAAACAGATTTCAGGAGGGAGATTCAAATCGCCTTTAAAGCACAGGAAAAGCGGCAAAACCTCGACAAGATGCCCTTGGCCAAAAAGGGCGTATGCGTTTTTTCCTGAATATATTCAGGAAAAAACGCATACGACCTTTTTGGCCAACCAAGCAACCTGGAAAGGCAAATCAGCGCTACAAAGAAGTCTCGCTTCCCATCGGTCAAAAGGGCCATGCTGAATAAAGTGTCAAAACCAGAAATGCAGGACAGGCCATGAGGAAACGGGAGCCTTGCTACGATGATGGGCGGGATGTAAATTGCCAACAGCCACTTTGGAGAGGTGTACGGTGTGTCCTGAAACATCTAAAAAACTCAGCTTAGAGAGCATAGGGCACTTCCACTCATGGGCCTATAAAGTGGGAAAATTAAAAACCAGCAAGACACAGGCACCCCAAAGTTAAGGGCTGCTCTGTTGACAAGAACCTCCAACTTCGTTACACCTTAAATATCCCAGGAAAGAGAAAAATGGATAAAGAAGTTGTGGTCCTTATGTACAATGGAATATCACTCAGCCATGAAATCAACGTCCTAAGGCTAGTAGCAGCATGATGAGTGGATTTAGGTACGACGATTCTAAGTGAAATAAGTCACACAGAAAAAGACACTTATCATAAGATATCACTTATAGAGGGAATGTAAAAACCGCTAACCTTGAACTGAATTACAAAACAGAACAGAGTCACACGTTTAGAAAACACACTATGGCTGCTTAACGGGAAGGGTGAGGTGGGGTGATGCATAAAACAAGGGTTTCAAATTAGCTCAAATACCGTTCCATAAACCCAATATGTACTAGACAAGACCTACTCCTTGCTCAGTGAATTGGACTCAAAACCCCCTATTCACGGCCCAAGAATATATCTGACTAGTAAGAATCTTAAAACCTATGTATTGATATCTCTCTGTAAGTGAGTCAAGTGGGTGTGAAGTGTCATAAACACAGCAGTGAAAAGCAGCTAAACCCCATTATAAAAATAAATTACTTTTAAAAACCTGTGGAAAAAAGACAGTGAAAGAGAGAGAAATTCTTACAAAATTCATTTAGGGGCAGTTATGCTACCTGGATTGACCATATCTAGACCCACAGCTGATTGAGACATAAGGGTGGACACTCTTGGGGCTGAGAGGTTTGGTGAGGTTGGGTGAGGAAACGCAGACCCTTTAAAGTAATACTGCCTGGTACCCATCCCATGGGTCCCAAATCTCCAGTTTCAAGGGCATCTTCCTACATCGAAAACATGCATGAGAAACCCAGAAGATGGTACACCGTGTGATCGGGAAAAGTTTCTAAAACACACCTCATTTCTCATCTCCTTGTGCTCGGGTTCGCCATTCCAGCCGCTTTACTAGCAATCTCCCTCCTTGGAGAATCAGCACCTTTAACCTCCTGTTCCGTACAGGTTGCAATTTGTCCTGAGGATGAACGGGAAGAGGGGAAAACAATGAGAGACTAGCTCTAGGTGTTGGGACAGGCACAGGTCACTCTATTTTCCCATCAGGAAGAAGAATTAACCACAGGCTCAGCCTGCCGCCCGGGACCAGAATAGGGCCTGAAGCCATCCTGCGCTTTTGCGGCCAGCTCCCAATAAAGCGAGTTGAAAAATGGAGCTCAGGGGCACTGCAATTCACAAACCTGCAGAC
Source organism: Balaenoptera physalus (assembly GCF_965194825.1). Taxonomy (NCBI): domain Eukaryota; kingdom Metazoa; phylum Chordata; class Mammalia; order Artiodactyla; family Balaenopteridae; genus Balaenoptera; species Balaenoptera physalus. Next base: position 95,171,792 of record NC_138883.1, on the reverse strand, counting down.
TTATAAATGATCACTCTCGTCCACAAATATATTGAGGGAAGGCAACGAAGAGGATTTGAAAGCAAGGAAGAATTGCAGGAAATAGATTTCAGGAGGGAGATTCGAATCGCCTTTAAAGCCCAGGAAAAGCGGCAAAACCTCGACAAGATGCCCTTGGCCAAAAAGGGCGTATGCGTTTTTTCCTGAATATATTCAGGAAAAAACGCATACGCCCTTTTTGGCCAACCAAGCAACCTGGAAAGGCAAATCAGCGCTACAAAGAAGTCTCGCTCCCCATCGGTCAAAAGGGCCATGCTGAATAAAATATCAAAACCAGAAATGCAGGGCAGGCCATGAGGAAACGGGAGCCTTGCTACGATGATGGGAGGGATGTAAATTGCCAACAGCCACTCTGAAGAAGTGTACGGTGTGTCCTGAAACATCTAAAAAACTCAGCTTAGAGAGCATAGGGCACTTCCACTCATGGGCGTATAAAGTGGGAAAATTAAAAACCAGCAAGACACAGGCACCCCAAAGTTTAGGCCTGCTCTGTTGAAAAGAACCTCCAACATCGTTACACCTTAAATATCCCAGGAAAGAGAAAAATGGATAAAGAAGTTGTGGTCCTTATGTACAATGGAATATCACTCAGCCATGAAATCAACGTCATAAGGCTAGTAGCAGCATGATGAGTGGATTTAGGTACGACGATTCTAAGTGAAATAAGTCACACAGAAAAAGACACTTATCATAAGATATCACTTATAGAGGGAATGAAAAAACCGCTACCCTTGAACTGAATTACAAAACAGAACAGAGTCACACGTTTAGAAAACACACTATGGCTGCTTAACGGGAAAGGTGAGGTGGGGTGATGCATAAAACAAGGGTTTCAAATTAGCTCAAATACCGTTCCATAAACCCAATATGTACTAGACAAGACCTACTCCTTGCTCAGTGAATTGGACTCAAAACCCCCTATTCACGGCCCAAGAATATATCTGACTAGTAAGAATCTTAAAACCTATGTATTGATATCTCTCTGTAAGTGAGTCAAGTGGGTGTGAAGTGACATAAACACAGCAGTGAAAAGCAGCTAAACCCCATTATAAAAATCAATTACTTTTAAAAACCTGTGAAAAAAAGACAGTGAAAGAGAGAGAAATTCTTACAAAATTCGTTTAGGGGCAGTTATGCTACCTGGATTGACCATATCTAGACCCACAGCTGATTGAGACATAAGGGTGGACACTCTTGGGGCTGAGAGGTTTGGTGAGGTTGGGTGAGGAAACGCAGACCCTTTAAAGTAATACTGCGTGGTACCCATCCCATGGGTTCCAAATCTCCAGGTTCAAGGGCATCTTCCTACATCGAAAACATGCATGAGAAACCCAGAAGATGGTACACCGTGTGATCGCGAAAGGTTTCTAAAACGCACCTCATTTCTCATCTCCTTGTGCTCGGGTTCGCCATTCCAGCTGCTTTACTAGCAATCTCCCTCCTTGGAGAATCAGCACCTTTAACCTCCTGTTCCGTACAGGTTGCAATTTGTCCTGAGGATGAACGGGAAGAGGGGAAAACAATGAGAGACTAGCTCTAGGTGTTGGGACAGGCACAGGTCACTCTATTTTCCCATCAGGAAGAAGAATTAACCACAGGCTCAGCCTGCCGCCCGGGAGCAGAATACGGCCTGAAGCAATCCTGCGCTTTTGCGGCCAGCTCCCAAGAAAGCGAGTTGAAAAATGGAGCTCAGGGGTACTGCAATTCACAAACCTGCAGACTTATAAATGATCACTCTCGTCCACAAATATATTGAGGGAAGGCAACGAAGAGGATTTGAAAGCAAGGCAGAATTGCAGGAAACAGATTTCAGGAGGGAGATTCAAATCGCCTTTAAAGCACAGGAAAAGCGGCAAAACCTCGACAAGATGCCCTTGGCCAAAAAGGGCGTATGCGTTTTTTCCTGAATATATTCAGGAAAAAACGCATACGCCCTTTTTGGCCAACCAAGCAACCTGGAAAGGCAAATCAGCGCTACAAAGAAGTCTCGCTTCCCATCGGTCAAAAGGGCCATGCTGAATAAAGTGTCAAAACCAGAAATGCAGGACAGGCCATGAGGAAACGGGAGCCTTGCTACGATGATGGGCGGGATGTAAATTGCCAACAGCCACTTTGGAGAGGTGTACGGTGTGTCCTGAAACATCTAAAAAACTCAGCTTAGAGAGCATAGGGCACTTCCACTCATGGGCCTATAAAGTGGGAAAATTAAAAACCAGCAAGACACAGGCACCCCAAAGTTAAGGGCTGCTCTGTTGACAAGAACCTCCAACTTCGTTACACCTTAAATATCCCAGGAAAGAGAAAAATGGATAAAGAAGTTGTGGTCCTTATGTACAATGGAATATCACTCAGCCATGAAATCAACGTCCTAAGGCTAGTAGCGGCATGATGAGTGGATTTAGGTACGACGATTCTAAGTGAAATAAGTCACACAGAAAAAGACACTTATCATAAGATATCACTTATAGAGGGAATGTAAAAACCGCTACCCTTGAACTGAATTACAAAACAGAACAGAGTCACACGTTTAGAAAACACACTATGGCTGCTTAACGGGAAGGGTGAGGTGGGGTGATGCATAAAACAAGGGTTTCAAATTAGCTCAAATACCGTTCCATAAACCCAATATGTACTAGACAAGACCTACTCCTTGCTCAGTGAATTGGACTCAAAACCCCCTATTCACGGCCCAAGAATATATCTGACTAGTAAGAATCTTAAAACCTATGTATTGATATCTCTCTGTAAGTGAGTCAAGTGGGTGTGAAGTGACATAAACACAGCAGTGAAAAGCAGCTAAACCCCATTATAAAAATAAATTACTTTTAAAAACCTGTGAAAAAAAGACAGTGAAAGAGAGAGAAATTCTTACAAAATTCATTTAGGGGCAGTTATGCTACCTGGATTGACCATATCTAGACCCACAGCTGATTGAGACATAAGGGTGGACACTCTTGGGGCTGAGAGGTTTGGTGAGGTTGGGTGAGGAAATGCAGACCCTTTAAAGTAATACTGCGTGGTAACCATCCCATGTGTTCCAAATCTCCAGGTTCAAGGGCATCTTCCTACATCGAAAACATGCATGAGTAACCCAGAGGATGGTACACCGTGTGATCGTGAAAGGTTTCTAAAACGCACCTCATTTCTCATCTCCTTGTGCTCGGGTTCGCCATTCCAGCTGCTTTACTAGCAATCTCCCTCCTTGGAGAATCAGCACCTTTAACCTCCTCTTCCGTACAGGTTGCAATTTGTCCTGAGGATGAACGGGAAGAGGGGAAAACAATGAGAGACTAGCTCTAGGTGTTGGGACAGGCACAGGTCACTCTATTTTCCCATCAGGAAGAAGAATTAACCACAGGCTCAGCCTGCCGCCCGGGACCAGAATAGGGCCTGAAGCAATCCTGCGCTTTTGCGGCCAGCTCCCAAGAAAGCGAGGTGAAAAAGGAGCTCAGGGGCACTGCAATTCACAAACCTGCAGACTTATAAATGATCACTCTCGTGCACAAATATATTGAGGGAAGGCAACGAAGAGGATTTGAAAGCAAGGCAGAATTGCAGGAAACAGATTTCAGGAGGGAGATTCGAATCGCCTTTAAAGCACAGGAAAAGCGGCAAAACCTCGACAAGATGCCCTTGGCCAAAAAGGGCGTATGCGTTTTTTCCTGAATATATTCAGGAAAAAACGCATACGCCCTTTTTGGCCAACCAAGCAACCTGGAAAGGCAAATCAGCGCTACAAAGAAGTCTCGCTTCCCATCGGTCAAAAGGGCCATGCTGAATAAAGTGTCAAAACCAGAAATGCAGGACAGGCCATGAGGAAACGGGAGCCTTGCTACGATGATGGGCGGGATGTAAATTGCCAACAGCCACTTTGGAGAGGTGTACGGTGTGTCCTGAAACATCTAAAAAACTCAGCTTAGAGAGCATAGGGCACTTCCACTCATGGGCCTATAAAGTGGGAAAATTAAAAACCAGCAAGACACAGGCACCCCAAAGTTAAGGGCTGCTCTGTTGACAAGAACCTCCAACTTCGTTACACGTTAAATATCCCAGGAAAGAGAAAAATGGATAAAGAAGTTGTGGTCCTTATGTACAATGGAATATCACTCAGCCATGAAATCAACGTCCTAAGGCTAGTAGCAGCATGATGAGTGGATTTAGGTACGACGATTCTAAGTGAAATAAGTCACACAGAAAAAGACACTTATCATAAGATATCACTTATAGAGGGAATGTAAAAACCGCTACCCTTGAACTGAATTACAAAACAGAACAGAGTCACACGTTTAGAAAACACACTATGGCTGCTTAACGGGAAGGGTGACGTGGGGTGATGCATAAAACAAGGGTTTCAAATTAGCTCAAATACCGTTCCATAAACCCAATATGTACTAGACAAGACCTACTCCTTGCTCAGTGAATTGGACTCAAAACCCCCTATTCACGGCCCAAGAATATATCTGACTAGTAAGAATCTTAAAACCTATGTATTGATATCTCTCTGTAAGTGAGTCAAGTGGGTGTGAAGTGTCATAAACACAGCAGTGAAAAGCAGCTAAACCCCATTATAAAAATAAATTACTTTTAAAAACCTGTGGAAAAAAGACAGTGAAAGAGAGAGAAATTCTTACAAAATTCATTTAGGGGCAGTTATGCTACCTGGATTGACCATATCTAGACCCACAGCTGATTGAGACATAAGGGTGGACACTCTTGGGGCTGAGAGGTTTGGTGAGGTTGGGTGAGGAAACGCAGACCCTTTAAAGTAATACTGCCTGGTACCCATCCCATGGGTTCCAAATCTCCAGGTTCAAGGGCATCTTCCTACATCGAAAACATGCATGAGAAACCCAGAAGATGGTACACCGTGTGATCGCGAAAGGTTTCTAAAACGCACCTCATTTCTCATCTCCTTGTGCTCGGGTTCGCCATTCCAGCTGCTTTACTAGCAATCTCCCTCCTTGGAGAATCAGCACCTTTAACCTCCTGTTCCGTACAGGTTGCAATTTGTCCTGAGGATGAACGGGAAGAGGGGAAAACAATGAGAGACTACCTCTAGGTGTTGGGACAGGCACAGGTTACTCTATTTTCCCATCAGGAAGAAGAATTAACCACAGGCTCAGCCTGCCGCCCGGGACCAGAATAGGGCCTGAAGCAATCCTGCGCTTTTGCGGCCAGCTCCCAAGAAAGCGAGGTGAAAAATGGAGCTCAGGGGCACTGCAATTCACAAACCTGCAGACTTATAAATGATCACTCTCGTGCACAAATATATTGAGGGAAGGCAACGAAGAGGATTTGAAAGCAAGGCAGAAGTGCAGGAAACAGATTTCAGGAGGGAGATTCAAATCGCCTTTAAAGCACAGGAAAAGCGGCAAAACCTCGACAAGATGCCCTTGGCCAAAAAGGGCGTATGCGTTTTTTCCTGAATATATTCAGGAAAAAACGCATACGCCCTTTTTGGCCAACCAAGCAACCTGGAAAGGCAAATCAGCGCTACAAAGAAGTCTCGCTTCCCATCGGTCAAAAGGGCCATGCTGAATAAAGTGTCAAAACCAGAAATGCAGGACAGGCCATGAGGAAACGGGAGCCTTGCTACGATGATGGGCGGGATGTAAATTGCCAACAGCCACTTTGGAGAGGTGTACGGTGTGTCCTGAAACATCTAAAAAACTCAGCTTAGAGAGCATAGGGCACTTCCACTCATGGGCCTATAAAGTGGGAAAATTAAAAACCAGCAAGACACAGGCACCCCAAAGTTTAGGGCTGCTCTGTTGACAAGAACCTCCAACTTCGTTACACCTTAAATATCCCAGGAAAGAGAAAAATGGATAAAGAAGTTGTGGTCCTTATGTACAATGGAATATCACTCAGCCATGAAATCAACGTCCTAAGGCTAGTAGCAGCATGATGAGTGGATTTAGGTACGACGATTCTAAGTGAAATAAGTCACACAGAAAAAGACACTTATCATAAGATATCACTTATAGAGGGAATGAAAAAACCGCTACCCTTGAACTGAATTACAAAACAGAACAGAGTCACACGTTTAGAAAACACACTATGGCTGCTTAACGGGAAAGGTGAGGTGGGGTGATGCATAAAACAAGGGTTTCAAATTAGCTCAAATACCGTTCCACAAACCCAATATGTACTAGACAAGACCTACTCCTTGCTCAGTGAATTGGACTCAAAACCCCCTATTCACGGCCCAAGAATATATCTGACTAGTAAGAATCTTAAAACCTATGTATTGATATCTCTCTGTAAGTGAGTCAAGTGGGTGTGAAGTGACATAAACACAGCAGTGAAAAGCAGCTAAACCCCATTATAAAAATCAATTACTTTTAAAAACCTGTGAAAAAAAGACAGTGAAAGAGAGAGAAATTCTTACAAAATTCGTTTAGGGGCAGTTATGCTACCTGGATTGACCATATCTAGACCCACAGCTGATTGAGACATAAGGGTGGACACTCTTGGGGCTGAGAGGTTTGGTGAGGTTGGGTGAGGAAACGCAGACCCTTTAAAGTAATACTGCGTGGTACCCATCCCATGGGTTCCAAATCTCCAGGTTCAAGGGCATCTTCCTACATCGAAAACATGCATGAGAAACCCAGAAGATGGTACACCGTGTGATCGCGAAAGGTTTCTAAAACGCACCTCATTTCTCATCTCCTTGTGCTCGCGTTCGCCATTCCAGCTGCTTTACTAGCAATCTCCCTCCTTGGAGAATCAGCACCTTTAACCTCCTGTTCCGTACAGCTTGCAATTTGTCCTGAGGATGAACGGGAAGAGGGGAAAACAATGAGAGACTAGCTCTAGGTGTTGGGACAGGCACAGGTCACTCTATTTTCCCATCAGGAAGAAGAATTAACCACAGGCTCAGCCTGCCGCCCGGGACCAGAATAGGGCCTGAAGCAATCCTGCGCTTTTGCGGCCAGCTCCCAAGAAAGCGAGGTGAAAAATGGAGCTCAGGGGCACTGCAATTCACAAACCTGCAGACTTATAAATGATCACTCTCGTCCACAAATATATTGAGGGAAGGCAACGAAGAGGATTTGAAAGCAAGGCAGAATTGCAGGAAACAGATTTCAGGAGGGAGATTCAAATCGCCTTTAAAGCACAGGAAAAGCGGCAAAACCTCGACAAGATGCCCTTGGCCAAAAAGGGCGTATGCGTGTTTTCCTGAATATATTCAGGAAAAGACGCATACGCCCTTTTTGGCCAACCAAGCAACCTGGAAAGGCAAATCAGCGCTACAAAGAAGTCTCGCTTCCCATCGGTCAAAAGGGCCATGCTGAATAAAGTGTCAAAACCAGAAATGCAGGACAGGCCATGAGGAAACGGGAGCCTTGCTACGATGATGGGCGGGATGTAAATTGCCAACAGCCACTTTGGAGAAGTGTACGGTGTGTCCTGAAACATCTAAAAAACTCAGCTTAGAGAGCATAGGGCACTTCCACTCATGGGCCTACAAAGTGGGAAAATTAAAAACCAGCAAGACACAGGCACCCCAAAGTTTAGGGCTGCTCTGTTGACAAGAACCTCCAACTTCGTTACACCTTAAATATCCCAGGAAAGAGAAAAATGGATAAAGAAGTTGTGGTCCTTATGTACAATGGAATATCACTCAGCCATGAAATCAACGTCCTAAGGCTCGTAGCAGCATGATGAGTGGATTTAGGTACGACGATTCTAAGTGAAATAAGTCACCCAGAAAAAGACACTTATCATAAGATATCACTTATAGAGGGAATGAAAAAACCGCTACCCTTGAACTGAATTACAAAACAGAACAGAGTCACACGTTTAGAAAACACACTATGGCTGCTTAACGGGAAAGGTGAGGTGGGGTGATGCATAAAACAAGGGTTTCAAATTAGCTCAAATACCGTTCCATAAACCCAATATGTACTAGACAAGACCTACTCCTTGCTCAGTGAATTGGACTCAAAACCCCCTATTCACGGCCCAAGAATATATCTGACTAGTAAGAATCTTAAAACCTATGTATTGATATCTCTCTGTAAGTGAGTCAAGTGGGTGTGAATTGACATAAACACAGCAGTGAAAAGCAGCTAAACCCCATTATAAAAATAAATTACTTTTAAAAACCTGTGAAAAAAAGACAGTGAAAGAGAGAGAAATTCTTACAAAATTCGTTTAGGGGCAGTTATGCTACCTGGATTGACCATATCTAGACCCACAGCTGATTGAGACATAAGGGTGGACACTCTTGGGGCTGAGAGGTTTGGTGAGGTTGGGTGAGGAAACGCAGACCCTTTAAAGTAATACTGCGTGGTACCCATCCCATCGGTTCCAAATCTCCAGGTTCAAGGGCATCTTCCTACATCGAAAACATGCATGAGAAACCCAGAAGATGGTACACCGTGTGATCGCGAAAGGTTTCTAAAACGCACCTCATTTCTCATCTCCTTGTGCTCGGGTTCGCCATTCCAGCTGCTTTACTAGCAATCTCCCTCCTTGGAGAATCAGCACCTTTAACCTCCTGTTCCGTACAGGTTGCAATTTGTCCTGAGGATGAACGGGAAGAGGGGAAAACAATGAGAGACTAGCTCTAGGTGTTGGGACAGGCACAGATCACTCTATTTTCCCATCAGGAAGAAGAATTAACCACAGGCTCAGCCTGCCGCCCGGGACCAGAATAGGGCCTGAAGCAATCCTGCGCTTTTGCGGCCAGCTCCCAAGAAAGCGAGTTGAAAAATGGAGCTCAGGGATACTGCAATTCACAAACCTGCAGACTTATAAATGATCACTCTCGTCCACAAATATATTGAGGGAAGGCAACGAAGAGGATTTGAAAGCAAGGCAGAATTGCAGGAAACAGATTTCAGGAGGGAGATTCAAATCGCCTTTAAAGCACAGGAAAAGCGGCAAAACCTCGACAAGATGCCCTTGGCCAAAAAGGGCGTATGCGTTTTTTCCTGAATATATTCAGGAAAAAACGCATACGCCCTTTTTGGCCAACCAAGCAACCTGGAAAGGCAAATCAGCGCTACAAAGAAGTCTCGCTTCCCATCGGTCAAAAGGGCCATGCTGAATAAAGTGTCAAAACCAGAAATGCAGGACAGTCCATGAGGAAACGGGAGCCTTGCTACGATGATGGGCGGGATGTAAATTGCCAACAGCCACTTTGGAGAGGTGTACGGTGTGTCCTGAAACATCTAAAAAACTCAGCTTAGAGAGCATAGGGCACTTCCACTCATGGGCCTATAAAGTGGGAAAATTAAAAACCAGCAAGACACAGGCACCCCAAAGTTAAGGGCTGCTCTGTTGACAAGAACCTCCAACTTCGTTACACCTTAAATATCCCAGGAAAGAGAAAAATGGATAAAGAAGTTGTGGTCCTTATGTACAATGGAATATCACTCAGCCATGAAATCAACGTCCTAAGGCTAGTAGCAGCATGATGAGTGGATTTAGGTATGACGATTCTAAGTGAAATAAGTCACACAGAAAAAGACACTTATCATAAGATATCACTTATAGAGGGAATGTAAAAACCGCTACCCTTGAACTGAATTACAAAACAGAACAGAGTCTCACGTTTAGAAAACACACTATGGCTGCTTAACGGGAAGGGTGAGGTGGGGTGATGCATAAAACAAGGGTTTCAAATTAGCTCAAATACCGTTCCATAAACCCAATATGTACTACACAAGACCTACTCCTTGCTCAGTGAATTGGACTCAAAACCCCCTATTCACGGCCCAAGAATATATCTGACTAGTAAGAATCTTAAAACCTATGTATTGATATCTCTCTGTAAGTGAGTCAAGTGGGTGTGAAGTGTCATAAACACAGCAGTGAAAAGCAGCTAAACCACATTATAAAAATAAATTACTTTTAAAAACCTGTGAAAAAAAGACAGTGAAAGAGAGAGAAATTCTTACAAAATTCATTTAGGGGCAGTTATGCTACCTGGATTGACCATATCTAGACCCACAGCTGATTGAGACATAAGGGTGGACACTCTTGGGGCTGAGAGGTTTGGTGAGGTTGGGTGAGGGAATGCAGACCCTTTAAAGTAATACTGCGTGGTACCCATCCCATGGGTTCCAAATCTCCAGGTTCAAGGGCCTCTTCCTACATCGAAAACATGCATGAGAAACCCAGAAGATGGTACACCGTGTGATCACGAAAGGTTTCTAAAACGCACCTCATTTCTCATCTCCTTGTGCTCGGGTTCGCCATTCCAGCTGCTTTACTAGCAATCTCCCTCCTTGGAGAATCAGCACCTTTAACCTCCTGTTCCGTACAGGTTGCAATTTGTCCTGAGGATGAACGGGAAGAGGGGAAAACAATGAGAGACTAGCTCTAGGTGTTGGGACAGGCACAGGTCACTCTATTTTCCCATCAGGAAGAAGAATTAACCACAGGCTCAGCCTGCCGCCCGGGACCAGAATAGGGCCTGAAGCAATCCTGCGCTTTTGCGGCCAGCTCCCAAGAAAGCGAGTTGAAAAATGGAGCTCAGGGGCACTGCAATTCACAAACCTGCAGACTTATAAATGATCACTCTCGTGCACAAATATATTGAGGGAAGGCAACGAAGAGGATTTGAAAGCAAGGCAGAATTGCAGGAAACAGATTTCAGGAGGGAGATTCGAATCGCCATTAAAGCACAGGAAAAGCGGCAAAACCTCGACAAGATGCCCTTGGCCAAAAAGGGCGTATGCGTTTTTTCCTGAATATATTCAGGAAAAAACGCATACGCCCTTTTTGGCCAACCAAGCAACCTGGAAAGGCAAATCAGCGCTACAAAGAAGTCTCGCTTCCCATCGGTCAAAAGGGCCATGCTGAATAAAGTGTCAAAACCAGAAATGCAGGACAGGCCATGAGGAAACGGGAGCCTTGCTACGATGATGGGCGGGATGTAAATAGCCAACAGCCACTTTGGAGAGGTGTACGGTGTGTCCTGAAACATCTAAAAAACTCAGCTTAGAGAGCATAGGGCACTTCCACTCATGGGCCTATAAAGTGGGAAAATTAAAAACCAGCAAGACACAGGCACCCCAAAGTTTAGGGCTGCTCTGTTGACAAGAACCTCCAACTTCGTTACACCTTAAATATCCCAGGAAAGAGAAAAATGGATAAAGAAGTTGTGGTCCTTATGTACAATGGAATATCACTCAGCCATGAAATCAACGTCCTAAGGCTAGTAGCAGCATGATGAGTGGATTTAGGTATGACGATTCTAAGTGAAATAAGTCACACAGAAAAAGACACTTATCATAAGATATCACTTATAGAGGGAATGTAAAAACCGCTACCCTTGAACTGAATTACAAAACAGAACAGAGTCTCACGTTTAGAAAACACACTATGGCTGCTTAACGGGAAGGGTGAGGTGGGGTGATGCATAAAACAAGGGTTTCAAATTAGCTCAAATACCGTTCCATAAACCCAATATGTACTACACAAGACCTACTCCTTGCTCAGTGAATTGGACTCAAAACCCCCTATTCACGGCCCAAGAATATATCTGACTAGTAAGAATCTTAAAACCTATGTATTGATATCTCTCTGTAAGTGAGTCAAGTGGGTGTGAAGTGTCATAAACACAGCAGTGAAAAGCAGCTAAACCACATTATAAAAATAAATTACTTTTAAAAACCTGTGAAAAAAAGACAGTGAAAGAGAGAGAAATTCTTACAAAATTCATTTAGGGGCAGTTATGCTACCTGGATTGACCATATCTAGACCCACAGCTGATTGAGACATAAGGGTGGACACTCTTGGGGCTGAGAGGTTTGGTGAGGTTGGGTGAGGGAATGCAGACCCTTTAAAGTAATACTGCGTGGTACCCATCCCATGGGTTCCAAATCTCCAGGTTCAAGGGCCTCTTCCTACATCGAAAACATGCATGAGAAACCCAGAAGATGGTACACCGTGTGATCACGAAAGGTTTCTAAAACGCACCTCATTTCTCATCTCCTTGTGCTCGGGTTCGCCATTCCAGCTGCTTTACTAGCAATCTCCCTCCTTGGAGAATCAGCACCTTTAACCTCCTGTTCCGTACAGGTTGCAATTTGTCCTGAGGATGAACGGGAAGAGGGGAAAACAATGAGAGACTAGCTCTAGGTGTTGGGACAGGCACAGGTCACTCTATTTTCCCATCAGGAAGAAGAATTAACCACAGGCTCAGCCTGCCGCCCGGGACCAGAATAGGGCCTGAAGCAATCCTGCGCTTTTGCGGCCAGCTCCCAAGAAAGCGAGTTGAAAAATGGAGCTCAGGGGCACTGCAATTCACAAACCTGCAGACTTATAAATGATCACTCTCGTGCACAAATATATTGAGGGAAGGCAACGAAGAGGATTTGAAAGCAAGGCAGAATTGCAGGAAACAGATTTCAGGAGGGAGATTCGAATCGCCATTAAAGCACAGGAAAAGCGGCAAAACCTCGACAAGATGCCCTTGGCCAAAAAGGGCGTATGCGTTTTTTCCTGAATATATTCAGGAAAAAACGCATACGCCCTTTTTGGCCAACCAAGCAACCTGGAAAGGCAAATCAGCGCTACAAAGAAGTCTCGCTTCCCATCGGTCAAAAGGGCCATGCTGAATAAAGTGTCAAAACCAGAAATGCAGGACAGGCCATGAGGAAACGGGAGCCTTGCTACGATGATGGGCGGGATGTAAATTGCCAACAGCCACTTTGGAGAAGTGTACGGTGTGTCCTGAAACATCTAAAAAACTCAGCTTAGAGAGCATAGGGCACTTCCACTCATGGGCCTATAAAGTGGGAAAATTAAAAACCAGCAAGACACAGGCACCCCAAAGTTTAGGGCTGCTCTGTTGACAAGAACCTCCAACTTCGTTACACCTTAAATATCCCAGGAAAGAGAAAAATGGATAAAGAAGTTGTGGTCCTTATGTACAATGGAATATCACTCAGCCATGAAATCAACGTCCTAAGGCTAGTAGCAGCATGATGAGTGGATTTAGGTACGACGATTCTAAGTGAAATAAGTCACACAGAAAAAGACACTTATCATAAGATATCACTTATAGAGGGAATGTAAAAACCGCTACCCTTGAACTGAATTACAAAACAGAACAGAGTCACACTTTTAGAAAACACATTATGGCTGCTTAACGGGAAGGGTGAGGTGGGGTGATGCATAAAACAAGGGTTTCAAATTAGCTCAAATACCGTTCCATAAACCCAATATGTACTAGACAAGACCTACTCCTTGCTCAGTGAATTGGACTCAAAACCCCCTATTCACGGCCCAAGAATATATCTGACTAGTAAGAATCTTAAAACCTATGTATTGATATCTCTCTGTAAGTGAGTCAAGTGGGTGTGAAGTGTCATAAACACAGCAGTGAAAAGCAGCTAAACCCCATTATAAAAATAAATTACTTTTAAAAACCTGTGGAAAAAAGACAGTGAAAGAGAGAGAAATTCTTACAAAATTCATTTAGGGGCAGTTATGCTACCTGGATTGACCATATCTAGACCCACAGCTGATTGAGACATAAGGGTGGACACTCTTGGGGCTGAGAGGTTTGGTGAGGTTGGGTGAGGAAACGCAGACCCTTTAAAGTAATACTGCCTGGTACCCATCCCATGGGTTCCAAATCTCCAGGTTCAAGGGCATCTTCCTACATCGAAAACATGCATGAGAAACCCAGAAGATGGTACACCGTGTGATCCCGAAAGGTTTCTAAAACGCACCTCATTTCTCATCTCCTTGTGCTCGGGTTCGCCATTCCAGCTGCTTTACTAGCAATCTCCCTCCTTGGAGAATCAGCACCTTTAACCTCCTGTTCCGTACAGGTTGCAATTTGTCCTGAGGATGAACGGGAAGAGGGGAAAACAATGAGAGACTAGCTCTAGGTGTTGGGACAGGCACAGGTCACTCTATTTTCCCATCAGGAAGAAGAATTAACCACAGGCTCAGCCTGCCGCCCGGGACCAGAATAGGGCCTGAAGCAATCCTGCGCTTTTGCGGCCAGCTCCCAAGAAAGCGAGGTGAAAAATGGAGCTCAGGGGCACTGCAATTCACAAACCTGCAAACTTATAAATGATCACTCTCGTCCACAAATATATTGAGGGAAGGCAACGAAGAGGATTTGAAAGCAAGGCAGAATTGCAGGAAACAGATTTCAGGAGGGAGATTCAAATCGCCTTTAAAGCACAGGAAAAGCGGCAAAACCTCGACAAGATGCCCTTGGCCAAAAAGGGCGTATGCGTTTTTTCCTGAATATATTCAGGAAAAAACGCATACGCCCTTTTTGGCCAACCAAGCAACCTGGAAAGGCAAATCAGCGCTACAAAGAAGTCTCGCTTCCCATCGGTCAAAAGGGCCATGCTGAATAAAGTGTCAAAACCAGAAATGCAGGACAGGCCATGAGGAAACGGGAGCCTTGCTACGATGATGGGCGGGATGTAAATAGCCAACAGCCACTTTGGAGAGGTGTACGGTGTGTCCTGAAACATCTAAAAAACTCAGCTTAGAGAGCATAGGGCACTTCCACTCATGGGCCTATAAAGTGGGAAAATTAAAAACCAGCAAGACACAGGCACCCCAAAGTTTAGGGCTGCTCTGTTGACAAGAACCTCCAACTTCGTTACACCTTAAATATCCCAGGAAAGAGAAAAATGGATAAAGAAGTTGTGGTCCTTATGTACAATGGAATATCACTCAGCCATGAAATCAACGTCATAAGGCTAGTAGCAGCATGATGAGTGGATTTAGGTATGACGATTCTAAGTGAAATAAGTCACACAGAAAAAGACACTTATCATAAGATATCACTTATAGAGGGAATGTAAAAACCGCTACCCTTGAACTGAATTACAAAACAGAACAGAGTCACACGTTTAGAAAACACACTATGGCTGCTTAACGGGAAGGGTGAGGTGGGGTGATGCATAAAACAAGGGTTTCAAATTAGCTCAAATACCGTTCCATAAACCCAATATGTACTAGACAAGACCTACTCCTTGCTCAGTGAATTGGACTCAAAACCCCCTATTCACGGCCCAAGAATATATCTGACTAGTAAGAATCTTAAAACCTATGTATTGATATCTCTCTGTAAGTGAGTCAAGTGGGTGTGAAGTGTCATAAACACAGCAGTGAAAAGCAGCTAAACCCCATTATAAAAATAAATTACTTTTAAAAACCTGTGAAAAAAAGACAGTGAAAGAGAGAGAAATTCTTACAAAATTCATTTAGGGGCAGTTATGCTACCTGGATTGACCATATCTAGACCCACAGCTGATTGAGACATAAGGGTGGACACTCTTGGGGCTGAGAGGTTTGGTGAGGTTGGGTGAGGAAATGCAGACCCTTTAAAGTAATACTGCGTGGTACCCATCCCATGGGTTCCAAATCTCCAGGTTCAAGGGCCTCTTCCTACATCGAAAACATGCATGAGAAACCCAGAAGATGGTACACCGTGTGATCGCGAAAGGTTTCTAAAACGCACCTCATTTCTCATCTCCTTGTGCTCGGGTTCGCCATTCCAGCTGCTTTACTAGCAATCTCCCTCCTTGGAGAATCAGCACCTTTAACCTCCTGTTCCGTACAGGTTGCAATTTGTCCTGAGGATGAACGGGAAGAGGGGAAAACAATGAGAGACTAGCTCTAGGTGTTGGGACAGGCACAGGTCACTCTATTTTCCCATCAGGAAGAAGAATTAACCACAGGCTCAGCCTGCCGCCCGGGACCAGAATAGGGCCTGAAGCAATCCTGCGCTTTTGCGGCCAGCTCCCAAGAAAGCGAGTTGAAAAATGGAGCTCAGGGGCACTGCAATTCACAAACCTGCAGACTTATAAATGATCACTCTCGTGCACAAATATATTGAGGGAAGGCAACGAAGAGGATTTGAAAGCAAGGCAGAATTGCAGGAAACAGATTTCAGGAGGGAGATTCGAATCGCCTTTAAAGCACAGGAAAAGCGGCAAAACCTCGACAAGATGCCCTTGGCCAAAAAGGGCGTATGCGTTTTTTCCTGAATATATTCAGGAAAAAACGCATACGCCCTTTTTGGCCAACCAAGCAACCTGGAAAGGCAAATCAGCGCTACAAAGAAGTCTCGCTTCCCATCGGTCAAAAGGGCCATGCTGAATAAAGTGTCAAAACCAGAAATGCAGGACAGGCCATGAGGAAACGGGAGCCTTGCTACGATGATGGGCGGGATGTAAATTGCCAACAGCCACTTTGGAGAAGTGTACGGTGTGTCCTGAAACATCTAAAAAACTCAGCTTAGAGAGCATAGGGCACTTCCACTCATGGGCCTATAAAGTGGGAAAATTAAAAACCAGCAAGACACAGGCACCCCAAAGTTTAGGGCTGCTCTGTTGACAAGAACCTCCAACTTCGTTACACCTTAAATATCCCAGGAAAGAGAAAAATGGATAAAGAAGTTGTGGTCCTTATGTACAATGGAATATCACTCAGCCATGAAATCAACGTCCTAAGGCTAGTAGCAGCATGATGAGTGGATTTAGGTACGACGATTCTAAGTGAAATAAGTCACACAGAAAAAGACACTTATCATAAGATATCACTTATAGAGGGAATGTAAAAACCGCTAACCTTGAACTGAATTACAAAACAGAACAGAGTCACACGTTTAGAAAACACACTATGGCTGCTTAACGGGAAGGGTGAGGTGGGGTGATGCATAAAACAAGGGTTTCAAATTAGCTCAAATACCGTTCCATAAACCCAATATGTACTAGACAAGACCTACTCCTTGCTCAGTGAATTGGACTCAAAACCCCCTATTCACGGCCCAAGAATATATCTGACTAGTAAGAATCTTAAAACCTATGTATTGATATCTCTCTGTAAGTGAGTCAAGTGGGTGTGAAGTGTCATAAACACAGCAGTGAAAAGCAGCTAAACCCCATTATAAAAATAAATTACTTTTAAAAACCTGTGGAAAAAAGACAGTGAAAGAGAGAGAAATTCTTACAAAATTCATTTAGGGGCAGTTATGCTACCTGGATTGACCATATCTAGACCCACAGCTGATTGAGACATAAGGGTGGACACTCTTGGGGCTGAGAGGTTTGGTGAGGTTGGGTGAGGAAACGCAGACCCTTTAAAGTAATACTGCCTGGTACCCATCCCATGGGTCCCAAATCTCCAGTTTCAAGGGCATCTTCCTACATCGAAAACATGCATGAGAAACCCAGAAGATGGTACACCGTGTGATCGGGAAAAGTTTCTAAAACACACCTCATTTCTCATCTCCTTGTGCTCGGGTTCGCCATTCCAGCCGCTTTACTAGCAATCTCCCTCCTTGGAGAATCAGCACCTTTAACCTCCTGTTCCGTACAGGTTGCAATTTGTCCTGAGGATGAACGGGAAGAGGGGAAAACAATGAGAGACTAGCTCTAGGTGTTGGGACAGGCACAGGTCACTCTATTTTCCCATCAGGAAGAAGAATTAACCACAGGCTCAGCCTGCCGCCCGGGACCAGAATAGGGCCTGAAGCCATCCTGCGCTTTTGCGGCCAGCTCCCAAGAAAGCGAGTTGAAAAATGGAGCTCAGGGGCACTGCAATTCACAAACCTGCAGACTTATAAATGATCACTCTCGTCCACAAATATATTGAGGGAAGGCAACGAAGAGGATTTGAAAGCAAGGAAGAATTGCAGGAAATAGATTTCAGGAGGGAGATTCGAATCGCCTTTAAAGCACAGGAAAAGCGGCAAAACCTCGACAAGATGCCCTTGGCCAAAAAGGGCGTATGCGTTTTTTCCTGAATATATTCAGGAAAAAACGCATACGCCCTTTTTGGCCAACCAAGCAACCTGGAAAGGCAAATCAGCGCTACAAAGAAGTCTCGCTTCCCATCGGTCAAAAGGGCCATGGTGAATAAAATATCAAAACCAGAAATGCAGGGCAGGCCATGAGGAAACGGGAGCCTTGCTACGATGATGGGAGGGATGTAAATTGCCAACAGCCACTCTGAAGAAGTGTACGGTGTGTCCTGAAACATCTAAAAAACTCAGCTTAGAGAGCATAGGGCACTTCCACTCATGGGCGTATAAAGTGGGAAAATTAAAAACCAGCAAGACACAGGCACCCCAAAGTTAAGGGCTGCTCTGTTGACAAGAACCTCCAACTTCGTTACACCTTAAATATCCCAGGAAAGAGAAAAATGGATAAAGAAGTTGTGGTCCTTATGTACAATGGAATATCACTCAGCCATGAAATCAACGTCCTAAGGCTAGTAGCAGCATGATGAGTGGATTTAGGTACGACGATTCTAAGTGAAATAAGTCACACAGAAAAAGACACTTATCATAAGATATCACTTATAGAGGGAATGTAAAAACCGCTACCCTTGAACTGAATTACAAAACAGAACAGAGTCACACGTTTAGAAAACACACTATGGCTGCTTAACGGGAAGGGTGAGGTGGGGTGATGCATAAAACAAGGGTTTCAAATTAGCTCAAATACCGTTCCATAAACCCAATATGTACTAGACAAGACCTACTCCTTGCTCAGTGAATTGGACTCAAAACCCCCTATTCACGGCCCAAGAATATATCTGACTAGTAAGAATCTTAAAACCTATGTATTGATATCTCTCTGTAATTGAGTCAAGTGGGTGTGAAGTGTCATAAACACAGCAGTGAAAAGCAGCTAAACCCCATTATAAAAATAAATTACTTTTAAAAACCTGTGGAAAAAAGACAGTGAAAGAGAGAGAAATTCTTACAAAATTCATTTAGGGGCAGTTATGCTACCTGGATTGACCATATCTAGACCCACAGCTGATTGAGACATAAGGGTGGACACTCTTGGGGCTGAGAGGTTTGGTGAGGTTGGGTGAGGAAACGCAGACCCTTTAAAGTAATACTGCCTGGTACCCATCCCATGGGTTCCAAATCTCCAGGTTCAAGGGCATCTTCCTACATCGAAAACATGCATGAGAAACCCAGAAGATGGTACACCGTGTGATCGCGAAAGGTTTCTAAAACGCACCTCATTTCTCATCTCCTTGTGCTCGGGTTCGCCATTCCAGCTGCTTTACTAGCAATCTCCCTCCTTGGAGAATCAGCACCTTTAACCTCCTCTTCCGTACAGGTTGCAATTTGTCCTGAGGATGAACGGGAAGAGGGGAAAACAATGAGAGACTAGCTCTAGGTGTTGGGACAGGCACAGGTCACTCTATTTTCCCATCAGGAAGAAGAATTAACCACAGGCTCAGCCTGCCGCCCGGGACCAGAATAGGGCCTGAAGCAATCCTGCGCTTTTGCGGCCAGCTCCCAAGAAAGCGAGTTGAAAAATGAAGCTCAGGGGCACTGCAATTCACAAACCTGCAGACTTATAAATGATCACTCTCGTGCACAAATATATTGAGGGAAGGCAACGAAGAGGATTTGAAAGCAAGGCAGAATTGCAGGAAACAGATTTCAGGAGGGAGATTCAAATCGCCTTTAAAGCACAGGAAAAGCGGCAAAACCTCGACAAGATGCCCTTGGCCAAAAAGGGCGTATGCGTTTTTTCCTGAATATATTCAGGAAAAAACGCATACGCCCTTTTTGGCCAACCAAGCAACCTGGAAAGGCAAATCAGCGCTACAAAGAAGTCTCGCTTCCCATCGGTCAAAAGGGCCATGCTGAATAAAGTGTCAAAACCAGAAATGCAGGACAGGCCATGAGGAAACGGGAGCCTTGCTACGATGATGGGCGGGATGTAAATTGCCAACAGCCACTTTGGAGAGGTGTACGGTGTGTCCTGAAACATCTAAAAAACTCAGCTTAGGGAGCATAGGGCACTTCCACTCATGGGCCTATAAAGTGGGAAAATTAAAAACCAGCAAGACACAGGCACCCCAAAGTTTAGGGCTGCTCTGTTGAAAAGAACCTCCAACATCGTTACACCTTAAATATCCCAGGAAAGAGAAAAATGGATAAAGAAGTTGTGGTCCTTATGTACAATGGAATATCACTCAGCCATGAAATCAACGTCCTAAGGCTAGTAGCAGCATGATGAGTGGATTTAGGTACGACGATTCTAAGTGAAATAAGTCACACAGAAAAAGACACTTATCATAAGATATCACTTATAGAGGGAATGTAAAAACCGCTACCCTTGAACTGAATTACAAAACAGAACAGAGTCACACGTTTAGAAAACACACTATGGCTGCTTAAGGGGAAAGGTGAGGTGGGGTGATGCATGAAACAAGGGTTTCAAATTAGCTCAGATACCGTTCCATAAACCTAATATGTAATAGACAAGACCTACTCCTTGCTCAGTGAATTGGACTCGACACCCCTTATTCACGGCCCACGAATATACCTGACTAGTAAGAATCTTAAAACCTATGTATTGATATCTCTCTGTAAGTGAGTCAAGTGGGTGTAAAGTGACATAAACACAGCAGTGAAAAGCAGCTAAACCCCATTATAAAAATCAATTACCTTTAAAATCCTGGGAAACAAAGACAGTGAAAGAGAGAGAAATTCTTACAAAATTCGTTCAGGGGCTGTGATGCCACCTGGATTGACCATGTATAGACCCACAGCTGATTGAGACATAAGGGTGGACACTCTTGGGGCTGACAGGTTTGGTGAGGTTGGGTGAACAAACGCAGACCCTTTAAAGTAATACTGCGTGGTACCCATCCCATGGGTCCCAAATCTCCAGTTTCAAGGGCATCTTCCTACATCGAAAACATGCATGAGAAACCCAGAAGATGGTACACCGTGTGATCGGGAAAAGTTTCTAAAACACACCTCATTTCTCATCTCCTTGTGCTCGGGTTCGCCATTCCAGCTGCTTTACTAGCAATCTCCCTCCTTGGAGAATCAGCACCTTTAACCTCCTGTTCCGTACAGGTTGCAATTTGTCCTGAGGATGAACGGGAAGAGGGGAAAACAATGAGAGACTAGCTCTAGGTGTTGGGACAGGCACAGGTCACTCTATTTTCCCATCAGGAAGAAGAATTAACCACAGGCTCAGCCTGCCGCCCGGGACCAGAATAGGGCCTGAAGCCATCCTGCGCTTTTGCGGCCAGCTCCCAAGAAAGCGAGTTGAAAAATGGAGCTCAGGGGCACTGCAATTCACAAACCTGCAGACTTATAAATGATCACTCTCGTCCACAAATATATTGTGGGAAGGCAACGAAGAGGATTTGAAAGCAAGGAAGAATTGCAGGAAATAGATTTCAGGAGGGAGATTCGAATCGCCTTTAAAGCACAGGAAAAGCGGCAAAACCTCGACAAGATGCCCTTGGCCAAAAAGGGCGTATGCGTTTTTTCCTGAATATATTCAGGAAAAAACGCATACGCCCTTTGTGGCCAACCAAGCAACCTGGAAAGGCAAATCAGCGCTACAAAGAAGTCTCGCTTCCCATCGGTCAAAAGGGCCATGCTGAATAAAGTATCAAAACCAGAAATGCAGGGCAGGCCATGAGGAAACGGGAGCCTTGCTACGATGATGGGAGGGATGTAAATTGCCAACAGCCACTCTGAAGAAGTGTACGGTGTGTCCTGAAACATCTAAAAAACTCAGCTTAGAGAGCATAGGGCACTTCCACTCATGGGCGTATAAAGTGGGAAAATTAAAAACCAGCAAGACACAGGCACCCCAAAGTTTAGGCCTGCTCTGTTGAAAAGAACCTCCAACATCGTTACACCTTAAATATCCCAGGAAAGAGAAAAATGGATAAAGAAGTTGTGGTCCTTATGTACAATGGAATATGACTCAGCCATGAAATCAACGTCATAAGGCTAGTAGCAGCATGATGAGTGGATTTAGGTACGACGATTCTAAGTGAAATAAGTCACACAGAAAAAGACACTTATCATAAGATATCACTTATAGAGGGAATGAAAAAACCGCTACCCTTGAACTGAATTACAAAACAGAACAGAGTCACACGTTTAGAAAACACACTATGGCTGCTTAACGGGAAAGGTGAGGTGGGGTGATGCATAAAACAAGGGTTTCAAATTAGCTCAAATACCGTTCCATAAACCCAATATGTACTAGACAAGACCTACTCCTTGCTCAGTGAATTGGACTCAAAACCCCCTATTCACGGCCCAAGAATATATCTGACTAGTAAGAATCTTAAAACCTATGTATTGATATCTCTCTGTAAGTGAGTCAAGTGGTTGTGAAGTGACATAAACACAGCAGTGAAAAGCAGCTAAACCCCATTATAAAAATCAATTACTTTTAAAAACCTGTGAAAAAAGGACAGTGAAAGAGAGAGAAATTCTTACAAAATTCGTTTAGGGGCAGTTATGCTACCTGGATTGACCATATCTAGACCCACAGCTGATTGAGACATAAGGGTGGACACTCTTGGGGCTGAGAGGTTTGGTGAGGTTGGGTGAGGAAACGCAGACCTTTTAAAGTAATACTGCGTGGTACCCATCCCATGGGTTCCAAATCTCCAGGTTCAAGGGCATCTTCCTACATCGAAAACATGCATGAGTAACCCAGAGGATGGTACACCGTGTGATCGTGAAAGGTTTCTAAAACGCACCTCATTTCTCATCTCCTTGTGCTCGGGTTCGCCATTCCAGCTGCTTTACTAGCAATCTCCCTCCTTGGAGAATCAGCACCTTTAACCTCCTCTTCCGTACAGGTTGCAATTTGTCCTGAGGATGAACGGGAAGAGGGGAAAACAATGAGAGACTAGCTCTAGGTGTTGGGACAGGCACAGGTCACTCTATTTTCCCATCAGGAAGAAGAATTAACCACAGGCTCAGCCTGCCGCCCGGGACCAGAATAGGGCCTGAAGCAATCCTGCGCTTTTGCGGCCAGCTCCCAAGAAAGCGAGGTGAAAAATGGAGCTCAGGGGCACTGCAATTCACAAACCTGCAGACTTATAAATGATCACTCTCGTGCACAAATATATTGAGGGAAGGCAACGAAGAGGATTTGAAAGCAAGGCAGAATTGCAGGAAACAGATTTCAGGAGGGAGATTCGAATCGCCTTTAAAGCACAGGAAAAGCGGCAAAACCTCGACAAGATGCCCTTGGCCAAAAAGGGCTTATGCGTTTTTTCCTGAATATATTCAGGAAAAAACGCATAAGCCCTTTTTGGCCAACCAAGCAACCTGGAAAGGCAAATCAGCGCTACAAAGAAGTCTCGCTTCCCATCGGTCAAAAGGGCCATGCTGAATAAAGTATGAAAACCAGAAATGCAGGGCAGGCCATGAGGAAACGGGAGCCTTGCTACGATGATGGGCGGGATGTAAATTGCCAACAGCCACTCTGAAGAAGTGTACGGTGTGTCCTGAAACATCTAAAAAACTCAGCTTAGAGAGCATAGGGCACTTCCACTCATGGGCGTATAAAGTGGGAAAATTAAAAACCAGCAAGACACAGGCACCCCAAAGTTTAGGGCTGCTCTGTTGAAAAGAACCTCCAACATCGTTACACCTTAAATATCCCAGGAAAGAGAAAAATGGATAAAGAAGTTGTGGTCCTTATGTACAATGGAATATCACTCAGCCATGAAATCAACGTCCTAAGGCTAGTAGCAGCATGATGAGTGGATTTAGGTACGACGATTCTAAGTGAAATAAGTCACACAGAAAAAGACACTTATCATAAGATATCACTTATAGAGGGAATGTAAAAACCGCTACCCTTGAACTGAATTACAAAACAGAACAGAGTCACACGTTTAGAAAACACACTATGGCTGCTTAAGGGGAAAGGTGAGGTGGGGTGATGCATGAAACAAGGGTTTCAAATTAGCTCAGATACCGTTCCATAAACCTAATATGTAATAGACAAGACCTACTCCTTGCTCAGTGAATTGGACTCGACACCCCTTATTCACGGCCCAAGAATATACCTGACTAGTAAGAATCTTAAAACCTATGTATTGATATCTCTCTGTAAGTGAGTCAAGTGGGTGTAAAGTGACATAAACACAGCAGTGAAAAGCAGCTAAACCCCATTATAAAAATCAATTACCTTTAAAATCCTGGGAAACAAAGACAGTGAAAGAGAGAGAAATTCTTACAAAATTCGTTCAGGGGCTGTGATGCCACCTGGATTGACCATGTATAGACCCACAGCTGATTGAGACATAAGGGTGGACACTCTTGGGGCTGACAGGTTTGGTGAGGTTGGGTGAGCAAACGCAGACCGTTTAAAGTAATACTGCGTGGTACCCATCCCATGGGTCCCAAATCTCCAGTTTCAAGGGCATCTTCCTACATCGAAAACATGCATGAGAAACCCAGAAGATGGTACACCGTGTGATCGGGAAAAGTTTCTAAAACACACCTCATTTCTCATCTCCTTGTGCTCGGGTTCGCCATTCCAGCTGCTTTACTAGCAATCTCCCTCCTTGGAGAATCAGCACCTTTAACCTCCTGTTCCGTACAGGTTGCAATTTGTCCTGAGGATGAACGGGAAGAGGGGAAAACAATGAGAGACTAGCTCTAGGTGTTGGGACAGGCACAGGTCACTCTATTTTCCCATCAGGAAGAAGAATTAACCACAGGCTCAGCCTGCCGCCCGGGACCAGAATAGGGCCTGAAGCCATCCTGCGCTTTTGCGGCCAGCTCCCAAGAAAGCGAGTTGAAAAATGGAGCTCAGGGGCACTGCAATTCACAAACCTGCAGACTTATAAATGATCACTCTCGTCCACAAATATATTGTGGGAAGGCAACGAAGAGGATTTGAAAGCAAGGAAGAATTGCAGGAAATAGATTTCAGGAGGGAGATTCGAATCGCCTTTAAAGCACAGGAAAAGCGGCAAAACCTCGACAAGATGCCCTTGGCCAAAAAGGGCGTATGCGTTTTTTCCTGAATATATTCAGGAAAAAACGCATACGCCCTTTGTGGCCAACCAAGCAACCTGGAAAGGCAAATCAGCGCTACAAAGAAGTCTCGCTTCCCATCGGTCAAAAGGGCCATGCTGAATAAAGTATCAAAACCAGAAATGCAGGGCAGGCCATGAGGAAACGGGAGCCTTGCTACGATGATGGGAGGGATGTAAATTGCCAACAGCCACTCTGAAGAAGTGTACGGTGTGTCCTGAAACATCTAAAAAACTCAGCTTAGAGAGCATAGGGCACTTCCACTCATGGGCGTATAAAGTGGGAAAATTAAAAACCAGCAAGACACAGGCACCCCAAAGTTTAGGCCTGCTCTGTTGAAAAGAACCTCCAACATCGTTACACCTTAAATATCCCAGGAAAGAGAAAAATGGATAAAGAAGTTGTGGTCCTTATGTACAATGGAATATCACTCAGCCATGAAATCAACGTCATAAGGCTAGTAGCAGCATGATGAGTGGATTTAGGTACGACGATTCTAAGTGAAATAAGTCACACAGAAAAAGACACTTATCATAAGATATCACTTATAGAGGGAATGAAAAAACCGCTACCCTTGAACTGAATTACAAAACAGAACAGAGTCACACGTTTAGAAAACACACTATGGCTGCTTAACGGGAAAGGTGAGGTGGGGTGATGCATAAAACAAGGGTTTCAAATTAGCTCCAATACCGTTCCATAAACCCAATATGTACTAGACAAGACCTACTCCTTGCTCAGTGAATTGGACTCAAAACCCCCTATTCACGGCCCAAGAATATATCTGACTAGTAAGAATCTTAAAACCTATGTATTGATATCTCTCTGTAAGTGAGTCAAGTGGTTGTGAAGTGACATAAACACAGCAGTGAAAAGCAGCTAAACCCCATTATAAAAATCAATTACTTTTAAAAACCTGTGAAAAAAAGACAGTGAAAGAGAGAGAAATTCTTACAAAATTCGTTTAGGGGCAGTTATGCTACCTGGATTGACCATATCTAGACCCACAGCTGATTGAGACATAAGGGTGGACACTCTTGGGGCTGAGAGGTTTGGTGAGGTTGGGTGAGGAAACGCAGACCTTTTAAAGTAATACTGCGTGGTACCCATCCCATGTGTTCCAAATCTCCAGGTTCAAGGGCATCTTCCTACATCGAAAACATGCATGAGTAACCCAGAGGATGGTACACCGTGTGATCGTGAAAGGTTTCTAAAACGCACCTCATTTCTCATCTCCTTGTGCTCGGGTTCGCCATTCCAGCTGCTTTACTAGCAATCTCCCTCCTTGGAGAATCAGCACCTTTAACCTCCTCTTCCGTACAGGTTGCAATTTGTCCTGAGGATGAACGGGAAGAGGGGAAAACAATGAGAGACTAGCTCTAGGTGTTGGGACAGGCACAGGTCACTCTATTTTCCCATCAGGAAGAAGAATTAACCACAGGCTCAGCCTGCCGCCCGGGACCAGAATAGGGCCTGAAGCAATCCTGCGCTTTTGCGGCCAGCTCCCAAGAAAGCGAGGTGAAAAATGGAGCTCAGGGGCACTGCAATTCACAAACCTGCAGACTTATAAATGATCACTCTCGTGCACAAATATATTGAGGGAAGGCAACGAAGAGGATTTGAAAGCAAGGCAGAATTGCAGGAAACAGATTTCAGGAGGGAGATTCGAATCGCCTTTAAAGCACAGGAAAAGCGGCAAAACCTCGACAAGATGCCCTTGGCCAAAAAGGGCTTATGCGTTTTTTCCTGAATATATTCAGGAAAAAACGCATAAGCCCTTTTTGGCCAACCAAGCAACCTGGAAAGGCAAATCAGCGCTACAAAGAAGTCTCGCTTCCCATCGGTCAAAAGGGCCATGCTGAATAAAGTATGAAAACCAGAAATGCAGGGCAGGCCATGAGGAAACGGGAGCCTTGCTACGATGATGGGAGGGATGTAAATTGCCAACAGCCACTCTGAAGAAGTGTACGGTGTGTCCTGAAACATCTAAAAATCTCAGCTTAGAGAGCATAGGGCACTTCCACTCATGGGCGTATAAAGTGGGAAAATTAAAAACCAGCAAGACACAGGCACCCCAAAGTTTAGGGCTGCTCTGTT
Source organism: Balaenoptera physalus (assembly GCF_965194825.1). Taxonomy (NCBI): domain Eukaryota; kingdom Metazoa; phylum Chordata; class Mammalia; order Artiodactyla; family Balaenopteridae; genus Balaenoptera; species Balaenoptera physalus. Next base: position 95,144,860 of record NC_138883.1, on the reverse strand, counting down.
GAAAAGAACCTCCAACATCGTTACACCTTAAATATCCCAGGAAAGAGAAAAATGGATAAAGAAGTTGTGGTCCTTATGTACAATGGAATATCACTCAGCCATGAAATCAACGTCCTAAGGCTAGTAGCAGCATGATGAGTGGATTTAGGTACGACGATTCTAAGTGAAATAAGTCACACAGAAAAAGACACTTATCATAAGATATCACTTATAGAGGGAATGTAAAAACCGCTACCCTTGAACTGAATTACAAAACAGAACAGAGTCACACGTTTAGAAAACACACTATGGCTGCTTAACGGGAAAGGTGAGGTGGGGTGATGCATAAAACAAGGGTTTCAAATTAGCTCAAATACCGTTCCATAAACCCAATATGTACTAGACAAGACCTACTCCTTGCTCAGTGAATTGGACTCAAAACCCCCTATTCACGGCCCAAGAATATATCTGACTAGTAAGAATCTTAAAACCTATGTATTGATATCTCTCTGTAAGTGAGTCAAGTGGGTGTGAAGTGTCATAAACACAGCAGTGAAAAGCAGCTAAACCCCATTATAAAAATAAATTACTTTTAAAAACCTGTGAAAAAAAGACAGTGAAAGAGAGAGAAATTCTTACAAAATTCATTTAGGGGCAGTTATGCTACCTGGATTGACCATATCTAGACCCACAGCTGATTGAGACATAAGGGTGGACACTCTTGGGGCTGAGAGGTTTGGTGAGGTTGGGTGAGGAAACGCAGACCCTTTAAAGTAATACTGCGTGGTACCCATCCCATGTGTTCCAAATCTCCAGGTTCAAGGGCATCTTCCTACATCGAAAACATGCATGAGAAACCCAGAAGATGGTACACCGTGTGATCGCGAAAGGTTTCTAAAACGCACATCATTTCTCATCTCCTTGTGCTCGGGTTCGCCATTCCAGCTGCTTTACTAGCAATCTCCCTCCTTGGAGAATCAGCACCTTTAACCTCCTGTTCTGTACAGGTTGCAATTTGTCCTGAGGATGAACGGGAAGAGGGGAAAACAATGAGAGACTAGCTCTAGGTGTTGGGACAGGCACAGGTCACTCTATTTTCCCATCAGGAAGAAGAATTAACCACAGGCTCAGCCTGCCGCCCGGGACCAGAATAGGGCCTGAAGCAATCCTGCGCTTTTGCGGCCAGCTCCCAAGAAAGCGAGGTGAAAAATGGAGCTCAGGGGCACTGCAATTCACAAACCTGCAGACTTATAAATGATCACTCTCGTGCACAAATATATTGAGGGAAGGCAACGAAGAGGATTTGAAAGCAAGGCAGAATTGCAGGAAACAGATTTCAGGAGGGAGATTCGAATCGCCTTTAAAGCACAGGAAAAGCGGCAAAACCTCGACAAGATGCCCTTGGCCAAAAAGGGCTTATGCGTTTTTTCCTGAATATATTCAGGAAAAAACGCATAAGCCCTTTTTGGCCAACCAAGCAACCTGGAAAGGCAAATCAGCGCTACAAAGAAGTCTCGCTTCCCATCGGTCAAAAGGGCCATGCTGAATAAAGTATGAAAACCAGAAATGCAGGGCAGGCCATGAGGAAACGGGAGCCTTGCTACGATGATGGGCGGGATGTAAATTGCCAACAGCCACTCTGAAGAAGTGTACGGTGTGTCCTGAAACATCTAAAAAACTCAGCTTAGAGAGCATAGGGCACTTCCACTCATGGGCGTATAAAGTGGGAAAATTAAAAACCAGCAAGACACAGGCACCCCAAAGTTTAGGGCTGCTCTGTTGAAAAGAACCTCCAACATCGTTACACCTTAAATATCCCAGGAAAGAGAAAAATGGATAAAGAAGTTGTGGTCCTTATGTACAATGGAATATCACTCAGCCATGAAATCAACGTCCTAAGGCTAGTAGCAGCATGATGAGTGGATTTAGGTACGACGATTCTAAGTGAAATAAGTCACACAGAAAAAGACACTTATCATAAGATATCACTTATAGAGGGAATGTAAAAACCGCTACCCTTGAACTGAATTACAAAACAGAACAGAGTCACACGTTTAGAAAACACACTATGGCTGCTTAAGGGGAAAGGTGAGGTGGGGTGATGCATGAAACAAGGGTTTCAAATTAGCTCAGATACCGTTCCATAAACCTAATATGTAATAGACAAGACCTACTCCTTGCTCAGTGAATTGGACTCGACACCCCTTATTCACGGCCCAAGAATATACCTGACTAGTAAGAATCTTAAAACCTATGTATTGATATCTCTCTGTAAGTGAGTCAAGTGGGTGTAAAGTGACATAAACACAGCAGTGAAAAGCAGCTAAACCCCATTATAAAAATCAATTACCTTTAAAATCCTGGGAAACAAAGACAGTGAAAGAGAGAGAAATTCTTACAAAATTCGTTCAGGGGCTGTGATGCCACCTGGATTGACCATGTATAGACCCACAGCTGATTGAGACATAAGGGTGGACACTCTTGGGGCTGACAGGTTTGGTGAGGTTGGGTGAGCAAACGCAGACCCTTTAAAGTAATACTGCGTGGTACCCATCCCATGGGTCCCAAATCTCCAGTTTCAAGGGCATCTTCCTACATCGAAAACATGCATGAGAAACCCAGAAGATGGTACACCGTGTGATCGGGAAAAGTTTCTAAAACACACCTCATTTCTCATCTCCTTGTGCTCGGGTTCGCCATTCCAGCTGCTTTACTAGCAATCTCCCTCCTTGGAGAATCAGCACCTTTAACCTCCTGTTCCGTACAGGTTGCAATTTGTCCTGAGGATGAACGGGAAGAGGGGAAAACAATGAGAGACTAGCTCTAGGTGTTGGGACAGGCACAGGTCACTCTATTTTCCCATCAGGAAGAAGAATTAACCACAGGCTCAGCCTGCCGCCCGGGACCAGAAAAGGGCCTGAAGCCATCCTGCGCTTTTGCGGCCAGCTCCCAAGAAAGCGAGTTGAAAAATGGAGCTCAGGGGCACTGCAATTCACAAACCTGCAGACTTATAAATGATCACTCTCGTCCACAAATATATTGTGGGAAGGCAACGAAGAGGATTTGAAAGCAAGGAAGAATTGCAGGAAATAGATTTCAGGAGGGAGATTCGAATCGCCTTTAAAGCACAGGAAAAGCGGCAAAACCTCGACAAGATGCCCTTGGCCAAAAAGGGCGTATGCGTTTTTTCCTGAATATATTCAGGAAAAAACGCATACGCCCTTTGTGGCCAACCAAGCAACCTGGAAAGGCAAATCAGCGCTACAAAGAAGTCTCGCTTCCCATCGGTCAAAAGGGCCATGCTGAATAAAGTATCAAAACCAGAAATGCAGGGCAGGCCATGAGGAAACGGGAGCCTTGCTACGATGATGGGAGGGATGTAAATTGCCAACAGCCACTCTGAAGAAGTGTACGGTGTGTCCTGAAACATCTAAAAAACTCAGCTTAGAGAGCATAGGGCACTTCCACTCATGGGCGTATAAAGTGGGAAAATTAAAAACCAGCAAGACACAGGCACCCCAAAGTTTAGGCCTGCTCTGTTGAAAAGAACCTCCAACATCGTTACACCTTAAATATCCCAGGAAAGAGAAAAATGGATAAAGAAGTTGTGGTCCTTATGTACAATGGAATATCACTCAGCCATGAAATCAACGTCATAAGGCTAGTAGCAGCATGATGAGTGGATTTAGGTACGACGATTCTAAGTGAAATAAGTCACACAGAAAAAGACACTTATCATAAGATATCACTTATAGAGGGAATGAAAAAACCGCTACCCTTGAACTGAATTACAAAACAGAACAGAGTCACACGTTTAGAAAACACACTATGGCTGCTTAACGGGAAAGGTGAGGTGGGGTGATGCATAAAACAAGGGTTTCAAATTAGCTCAAATACCGTTCCATAAACCCAATATGTACTAGACAAGACCTACTCCTTGCTCAGTGAATTGGACTCAAAACCCCCTATTCACGGCCCAAGAATATATCTGACTAGTAAGAATCTTAAAACCTATGTATTGATATCTCTCTGTAAGTGAGTCAAGTGGTTGTGAAGTGACATAAACACAGCAGTGAAAAGCAGCTAAACCCCATTATAAAAATCAATTACTTTTAAAAACCTGTGAAAAAAAGACAGTGAAAGAGAGAGAAATTCTTACAAAATTCGTTTAGGGGCAGTTATGCTACCTGGATTGACCATATCTAGACCCACAGCTGATTGAGACATAAGGGTGGACACTCTTGGGGCTGAGAGGTTTGGTGAGGTTGGGTGAGGAAACGCAGACCTTTTAAAGTAATACTGCGTGGTACCCATCCCATGTGTTCCAAATCTCCAGGTTCAAGGGCATCTTCCTACATCGAAAACATGCATGAGTAACCCAGAGGATGGTACACCGTGTGATCGTGAAAGGTTTCTAAAACGCACCTCATTTCTCATCTCCTTGTGCTCGGGTTCGCCATTCCAGCTGCTTTACTAGCAATCTCCCTCCTTGGAGAATCAGCACCTTTAACCTCCTCTTCCGTACAGGTTGCAATTTGTCCTGAGGATGAACGGGAAGAGGGGAAAACAATGAGAGACTAGCTCTAGGTGTTGGGACAGGCACAGGTCACTCTATTTTCCCATCAGGAAGAAGAATTAACCACAGGCTCAGCCTGCCGCCCGGGACCAGAATAGGGCCTGAAGCAATCCTGCGCTTTTGCGGCCAGCTCCCAAGAAAGCGAGGTGAAAAATGGAGCTCAGGGGCACTGCAATTCACAAACCTGCAGACTTATAAATGATCACTCTCGTGCACAAATATATTGAGGGAAGGCAACGAAGAGGATTTGAAAGCAAGGCAGAATTGCAGGAAACAGATTTCAGGAGGGAGATTCGAATCGCCTTTAAAGCACAGGAAAAGCGGCAAAACCTCGACAAGATGCCCTTGGCCAAAAAGGGCTTATGCGTTTTTTCCTGAATATATTCAGGAAAAAACGCATAAGCCCTTTTTGGCCAACCAAGCAACCTGGAAAGGCAAATCAGCGCTACAAAGAAGTCTCGCTTCCCATCGGTCAAAAGGGCCATGCTGAATAAAGTATGAAAACCAGAAATGCAGGGCAGGCCATGAGGAAACGGGAGCCTTGCTACGATGATGGGAGGGATGTAAATTGCCAACAGCCACTCTGAAGAAGTGTACGGTGTGTCCTGAAACATCTAAAAAACTCAGCTTAGAGAGCATAGGGCACTTCCACTCATGGGCGTATAAAGTGGGAAAATTAAAAACCAGCAAGACACAGGCACCCCAAAGTTTAGGGCTGCTCTGTTGAAAAGAACCTCCAACATCGTTACACCTTAAATATCCCAGGAAAGAGAAAAATGGATAAAGAAGTTGTGGTCCTTATGTACAATGGAATATCACTCAGCCATGAAATCAACGTCCTAAGGCTAGTAGCAGCATGATGAGTGGATTTAGGTACGACGATTCTAAGTGAAATAAGTCACACAGAAAAAGACACTTATCATAAGATATCACTTATAGAGGGAATGTAAAAACCGCTACCCTTGAACTGAATTACAAAACAGAACAGAGTCACACGTTTAGAAAACACACTATGGCTGCTTAACGGGAAAGGTGAGGTGGGGTGATGCATAAAACAAGGGTTTCAAATTAGCTCAAATACCGTTCCATAAACCCAATATGTACTAGACAAGACCTACTCCTTGCTCAGTGAATTGGACTCAAAACCCCCTATTCACGGCCCAAGAATATATCTGACTAGTAAGAATCTTAAAACCTATGTATTGATATCTCTCTGTAAGTGAGTCAAGTGGGTGTGAAGTGTCATAAACACAGCAGTGAAAAGCAGCTAAACCCCATTATAAAAATAAATTACTTTTAAAAACCTGTGAAAAAAAGACAGTGAAAGAGAGAGAAATTCTTACAAAATTCATTTAGGGGCAGTTATGCTACCTGGATTGACCATATCTAGACCCACAGCTGATTGAGACATAAGGGTGGACACTCTTGGGGCTGAGAGGTTTGGTGAGGTTGGGTGAGGAAACGCAGACCCTTTAAAGTAATACTGCGTGGTACCCATCCCATGGGTTCCAAATCTCCAGGTTCAAGGGCATCTTCCTACATCGAAAACATGCATGAGAAACCCAGAAGATGGTACACCGTGTGATCGCGAAAGGTTTCTAAAACGCACCTCATTTCTCATCTCCTTGTGCTCGGGTTCGCCATTCCAGCTGCTTTACTAGCAATCTCCCTCCTTGGAGAATCAGCACCTTTAACCTCCTGTTCCGTACAGGTTGCAATTTGTCCTGAGGATGAACGGGAAGAGGGGAAAACAATGAGAGACTAGCTCTAGGTGTTGGGACAGGCACAGGTCACTCTATTTTCCCATCAGGAAGAAGAATTAACCACAGGCTCAGCCTGCCGCCCGGGACCAGAATAGGGCCTGAAGCAATCCTGCGCTTTTGCGGCCAGCTCCCAAGAAAGCGAGTTGAAAAATGGAGCTCAGGGGCACTGAAATTCACAAACCTGCAGACTTATAAATGATCACTCTCGTCCACAAATATATTGAGGGAAGGCAACCAAGAGGATTTGAAAGCAAGGCAGAATTGCAGGAAACAGATTTCAGGAGGGAGATTCAAATCGCCTTTAAAGCACAGGAAAAGCGGCAAAACCTCGACAAGATGCCCTTGGCCAAAAAGGGCGTATGCGTTTTTTCCTGAATATATTCAGGAAAAAACGCATACGCCCTTTTTGGCCAACCAAACAACCTGGAAAGGCAAATCAGCGCTACAAAGAAGTCTCGCTTCCCATCGGTCAAAAGGGCCATGCTGAATAAAGTGTCAAAACCAGAAATGCAGGGCAGGCCATGAGGAAACGGGAGCCTTGTTACGATGATGGGCGGGATGTAAATTGCCAACAGCCACTCTAGAGAAGTGTACGGTGTGTCCTTAAACATCTAAAAAACTCAGGTTAGAGAGCATAGGGCAGTTCCACTCATGGGCGTATAAATTGGGAAAATTAAAAACCAGCAAGACACAGGCACCCCAACGTTTAGGGCTTCTCTGTTGACAAGAACCTCCACTTCGTTACACCTTAAATATCTCAGGAAAGAGAAAAATGGATAAAGAAGTTGTGGTCCTTATGTACAATGGAATATCACTCAGCCATGAAATCAACGTCATAAGGCTAGTAGCAGCATGATGAGTGGATTTAGGTACGACGATTCTAAGTGAAATAAGTCACACAGAAAAAGACACTTATCATAAGATATCACTTATAGAGGGAATGTAAAAACCGCTACCCTTGAACTGAATTACAAAACAGAACAGAGTCACACGTTTAGAAAACACACTATGGCTGCTTAAGGGGAAAGGTGAGGTGGGGTGATGCATGAAACAAGGGTTTCAAATTAGCTCAGATACCGTTCCATAAACCCAATATGTACTAGACAAGACCTACTCCTTGCTCAGTGAATTGGACTCAAAACCCCCTATTCACGGCCCAAGAATATATCTGACTAGTAAGAATCTTAAAACCTATGTATTGATATCTCTCTGTAAGTGAGTCAAGTGGGTGTGAAGTGACATAAACACAGCAGTGAAAAGCAGCTAAACCCCATTATAAACATCAATTACTTTTAAAAACCTGTGCAAAAAAGACAGTGAAAGAGAGAGAAATTCTTACAAAATTCGTTTAGGGGCAGTTATGCTACCTGGATTGACCATATCTAGACCCACAGCTGATTGAGACATAAGGGTGGACACTCTTGGGGCTGAGAGGTTTGGTGAGGTTGGGTGAGGAAACGCAGACCCTTTAAAGTAATACTGCGTGGTACCCATCCCATGGGTTCCAAATCTCCAGGTTCAAGGGCATCTTCCTACATCGAAAACATGCATGAGAAACCCAGAAGATGGTACACCGTGTGATCGCGAAAGGTTTCTAAAACGCACCTCATTTCTCATCTCCTTGTGCTCGGGTTCGCCATTCCAGCTGCTTTACTAGCAATCTCCCTCCTTGGAGAATCAGCACCTTTAACCTCCTGTTCCGTACAGGTTGCAATTTGTCCTGAGGATGAACGGGAAGAGGGGAAAACAATGAGAGACTAGCTCTAGGTGTTGGGACAGGCACAGGTCACTCTATTTTCCCATCAGGAAGAAGAATTAAGCACAGGCTCAGCCTGCCGCCCGGGACCAGAATAGGGCCTGAAGCCATCCTGCTCTTTTGCGGCCAGCTCCCAAGAAAGCGAGTTGAAAAATGGAGCTCAGGGGCACTGCAATTCACAAACCTGCAGACTTATAAATGATCACTCTCGTCCTCAAATATATTGAGGGAAGGCAACCAAGAGGATTTGAAAGCAAGGCAGAATTGCAGGAAACAGATTTCAGGAGGGAGATTCAAATCGCCTTTAAAGCACAGGAAAAGCGGCAAAACCTCGACAAGATGCCCTTGGCCAAAAAGGGCGTATGCGTTTTCTCCTGAATATATTCAGGAAAAAACGCATACGCCCTTTTTGGCCAACCAAGCAACCTGGAAAGGCAAATCAGCGCTACAAAGAAGTCTCGCTTCCCATCGGTCAAAAGGGCCATGCTGAATAAAGTGTCAAAACCAGAAATGCAGGACAGGCCATGAGGAAACGGGAGCCTTGCTACGATGATGGGCGGGATGTAAATTGCCAACAGCCACTTTGGAGAAGTGTACGGTGTGTCCTGAAACATCTAAAAAACTCAGCTTAGAGAGCATAGGGCACTTCCACTCATGGGCCTATAAAGTGGGAAAATTAAAAACCAGCAAGACACAGGCACCCCAAAGTTTAGGGCTGCTCTGTTGACAAGAACCTCCAACTTCGTTACACCTTAAATATCCCAGGAAAGAGAAAAATGGATAAAGAAGTTGTGGTCCTTATGTACAATGGAATATCACTCAGCCATGAAATCAACGTCATAAGGCTAGTAGCAGCATGATGAGTGGATTTAGGTACGACGATTCTAAGTGAAATAAGTCACACAGAAAAAGACACTTATCATAAGATATCACTTATAGAGGGAATGAAAAAACCGCTACCCTTGAACTGAATTACAAAACAGAACAGAGTCACACGTTTAGAAAACACACTATGGCTGCTTAACGGGAAAGGTGAGGTGGGGTGATGCATAAAACAAGGGTTTCAAATTAGCTCAAATACCGTTCCATAAACCCAATATGTACTAGACAAGACCTACTCCTTGCTCAGTGAATTGGACTCAAAACCCCCTATTCACGGCCCAAGAATATATCTGACTAGTAAGAATCTTAAAACCTATGTATTGATATCTCTCTGTAAGTGAGTCAAGTGGGTGTGAAGTGACATAAACACAGCAGTGAAAAGCAGCTAAACCCCATTATAAACATCAATTACTTTTAAAAACCTGTGCAAAAAAGACAGTGAAAGAGAGAGAAATTCTTTCAAAATTCGTTTAGGGGCAGTTATGCTACCTGGATTGACCATATCTAGACACACAGCTGATTGAGACATAAGGGTGGACACTCTTGGGGCTGAGAGGTTTGGTGAGGTTGGGTGAGGAAACGCAGACCCTTTAAAGTAATACTGCGTGGTACCCATCCCATGGGTTCCAAATCTCCAGGTTCAAGGGCATCTTCCTACATCGAAAACATGCATGAGAAACCCAGAAGATGGTACACCATGTGATCGCGAAAGGTTTCTAAAACGCACCTCATTTCTCATCTCCTTGTGCTCGGGTTCGCCATTCCAGCTGCTTTACTAGCAATCTCCCTCCTTGGAGAATCAGCACCTTTAACCTCCTGTTCCGTACAGGTTGCAATTTGTCCTGAGGATGAACGGGAAGAGGGGAAAACAATGAGAGACTAGCTCTAGGTGTTGTGACAGGCACAGGTCACTCTATTTTCCCATCAGGAAGAAGAATTAACCACAGGCTCAGCCTGCCGCCCGGGACCAGAATAGGGCCTGAAGCAATCCTGCGCTTTTGCGGCCAGCTCCCAAGAAAGCGAGTTGAAAAATGGAGCTCAGGGGCACTGCAATTCACAAACCTGCAGACTTATAAATGATCACTCTCGTCCACAAATATATTGAGGGAAGGCAACCAAGAGGATTTGAAAGCAAGGCAGAATTGCAGGAAACAGATTTCAGGAGGGAGATTCAAATCGCCTTTAAAGCACAGGAAAAGCGGCAAAACCTCGACAAGATGCCCTTGGCCAAAAAGGGCGTATGCGTTTTTTCCTGAATATATTCAGGAAAAAACGCATACGCCCTTTTTGGCCAACCAAGCAACCTGGAAAGGCAAATCAGCGCTACAAAGAAGTCTCGCTTCCCATCGGTCAAAAGGGCCATGCTGAATAAAGTGTCAAAACCAGAAATGCAGGGCAGGCAATGAGGAAACGGTAGGCTTGTTACGATGATGGGCGGGATGTAAATTGCCAACAGCCACTCTAGAGAAGTGTACGGTGTGTCCTTAAACATCTAAAAAACTCAGGTTAGAGAGCATAGGGCACTTCCACTAATGGGCGTATTAATTGGGAAAATTAAAAACCAGCAAGACACAGGCACCCCAACGTTTAGGGCTGCTCTGTTTACAAGAACCTCCACTTCGTTACACCTTAAATATCTCAGGAAAGAGAAAAATGGATAAAGAAGTTGTGGTCCTTATGTACAATGGAATATCACTCAGCCATGAAATCAACGTCATAAGGCTAGTAGCAGCATGATGAGTGGATTTGGGTACGACGATTCTAAATGAAATAAGTCACACAGAAAAAGACACTTATCATAAGATATCACTTATAGAGGGAATGTAAAAACGGCTACCCTTGAACTGAATTACAAAACAGAACAGAGTCACACGTTTAGAAAACACACTATGGCTGCTTAAGGGGAAAGGTGAGGTGGGGTGATGCATGAAACAAGGGTTTCAAATTAGCTCAGATACCGTTCCATAAACCCAATATGTAATAGACAAGACCTACTCCTTGCTCAGTGAATTGGACTCGACACCCCCTATTCACGGCCCAAGAATATACCTGACTAGTAAGAATCTTAAAACCTATGTATTGATATCTCTCTGTAAGTGAGTCAAGTGGGTGTAAAGTGACATAAACACAGCAGTGAAAAGCAGCTAAACCCCATTATAAAAATCAATTACTTTTAAAATCCTGGGAAACAAAGACAGTGAAAGAGAGAGAAATTCTTACAAAATTCGTTCAGGGGCTGTGATGCCACCTGGATTGACCATGTATAGACCCACAGCTGATTGAGACATAAGGGTGGACACTCTTGGGGCTGACAGGTTTGGTGAGGTTGGGTGAGCAAACGCAGACCCTTTAAAGTAATACTGCGTGGTACCCATCCCATGGGTCCCAAATCTCCAGTTTCAAGGGCATCTTCCTACATCGAAAACATGCATGAGAAACCCAGAAGATGGTACACCGTGTGATCGGGAAAGGTTTCTAAAACACACCTCATTTCTCATCTCCTTGTGCTCGGGTTCGCCATTCCAGCCGCTTTACTAGCAATCTCCCTCCTTGGAGAATCAGCACCTTTAACCTCCTGTTCCGTACAGGTTGCAATTTGTCCTGAGGATGAACGGGAAGAGGGGAAAACAATGAGAGACTAGCTCTAGGTGTTGGGACAGGCACAGGTCACTCTATTTTCCCATCAGGAAGAAGAATTAACCACAGGCTCAGCCTGCCGCCCGGGACCAGAATAGGGCCTGAAGCAATCCTGCGCTTTTGCGGCCAGCTCCCAAGAAAGCGAGTTGAAAAATGGAGCTCAGGGGCACTGCAATTCACAAACCTGCAGACTTATAAATGATCACTCTCGTCCACAAATATATTGAGGGAAGGCAACCAAGAGGATTTGAAAGCAAGGCAGAATTGCAGGAAACAGATTTCAGGAGGGAGATTCAAATCGCCTTTAAAGCACAGGAAAAGCGGCAAAACCTCGACAAGATGCCCTTGGCCAAAAAGGGCGTATGCGTTTTTTCCTGAATATATTCAGGAAAAAACGCATACGCCCTTTTTGGCCAACCAAGCAACCTGGAAAGGCAAATCAGCGCTACAAAGAAGTCTCGCTTCCCATCGGTCAAAAGGGCCATGCTGAATAAAGTGTCAAAACCAGAAATGCAGGACAGGCCATGAGGAAACGGGAGCCTTGCTACGATGATGGGCGGAATGTAAATTGCCAACAGCCACTTTGGAGAAGTGTACGTTGTGTCCTGAAACATCTAAAAAACTCAGCTTAGAGAGCATAGGGCACTTCCACTCATGGGCCTATAAAGTGGGAAAATTAAAAACCAGCAAGACACAGGCACCCCAAAGTTTAGGCCTGCTCTGTTGAAAAGAACCTCCAACATCGTTACACCTTAAATATCCCAGGAAAGAGAAAAATGGATAAAGAAGTTGTGGTCCTTATGTACAATGGAATATCACTCAGCCATGAAATCAACGTCCTAAGGCTAGTAGCAGCATGATGAGTGGATTTAGGTACGACGATTCTAAGTGAAATAAGTCACACAGAAAAAGACACTTATCATAAGATATCACTTATAGAGGGAATGAAAAAACCGCTACCCTTGAACTGAATTACAAAACAGAACAGAGTCACACGTTTAGAAAACACACTATGGCTGCTTAACGGGAAAGGTGAGGTGGGGTGATGCATAAAACAAGGGTTTCAAATTAACTCAAATACCGTTCCATAAACCCAATATGTACTAGACAAGACCTACTCCTTGCTCAGTGAATTGGACTCAAAACCCCCTATTCACGGCCCAAGAATATATCTGACTAGTAAGAATCTTAAAACCTATGTATTGATATCTCTCTGTAAGTGAGTCAAGTGGGTGTGAAGTGACATAAACACAGCAGTGAAAAGCAGCTAAACCCCATTATAAACATCAATTACTTTTAAAAACCTGTGCAAAAAAGACAGTGAAAGAGAGAGAAATTCTTACAAAATTCGTTTAGGGGCAGTTATGCTACCTGGATTGACCATATCTAGACCCACAGCTGATTGAGACATAAGGGTGGACACTCTTGGGGCTGAGAGGTTTGGTGAGGTTGGGTGAGGAAACGCAGACCCTTTAAAGTAATACTGCGTGGTACCCATCCCATGGGTTCCAAATCTCCAGGTTCAAGGGCATCTTCCTACATCGAAAACATGCATGAGAAACCCAGAAGATGGTACACCGTGTGATCGCGAAGGGTTTCTAAAACGCACCTCATTTCTCATCTCCTTGTGCTCGGGTTCGCCATTCCAGCCGCTTTACTAGCAATCTCCCTCCTTGGAGAATCAGCACCTTTAACCTCCTGTTCCGTACAGGTTGCAATTTGTCCTGAGGATGAACGGGAAGAGGGGAAAACAATGAGAGACTAGCTCTAGGTGTTGGGACAGGCACAGGTCACTCTATTTTCCCATCAGGAAGAAGAATTAACCACAGGCTCAGCCTGCCGCCCGGGACCAGAATAGGGCCTGAAGCCATCCTGCGCTTTTGCGGCCAGCTCCCAAGAAAGCGAGTTGAAAAATGGAGCTCAGGGGCACTGCAATTCACAAACCTGCAGACTTATAAATGATCACTCTCGTCCACAAATATATTGAGGGAAGGCAACGAAGAGGATTTGAAAGCAAGGAAGAATTGCAGGAAATAGATTTCAGGAGGGAGATTCGAATCGCCTTTAAAGCACAGGAAAAGCGGTAAAACCTCGACAAGATGCCCTTGGCCAAAAAGGGCGTATGCGTTTTTTCCTGAATATATTCAGGAAAAAACGCATACGCCCTTTTTGGCCAACCAAGCAACCTGGAAAGGCAAATCAGCGCTACAAAGAAGTCTCGCTTCCCATCGGTCAAAAGGGCCATGCTGAATAAAGTATCAAAACCAGAAATGCAGGGCAGGCCATGAGGAAACGGGAGCCTTGCTACGATGATGGGAGGGATGTAAATTGCCAACAGCCACTCTGAAGAAGTGTACGGTGTGTCCTGAAACATCTAAAAAACTCAGCATAGAGAGCATAGGGCACTTCCACTCATGGGCCTATAAAGTGGGAAAATTAAAAACCAGCAAGACACAGGCACCCCAAAGTTTAGGGCTGCTCTGTTGACAAGAACCTCCAACTTCGTTACACCTTAAATATCCCAGGAAAGAGAAAAATGGATAAAGAAGTTGTGGTCCTTATGTACAATGGAATATCACTCAGCCATGAAATCAACGTCATAAGGCTAGTAGCAGCATGATGAGTGGATTTAGGTACGACGATTCTAAGTGAAATAAGTCACACAGAAAAAGACACTTATCATAAGATATCACTTATAGACGGAATGAAAAAACCGCTACCCTTGAACTGAATTACAAAACAGAACAGAGTCACACGTTTAGAAAACACACTATGGCTGCTTAACGGGAAAGGTGAGGTGGGGTGATGCATAAAACAAGGGTTTCAAATTAGCTCAAATACCGTTCCATAAACCCAATATGTACTAGACAAGACCTACTCCTTGCTCAGTGAATTGGACTCAAAACCCCCTATTCACGGCCCAAGAATATATCTGACTAGTAAGAATCTTAAAACCTATGTATTGATATCTCTCTGTAAGTGAGTCAAGTGGGTGTGAAGTGACATAAACACAGCAGTGAAAAGCAGCTAAACCCCATTATAAACATCAATTACTTTTAAAAACCTGTGCAAAAAAGACAGTGAAAGAGAGAGAAATTCTTACAAAATTCGTTTAGGGGCAGTTATGCTACCTGGATTGACCATATCTAGACCCACAGCTGATTGAGACATAAGGGTGGACACTCTTGGGGCTGAGAGGTTTGGTGAGGTTGGGTGAGGAAACGCAGACCCTTTAAAGTAATACTGCGTGGTACCCATCCCATGGGTTCCAAATCTCCAGGTTCAAGGGCATCTTCCTACATCGAAAACATGCATGAGAAACCCAGAAGATGGTACACCGTGTGATCGCGAAAGGTTTCTAAAACGCACCTCATTTCTCATCTCCTTGTGCTCGGGTTCGCCATTCCAGCCGCTTTACTAGCAATCTCCCTCCTTGGAGAATCAGCACCTTTAACCTCCTGTTCCATACAGGTTGCAATTTGTCCTGAGGATGAACGGGAAGAGGGGAAAACAATGAGAGACTAGCTCTAGGTGTTGGGACAGGCACAGGTCACTCTATTTTCCCATCAGGAAGAAGAATTAACCACAGGCTCAGCCTGCCGCCCGGGACCAGAATAGGGCCTGAAGCCATCCTGCGCTTTTGCGGCCAGCTCCCAAGAAAGCGAGTTGAAAAATGGAGCTCAGGGGCACTGCAATTCACAAACCTGCAGACTTATAAATGATCACTCTCGTCCACAAATATATTGAGGGAAGGCAACGAAGAGGATTTGAAAGCAAGGAAGAATTGCAGGAAATAGATTTCAGGAGGGAGATTCGAATCGCCTTTAAAGCACAGGAAAAGCGGCAAAACCTCGACAAGATGCCCTTGGCCAAAAAGGGCGTATGCGTTTTTTCCTGAATATATTCAGGAAAAAACGCATACGCCCTTTTTGGCCAACCAAGCAACCTGGAAAGGCAAATCAGCGCTACAAAGAAGTCTCGCTTCCCATCGGTCAAAAGGGCCATGCTGAATAAAGTATCAAAACCAGAAATGCAGGGCAGGCCATGAGGAAACGGGAGCCTTGCTACGATGATGGGAGGGATGTAAATTGCCAACAGCCACTCTGAAGAAGTGTACGGTGTGTCCTGAAACATCTAAAAAACTCAGCTTAGAGAGCATAGGGCACTTCCACTCATGGGCCTATAAAGTGGGAAAATTAAAAACCAGCAAGACACAGGCACCCCAAAGTTTAGGGCTGCTCTGTTGACAAGAACCTCCAACTTCGTTACACCTTAAATATCCCAGGAAAGAGAAAAATGGATAAAGAAGTTGTGGTCCTTATGTACAATGGAATATCACTCAGCCATGAAATCAACGTCATAAGGCTAGTAGCAGCATGATGAGTGGATTTAGGTACGACGATTCTAAGTGAAATAAGTCACACAGAAAAAGACACTTATCATAAGATATCACTTATAGAGGGAATGAAAAAACCGCTACCCTTGAACTGAATTACAAAACAGAACAGAGTCACACGTTTAGAAAACACACTATGGCTGCTTAACGGGAAAGGTGAGGTGGGGTGATGCATAAAACAAGGGTTTCAAATTAGCTCAAATACCGTTCCATAAACCCAATATGTACTAGACAAGACCTACTCCTTGCTCAGTGAATTGGACTCAAAACCCCCTGTTCACGGCCCAAGAATATATCTGACTAGTAAGAATCTTAAAACCTATGTATTGATATCTCTCTGTAAGTGAGTCAAGTGGGTGTGAAGTGACATAAACACAGCAGTGAAAAGCAGCTAAACCCCATTATAAACATCAATTACTTTTAAAAACCTGTGCAAAAAAGACAGTGAAAGAGAGAGAAATTCTTACAAAATTCGTTTAGGGGCAGTTATGCTACCTGGATTGACCATATCTAGACCCACAGCTGATTGAGACATAAGGGTGGACACTCTTGGGGCTGAGAGGTTTGGTGAGGTTGGGTGAGGAAACGCAGACCCTTTAAAGTAATACTGCGTGGTACCCATCCCATGGGTTCCAAATCTCCAGGTTCAAGGGCATCTTCCTACATCGAAAACATGCATGAGAAACCCAGAAGATGGTACACCGTGTGATCGCGAAAGGTTTCTAAAACGCACCTCATTTCTCATCTCCTTGTGCTCGGGTTCGCCATTCCAGCCGCTTTACTAGCAATCTCCCTCCTTGGAGAATCAGCACCTTTAACCTCCTGTTCCATACAGGTTGCAATTTGTCCTGAGGATGAACGGGAAGAGGGGAAAACAATGAGAGACTAGCTCTAGGTGTTGGGACAGGCACAGGTCACTCTATTTTCCCATCAGGAAGAAGAATTAACCACAGGCTCAGCCTGCCGCCCGGGACCAGAATAGGGCCTGAAGCCATCCTGCTCTTTTGCGGCCAGCTCCCAAGAAAGCGAGTTGAAAAATGGAGCTCAGGGGCACTGCAATTCACAAACCTGCAGACTTATAAATGATCACTCTCGTCCACAAATATATTGAGGGAAGGCAACGAAGAGGATTTGAAAGCAAGGAAGAATTGCAGGAAATAGATTTCAGGAGGGAGATTCGAATCGCCTTTAAAGCACAGGAAAAGCGGCAAAACCTCGACAAGATGCCCTTGGCCAAAAAGGGCGTATGCGTTTTTTCCTGAATATATTCAGGAAAAAACGCATACGCCCTTTTTGGCCAACCAAGCAACCTGGAAAGGTCAAATCAGCGCTACAAAGAAGTCTCGCTTCCCATCGGTCAAAAGGGCCATGCTGAATAAAGTATCAAAACCAGAAATGCAGGGCAGGCCATGAGGAAACGGGAGCCTTGCTACGATGATGGGAGGGATGTAAATTGCCAACAGCCACTCTGAAGAAGTGTACGGTGTGTCCTGAAACATCTAAAAAACTCAGCTTAGAGAGCATAGGGCACTTCCACTCATGGGCCTATAAAGTGGGAAAATTAAAAACCAGCAAGACACAGGCACCCCAAAGTTTAGGGCTGCTCTGTTGACAAGAACCTCCAACTTCGTTACACCTTAAATATCCCAGGAAAGAGAAAAATGGATAAAGAAGTTGTGGTCCTTATGTACAATGGAATATCACTCAGCCATGAAATCAACGTCATAAGGCTAGTAGCAGCATGATGAGTGGATTTAGGTACGACGATTCTAAGTGAAATAAGTCACACAGAAAAAGACACTTATCATAAGATATCACTTATAGAGGGAATGAAAAAACCGCTACCCTTGAACTGAATTACAAAACAGAACAGAGTCACACGTTTAGAAAACACACTATGGCTGCTTAACGGGAAAGGTGAGGTGGGGTGATGCATAAAACAAGGGTTTCAAATTAGCTCAAATACCGTTCCATAAACCCAATATGTACTAGACAAGACCTACTCCTTGCTCAGTGAATTGGACTCAAAACCCCCTATTCACGGCCCAAGAATATATCTGACTAGTAAGAATCTTAAAACCTATCTATTGATATCTCTCTGTAAGTGAGTCAAGTGGGTGTGAAGTGACATAAACACAGCAGTGAAAAGCAGCTAAACCCCATTATAAACATCAATTACTTTTAAAAACCTGTGCAAAAAAGACAGTGAAAGAGAGAGAAATTCTTACAAAATTCGTTTAGGGGCAGTTATGCTACCTGGATTGACCATATCTAGACCCACAGCTGATTGAGACATAAGGGTGGACACTCTTGGGGCTGAGAGGTTTGGTGAGGTTGGGTGAGGAAACGCAGACCCTTTAAAGTAATACTGCGTGGTACCCATCCCATGGGTTCCAAATCTCCAGGTTCAAGGGCATCTTCCTACATCGAAAACATGCATGAGAAACCCAGAAGATGGTACACCGTGTGATCGCGAAAGGTTTCTAAAACGCACCTCATTTCTCATCTCCTTGTGCTCGGGTTCGCCATTCCAGCTGCTTTACTAGCAATCTCCCTCCTTGGAGAATCAGCACCTTTAACCTCCTGTTCCGTACAGGTTGCAATTTGTCCTGAGGATGAACGGGAAGAGGGGAAAACAATGAGAGACTAGCTCTAGGTGTTGGGACAGGCACAGGTCACTCTATTTTCCCATCAGGAAGAAGAATTAACCACAGGCTCAGCCTGCCGCCCGGGACCAGAATAGGGCCTGAAGCCATCCTGCGCTTTTGCGGCCAGCTCCCAAGAAAGCGAGTTGAAAAATGGAGCTCAGGGGCACTGCAATTCACAAACCTGCAGACTTATAAATGATCTCTCTCGTCCACAAATATATTGAGGGAAGGCAACGAAGAGGATTTGAAAGCAAGGAAGAATTGCAGGAAATAGATTTCAGGAGGGAGATTCGAATCGCCTTTAAAGCACAGGAAAAGCGGCAAAACCTCGACAAGATGCCCTTGGCCAAAAAGGGCGTATGCGTTTTTTCCTGAATATATTCAGGAAAAAACGCATACGCCCTTTTTGGCCAACCAAGCAACCTGGAAAGGCAAATCAGCGCTACAAAGAAGTCTCGCTTCCCATCGGTCAAAAGGGCCATGCTGAATAAAGTATCAAAACCAGAAATGCAGGGCAGGCCATGAGGAAACGGGAGCCTTGCTACGATGATGGGAGGGATGTAAATTGCCAACAGCCACTCTGAAGAAGTGTACGGTGTGTCCTGAAACATCTAAAAAACTCAGCTTAGAGAGCATAGGGCACTTCCACTCATGGGCCTATAAAGTGGGAAAATTAAAAACCAGCAAGACACAGGCACCCCAAAGTTTAGGGCTGCTCTGTTGACAAGAACCTCCAACTTCGTTACACCTTAAATATCCCAGGAAAGAGAAAAATGGATAAAGAAGTTGTGGTCCTTATGTACAATGGAATATCACTCAGCCATGAAATCAACGTCATAAGGCTAGTAGCAGCATGATGAGTGGATTTAGGTACGACGATTCTAAGTGAAATAAGTCACACAGAAAAAGACACTTATCATAAGATATCACTTATAGAGGGAATGAAAAAACCGCTACCCTTGAACTGAATTACAAAACAGAACAGAGTCACACGTTTAGAAAACACACTATGGCTGCTTAACGGGAAAGGTGAGGTGGGGTGATGCATAAAACAAGGGTTTCAAATTAGCTCAAATACCGTTCCATAAACCCAATATGTACTAGACAAGACCTACTCCTTGCTCAGTGAATTGGACTCAAAACCCCCTATTCACGGCCCAAGAATATATCTGACTAGTAAGAATCTTAAAACCTATGTATTGATATCTCTCTGTAAGTGAGTCAAGTGGGTGTGAAGTGACATAAACACAGCAGTGAAAAGCAGCTAAACCCCATTATAAACATCAATTACTTTTAAAAACCTGTGCAAAAAAGACAGTGAAAGAGAGAGAAATTCTTACAAAATTCGTTTAGGGGCAGTTATGCTACCTGGATTGACCATATCTAGACCCACAGCTGATTGAGACATAAGGGTGGACACTCTTGGGGCTGAGAGATTTGGTGAGGTTGGGTGAGGAAACGCAGACCCTTTAAAGTAATACTGCGTGGTACCCATCCCATGGGTTCCAAATCTCCAGGTTCAAGGGCATCTTCCTACATCGAAAACATGCATGAGAAACCCAGAAGATGGTACACCGTGTGATCGCGAAAGGTTTCTAAAACGCACCTCATTTCTCATCTCCTTGTGCTCGGGTTCGCCATTCCAGCCGCTTTACTAGCAATCTCCCTCCTTGGAGAATCAGCACCTTTAACCTCCTGTTCCATACAGGTTGCAATTTGTCCTGAGGATGAACGGGAAGAGGGGAAAACAATGAGAGACTAGCTCTAGGTGTTGGGACAGGCACAGGTCACTCTATTTTCCCATCAGGAAGAAGAATTAACCACAGGCTCAGCCTGCCGCCTGGGACCAGAATAGGGCCTGAAGCAATCCGGCGCTTTTGCGGCCAGCTCCCAAGAAAGCGAGTTGAAAAATGGAGCTCAGGGGCACTGCAATTCACAAACCTGCAGACTTATAAATGATCACTCTCGTCCACAAATATATTGAGGGAAGGCAACGAAGAGGATTTGAAAGCAAGGCAGAATTGCAGGAAACAGATTTCAGGAGGGAGATTCAAATCGCCTTTAAAGCACAGGAAAAGCGGCAAAACCTCGACAAGATGCCCTTGGCCAAAAAGGGCGTATGCGTTTTTTCCTGAATATATTCAGGAAAAAACGCATACGCCCTTTTTGGTCAACCAAGCAACCTGGAAAGGCAAATCAGCGCTACAAAGAAGTCTCGCTTCCCATCGGTCAAAAGGGCCATGCTGAATAAAGTGTCAAAACCAGAAATGCAGGACAGGCCATGAGGAAACGGGAGCCTTGCTACGATGATGGGCGGGATGTAAATTGCCAACGGCCACTTTGGAGAAGTGTACGGTGTGTCCTGAAACATCTAAAAAACTCAGCTTAGAGAGCATAGGGCACTTCCACTCATGGGCCTATAAAGTGGGAAAATTAAAAACCAGCAAGACACAGGCACCCCAAAGTTTAGGGCTGCTCTGTTGACAAGAACCTCCAACATCGTTACACCTTAAATATCCCAGGAAAGAGAAAAATGGATAAAGAAGTTGTGGTCCTTATGTACAATGGAATATCACTCAGCCATGAAATCAACGTCATAAGGCTAGTAGCAGCATGATGAGTGGATTTAGGTACGACGATTCTAAGTGAAATAAGTCACACAGAAAAAGACACTTATCATAAGATATCACTTATAGAGGGAATGAAAAAACCGCTACCCTTGAACTGAATTACAAAACAGAACAGAGTCACACGTTTAGAAAACACACTATGGCTGCTTAACGGGAAAGGTGAGGTGGGGTGATGCATAAAACAAGGGTTTCAAATTAGCTCAAATACCGTTCCATAAACCCAATATGTACTACACAAGACCTACTCCTTGCTCAGTGAATTGGACTCAAAACCCCCTATTCACGGCCCAAGAATATATCTGACTAGTAAGAATCTTAAAACCTATGTATTGATATCTCTCTGTAAGTGAGTCAAGTGGGTGTGAAGTGACATAAACACAGCAGTGAAAAGAAGCTAAACCCCATTATAAAAATCAATTACTTTTAAAAACCTGTGAAAAAAAGACAGTGAAAGAGAGAGAAATTCTTACAAAATTCGTTTAGGGGCAGTTATGCTACCTGGATTGACCATATCTATACCCACAGCTGATTGAGACATAAGGGTGGACACTCTTGGGGCTGAGAGGTTTGGTGAGGTTGGGTGAGGAAACGCAGACCCTTTAAAGTAATACTGCGTGGTACCCATCCCATGGGTTCCAAATCTCCAGGTTCAAGGGCATCTTCCTACATCGAAAACATGCATGAGAAACCCAGAAGATGGTACACCGTGTGATCGCGAAAGGTTTCTAAAACGCACCTCATTTCTCATCTCCTTGTGCTCGGGTTTGCTATTCCAGCCGCTTTACTAGCAATCTCCCTCCTTGGAGAATCAGCACCTTTAACCTCCTGTTCCGTACAGGTTGCAATTTGTCCTGAGGATGAACGGGAAGAGGGGAAAACAATGAGAGACTAGCTCTAGGTGTTGGGACAGGCACAGGTCACTCTATTTTCCCATCAGGAAGAAGAATTAACCACAGGCTCAGCCTGCCGCCCGGGACCAGAATAGGGCCTGAAGCCATCCTGCGCTTTTGCGGCCAGCTCCCAAGAAAGCGAGTTGAAAAATGGAGCTCAGGGGCACTGCAATTCACAAACCTGCAGACTTATAAATGATCACTCTCGTCCACAAATATATTGAGGGAAGGCAACCAAGAGGATTTGAAAGCAAGGCAGAATTGCAGGAAACAGATTTCAGGAGGGAGATTCAAATCGCCTTTAAAGCACAGGAAAAGCGGCAAAACCTCGACAAGATGCCCTTGGCCAAAAAGGGCGTATGCGTTTTTTCCTGAATATATTCAGGAAAAAACGCATACGCCCTTTTTGGCCAACCAAGCAACCTGGAAAGGCAAATCAGCGCTACAAAGAAGTCTCGCTTCCCATCGGTCAAAAGGGCCATGCTGAATAAAGTGTCAAAACCAGAAATGCAGGGCAGGCCATGAGGAAACGGGAGCCTTGTTACGATGATGGGCGGGATGTAAATTGCCAACAGCCACTCTAGAGAAGTGTACGGTGTGTCCTTAAACATCTAAAAAACTCAGCTTAGAGAGCATAGGGCAGTTCCACTCATGGGCGTATAAATTGGGAAAATTAAAAACCAGCAAGACACAGGCACCCCAACGTTTAGGGCTACTCTGTTGACAAGAACCTCCACTTCGTTACACCTTAAATATCTCAGGAAAGAGAAAAATGGATAAAGAAGTTGTGGTCCTTATGTACAATGGAATATCACTCAGCCATGAAATCAACGTCATAAGGCTAGTAGCAGCATGATGAGTGGATTTGGGTACGACGATTCTAAATGAAATAAGTCACACAGAAAAAGACACTTATCATAAGATATCACTTATAGAGGGAATGTAAAAACCGCTACCCTTGAACTGAATTACAAAACAGAACAGAGTCACACGTTTGGAAAACACACTATGGCTGCTTAAGGGGAAAGGTGAGGTGGGGTGATGCATGAAACAAGGGTTTCAAATTAGCTCAGATACCGTTCCATAAACCCAATATGTAATAGACAAGACCTACTCCTTGCTCAGTGAATTGGACTCAAAACCCCCTATTCACGGCCCAAGAATATATCTGACTAGTAAGAATCTTAAAACCTATGTATTGATATCTCTCTGTAAGTGAGTCAAGTGGGTGTGAAGTGACATAAACACAGCAGTGAAAAGCAGCTAAACCCCATTATAAACATCAATTACTTTTAAAAACCTGTGCAAAAAAGACAGTGAAAGAGAGAGAAATTCTTACAAAATTCGTTTAGGGGCAGTTATGCTACCTGGATTGACCATATCTAGACCCACAGCTGATTGAGACATAAGGGTGGACACTCTTGGGGCTGAGAGGTTTGGTGAGGTTGGGTGAGGAAACGCAGACCCTTTAAAGTAATACTGCGTGGTACCCATCCCATGGGTTCCAAATCTCCAGGTTCAAGGGCATCTTCCTACATCGAAAACATGCATGAGAAACCCAGAAGATGGTACACCGTGTGATCGCGAAAGGTTTCTAAAACGCACCTCATTTCTCATCTCCTTGTGCTCGGGTTCGCCATTCCAGCTGCTTTACTAGCAATCTCCCTCCTTGGAGAATCAGCACCTTTAACCTCCTGTTCCGTACAGGTTGCAATTTGTCCTGAGGATGAACGGGAAGAGGGGAAAACAATGAGAGACTAGCTCTAGGTGTTGGGACAGGCACAGGTCACTCTATTTTCCCATCAGGAAGAAGAATTAACCACAGGCTCAGCCTGCCGCCCGGGACCAGAATAGGGCCTGAAGCCATCCTGCGCTTTTGCGGCCAGCTCCCAAGAAAGCGAGTTGAAAAATGGAGCTCAGGGGCACTGCAATTCACAAACCTGCAGACTTATAAATGATCACTCTCGTCCACAAATATATTGAGGGAAGGCAACGAAGAGGATTTGAAAGCAAGGAAGAATTGCAGGAAACAGATTTCAGGAGGGAGATTCAAATCGCCTTTAAAGCACAGGAAAAGCGGCAAAACCTCGAAAAGATGCCCTTGGCCAAAAAGGGCGTATGCGTTTTTTCCTGAATATATTCAGGAAAAAACGCATACGCCCTTTTTGGCCAACCAAGCAACCTGGAAAGGCAAATCAGCGCTACAAAGAAGTCTCGCTTCCCATCGGTCAAAAGGGCCATGCTGAATAAAGTGTCAAAACCAGAAATGCAGGACAGGCCATGAGGAAACGGGAGCCTTGCTACGATGATGGGCGGGATGTAAATTGCCAACGGCCACTTTGGAGAAGTGTACGGTGTGTCCTGAAACATCTAAAAAACTCAGCTTAGAGAGCATAGGGCACTTCCACTCATGGGCCTATAAAGTGGGAAAATTAAAAACCAGCAAGACACAGGCACCCCAAAGTTTAGGGCTGCTCTGTTGACAAGAACCTCCAACATCGTTACACCTTAAATATCCCAGGAAAGAGAAAAATGGATAAAGAAGTTGTGGTCCTTATGTACAATGGAATATCACTCAGCCATGAAATCAACGTCATAAGGCTAGTAGCAGCATGATGAGTGGATTTAGGTACGACGATTCTAAGTGAAATAAGTCACACAGAAAAAGACACTTATCATAAGATATCACTTATAGAGGGAATGAAAAAACCGCTACCCTTGAACTGAATTACAAAACAGAACAGAGTCACACGTTTAGAAAACACACTATGGCTGCTTAACGGGAAAGGTGAGTTGGGGTGATGCATAAAACAAGGGTTTCAAATTAGCTCAAATACCGTTCCATAAACCCAATATGTACTACACAAGACCTACTCCTTGCTCAGTGAATTGGACTCAAAACCCCCTATTCACGGCCCAAGAATATATCTGACTAGTAAGAATCTTAAAACCTATGTATTGATATCTCTCTGTAAGTGAGTCAAGTGGGTGTGAAGTGACATAAACACAGCAGTGAAAAGCAGCTAAACCCCATTATAAACATCAATTACTTTTAAAAACCTGTGCAAAAAAGACAGTGAAAGAGAGAGAAATTCTTACAAAATTCGTTTAGGGGCAGTTATGCTACCTGGATTGACCATATCTAGACCCACAGCTGATTGAGACATAAGGGTGGACACTCTTGGGGCTGAGAGGTTTGGTGAGGTTGGGTGAGGAAACGCAGACCCTTTAAAGTAATACTGCGTGGTACCCATCCCATGGGTTCCAAATCTCCAGGTTCAAGGGCATCTTCCTACATCGAAAACATGCATGAGAAACCCAGAAGATGGTACACCGTGTGATCGCGAAAGGTTTCTAAAACGCACCTCATTTCTCATCTCCTTGTGCTCGGGTTCGCCATTCCAGCCGCTTTAATAGCAATCTCCCTCCTTGGAGAATCAGCACCTTTAACCTCCTGTTCCGTACAGGTTGCAATTTGTCCTGAGGATGAACGGGAAGAGGGGAAAACAATGAGAGACTAGCTCTAGGTGTTGGGACAGGCACAGGTCACTCTATTTTCCCATCAGGAAGAAGAATTAACCACAGGCGCAGCCTGCCGCCCGGGACCAGAATAGGGCCTGAAGCCATCCTGCGCTTTTGCGGCCAGCTCCCAAGAAAGCGAGTTGAAAAATGGAGCTCAGGGGCACTGCAATTCACAAACCTGCAGACTTATAAATGATCACTCTCGTCCACAAATATATTGAGGGAAGGCAACGAAGAGGATTTGAAAGCAAGGAAGAATTGCAGGAAATAGATTTCAGGAGGGAGATTCGAATCGCCTTTAAAGCACAGGAAAAGCGGCAAAACCTCGACAAGATGCCCTTGGCCAAAAAGGGCGTATGCGTTTTTTCCTGAATATATTCAGGAAAAAACGCATACGCCCTTTTTGGCCAACCAAGCAACCTGGAAAGGCAAATCAGCGCTACAAAGAAGTCTCGCTTCCCATCGGTCAAAAGGGCCATGCTGAATAAAGTATCAAAACCAGAAATGCAGGGCAGGCCATGAGGAAACGGGAGCCTTGCTACGATGATGGGAGGGATGTAAATTGCCAACAGCCACTCTGAAGAAGTGTACGGTGTGTCCTGAAACATCTAAAAAACTCAGCTTAGAGAGCATAGGGCACTTCCACTCATGGGCCTATAAAGTGGGAAAATTAAAAACCAGCAAGACACAGGCACCCCAAAGTTTAGGGCTGCTCTGTTGACAAGAACCTCCAACTTCGTTACACCTTAAATATCCCAGGAAAGAGAAAAATGGATAAAGAAGTTGTGGTCCTTATGTACAATGGAATATCACTCAGCCATGAAATCAACGTCATAAGGCTAGTAGCAGCATGATGAGTGGATTTAGGTACGACGATTCTAAGTGAAATAAGTCACACAGAAAAAGACACTTATCATAAGATATCACTTATAGAGGGAATGAAAAAACCGCTACCCTTGAACTGAATTACAAAACAGAACAGAGTCACACGTTTAGAAAACACACTATGGCTGCTTAACGGGAAAGGTGAGGTGGGGTGATGCATAAAACAAGGGTTTCAAATTAGCTCAAATACCGTTCCATAAACCCAATATGTACTAGACAAGACCTACTCCTTGCTCAGTGAATTGGACTCAAAACCCCCTATTCACGGCCCAAGAATATATCTGACTAGTAAGAATCTTAAAACCTATGTATTGATATCTCTCTGTAAGTGAGTCAAGTGGGTGTGAAGTGACATAAACACAGCAGTGAAAAGCAGCTAAACCCCATTATAAACATCAATTACTTTTAAAAACCTGTGCAAAAAAGACAGTGAAAGAGAGAGAAATTCTTACAAAATTCGTTTAGGGGCAGTTATGCTACCTGGATTGACCATATCTAGACCCACAGCTGATTGAGACATAAGGGTGGACACTCTTGGGGCTGAGAGGTTTGGTGAGGTTGGGTGAGGAAACGCAGACCCTTTAAAGTAATACTGCGTGGTACCCATCCCATGGGTTCCAAATCTCCAGGTTCAAGGGCATCTTCCTACATCGAAAACATGCATGAGAAACCCAGAAGATGGTACACCGTGTGATCGCGAAAGGTTTCTAAAACGCACCTCATTTCTCATCTCCTTGTGCTCGGGTTCGCCATTCCAGCCGCTTTACTAGCAATCTCCCTCCTTGGAGAATCAGCACCTTTAACCTCCTGTTCCATACAGGTTGCAATTTGTCCTGAGGATGAACGGGAAGAGGGGAAAACAATGAGAGACTAGCTCTAGGTGTTGGGACAGGCACAGGTCACTCTATTTTCCCATCAGGAAGAAGAATTAACCACAGGCTCAGCCTGCCGCCTGGGACCAGAATAGGGCCTGAAGCAATCCGGCGCTTTTGCGGCCAGCTCCCAAGAAAGCGAGTTGAAAAATGGAGCTCAGGGGCACTGCAATTCACAAACCTGCAGACTTATAAATGATCACTCTCGTCCACAAATATATTGAGGGAAGGCAACGAAGAGGATTTGAAAGCAAGGCAGAATTGCAGGAAACAGATTTCAGGAGGGAGATTCAAATCGCCTTTAAAGCACAGGAAAAGCGGCAAAACCTCGACAAGATGCCCTTGGCCAAAAAGGGCGTATGCGTTTTTTCCTGAATATATTCAGGAAAAAACGCATACGCCCTTTTTGGTCAACCAAGCAACCTGGAAAGGCAAATCAGCGCTACAAAGAAGTCTCGCTTCCCATCGGTCAAAAGGGCCATGCTGAATAAAGTGTCAAAACCAGAAATGCAGGACAGGCCATGAGGAAACGGGAGCCTTGCTACGATGATGGGCGGGATGTAAATTGCCAACGGCCACTTTGGAGAAGTGTACGGTGTGTCCTGAAACATCTAAAAAACTCAGCTTAGAGAGCATAGGGCACTTCCACTCATGGGCCTATAAAGTGGGAAAATTAAAAACCAGCAAGACACAGGCACCCCAAAGTTTAGGGCTGCTCTGTTGACAAGAACCTCCAACATCCTTACACCTTAAATATCCCAGGAAAGAGAAAAATGGATAAAGAAGTTGTGGTCCTTATGTACAATGGAATATCACTCAGCCATGAAATCAACGTCATAAGGCTAGTAGCAGCATGATGAGTGGATTTAGGTACGACGATTCTAAGTGAAATAAGTCACACAGAAAAAGACACTTATCATAAGATATCACTTATAGAGGGAATGAAAAAACCGCTACCCTTGAACTGAATTACAAAACAGAACAGAGTCACACGTTTAGAAAACACACTATGGCTGCTTAACGGGAAAGGTGAGGTGGGGTGATGCATAAAACAAGGGTTTCAAATTAGCTCAAATACCGTTCCATAAACCCAATATGTACTACACAAGACCTACTCCTTGCTCAGTGAATTGGACTCAAAACCCCCTATTCACGGCCCAAGAATATATCTGACTAGTAAGAATCTTAAAACCTATGTATTGATATCTCTCTGTAAGTGAGTCAAGTGGGTGTGAAGTGACATAAACACAGCAGTGAAAAGAAGCTAAACCCCATTATAAAAATCAATTACTTTTAAAAACCTGTGAAAAAAAGACAGTGAAAGAGAGAGAAATTCTTACAAAATTCGTTTAGGGGCAGTTATGCTACCTGGATTGACCATATCTAGACCCACAGCTGATTGAGACATAAGGGTGGACACTCTTGGGGCTGAGAGGTTTGGTGAGGTTGGGTGAGGAAACGCAGACCCTTTAAAGTAATACTGCGTGGTACCCATCCCATGGGTTCCAAATCTCCAGGTTCAAGGGCATCTTCCTACATCGAAAACATGCATGAGAAACCCAGAAGATGGTACACCGTGTGATCGCGAAAGGTTTCTAAAACGCACCTCATTTCTCATCTCCTTGTGCTCGGGTTTGCTATTCCAGCCGCTTTACTAGCAATCTCCCTCCTTGGAGAATCAGCACCTTTAACCTCCTGTTCCGTACAGGTTGCAATTTGTCCTGAGGATGAACGGGAAGAGGGGAAAACAATGAGAGACTAGCTCTAGGTGTTGGGACAGGCACAGGTCACTCTATTTTCCCATCAGGAAGAAGAATTAACCACAGGCTCAGCCTGCCGCCCGGGACCAGAATAGGGCCTGAAGCCATCCTGCGCTTTTGCGGCCAGCTCCCAAGAAAGCGAGTTGAAAAATGGAGCTCAGGGGCACTGCAATTCACAAACCTGCAGACTTATAAATGATCACTCTCGTCCACAAATATATTGAGGGAAGGCAACCAAGAGGATTTGAAAGCAAGGCAGAATTGCAGGAAACAGATTTCAGGAGGGAGATTCAAATCGCCTTTAAAGCACAGGAAAAGCGGCAAAACCTCGACAAGATGCCCTTGGCCAAAAAGGGCGTATGCGTTTTTTCCTGAATATATTCAGGAAAAAACGCATACGCCCTTTTTGGCCAACCAAGCAACCTGGAAAGGCAAATCAGCGCTACAAAGAAGTCTCGCTTCCCATCGGTCAAAAGGGCCATGCTGAATAAAGTGTCAAAACCAGAAATGCAGGGCAGGCCATGAGGAAACGGGAGCCTTGTTACGATGATGGGCGGGATGTAAATTGCCAACAGCCACTCTAGAGAAGTGTACGGTGTGTCCTTAAACATCTAAAAAACTCAGCTTAGAGAGCATAGGGCAGTTCCACTCATGGGCGTATAAATTGGGAAAATTAAAAACCAGCAAGACACAGGCACCCCAACGTTTAGGGCTACTCTGTTGACAAGAACCTCCACTTCGTTACACCTTAAATATCTCAGGAAAGAGAAAAATGGATAAAGAAGTTGTGGTCCTTATGTACAATGGAATATCACTCAGCCATGAAATCAACGTCATAAGGCTAGTAGCAGCATGATGAGTGGATTTGGGTACGACGATTCTAAATGAAATAAGTCACACAGAAAAAGACACTTATCATAAGATATCACTTATAGAGGGAATGTAAAAACCGCTACCCTTGAACTGAATTACAAAACAGAACAGAGTCACACGTTTGGAAAACACACTATGGCTGCTTAAGGGGAAAGGTGAGGTGGGGTGATGCATGAAACAAGGGTTTCAAATTAGCTCAGATACCGTTCCATAAACCCAATATGTAATAGACAAGACCTACTCCTTGCTCAGTGAATTGGACTCAAAACCCCCTATTCACGGCCCAAGAATATATCTGACTAGTAAGAATCTTAAAACCTATGTATTGATATCTCTCTGTAAGTGAGTCAAGTGGGTGTGAAGTGACATAAACACAGCAGTGAAAAGCAGCTAAACCCCATTATAAACATCAATTACTTTTAAAAACCTGTGCAAAAAAGACAGTGAAAGAGAGAGAAATTCTTACAAAATTCGTTTAGGGGCAGTTATGCTACCTGGATTGACCATATCTAGACCCACAGCTGATTGAGACATAAGGGTGGACACTCTTGGGGCTGAGAGGTTTGGTGAGGTTGGGTGAGGAAACGCAGACCCTTTAAAGTAATACTGCGTGGTACCCATCCCATGGGTTCCAAATCTCCAGGTTCAAGGGCATCTTCCTACATCGAAAACATGCATGAGAAACCCAGAAGATGGTACACCGTGTGATCGCGAAAGGTTTCTAAAACGCACCTCATTTCTCATCTCCTTGTGCTCGGGTTCGCCATTCCAGCTGCTTTACTAGCAATCTCCCTCCTTGGAGAATCAGCACCTTTAACCTCCTGTTCCGTACAGGTTGCAATTTGTCCTGAGGATGAACGGGAAGAGGGGAAAACAATGAGAGACTAGCTCTAGGTGTTGGGACAGGCACAGGTCACTCTATTTTCCCATCAGGAAGAAGAATTAACCACAGGCTCAGCCTGCCGCCCGGGACCAGAATAGGGCCTGAAGCCATCCTGCGCTTTTGCGGCCAGCTCCCAAGAAAGCGAGTTGAAAAATGGAGCTCAGGGGCACTGCAATTCACAAACCTGCAGACTTATAAATGATCACTCTCGTCCACAAATATATTGAGGGAAGGCAACCAAGAGGATTTGAAAGCAAGGCAGAATTGCAGGAAACAGATTTCAGGAGGGAGATTCAAATCGCCTTTAAAGCACAGGAAAAGCGGCAAAACCTCGAAAAGATGCCCTTGGCCAAAAAGGGCGTATGCGTTTTTTCCTGAATATATTCAGGAAAAAACGCATACGCCCTTTTTGGCCAACCAAGCAACCTGGAAAGGCAAATCAGCGCTACAAAGAAGTCTCGCTTCCCATCGGTCAAAAGGGCCATGCTGAATAAAGTGTCAAAACCAGAAATGCAGGACAGGCCATGAGGAAACGGGAGCCTTGCTACGATGATGGGCGGGATGTAAATTGCCAACGGCCACTTTGGAGAAGTGTACGGTGTGTCCTGAAACATCTAAAAAACTCAGCTTAGAGAGCATAGGGCACTTCCACTCATGGGCCTATAAAGTGGGAAAATTAAAAACCAGCAAGACACAGGCACCCCAAAGTTTAGGGCTGCTCTGTTGACAAGAACCTCCAACATCGTTACACCTTAAATATCCCAGGAAAGAGAAAAATGGATAAAGAAGTTGTGGTCCTTATGTACAATGGAATATCACTCAGCCATGAAATCAACGTCATAAGGCTAGTAGCAGCATGATGAGTGGATTTAGGTACGACGATTCTAAGTGAAATAAGTCACACAGAAAAAGACACTTATCATAAGATATCACTTATAGAGGGAATGAAAAAACCGCTACCCTTGAACTGAATTACAAAACAGAACAGAGTCACACGTTTAGAAAACACACTATGGCTGCTTAACGGGAAAGGTGAGGTGGGGTGATGCATAAAACAAGGGTTTCAAATTAGCTCAAATACCGTTCCATAAACCCAATATGTACTACACAAGACCTACTCCTTGCTCAGTGAATTGGACTCAAAACCCCCTATTCACGGCCCAAGAATATATCTGACTAGTAAGAATCTTAAAACCTATGTATTGATATCTCTCTGTAAGTGAGTCAAGTGGGTGTGAAGTGACATAAACACAGCAGTGAAAAGCAGCTAAACCCCATTATAAACATCAATTACTTTTAAAAACCTGTGCAAAAAAGACAGTGAAAGAGAGAGAAATTCTTACAAAATTCGTTTAGGGGCAGTTATGCTACCTGGATTGACCATATCTAGACCCACAGCTGATTGAGACATAAGGGTGGACACTCTTGGGGCTGAGAGGTTTGGTGAGGTTGGGTGAGGAAACGCAGACCCTTTAAAGTAATACTGCGTGGTACCCATCCCATGGGTTCCAAATCTCCAGGTTCAAGGGCATCTTCCTACATCGAAAACATGCATGAGAAACCCAGAAGATGGTACACCGTGTGATCGCGAAAGGTTTCTAAAACGCACCTCATTTCTCATCTCCTTGTGCTCGGGTTCGCCATTCCAGCCGCTTTAATAGCAATCTCCCTCCTTGGAGAATCAGCACCTTTAACCTCCTGTTCCGTACAGGTTGCAATTTGTCCTGAGGATGAACGGGAAGAGGGGAAAACAATGAGAGACTAGCTCTAGGTGTTGGGACAGGCACAGGTCACTCTATTTTCCCATCAGGAAGAAGAATTAACCACAGGCGCAGCCTGCCGCCCGGGACCAGAATAGGGCCTGAAGCCATCCTGCGCTTTTGCGGCCAGCTCCCAAGAAAGCGAGTTGAAAAATGGAGCTCAGGGGCACTGCAATTCACAAACCTGCAGACTTATAAATGATCACTCTCGTCCACAAATATATTGAGGGAAGGCAACGAAGAGGATTTGAAAGCAAGGAAGAATTGCAGGAAATAGATTTCAGGAGGGAGATTCGAATCGCCTTTAAAGCACAGGAAAAGCGGCAAAACCTCGACAAGATGCCCTTGGCCAAAAAGGGCGTATGCGTTTTTTCCTGAATATATTCAGGAAAAAACGCATACGCCCTTTTTGGCCAACCAAGCAACCTGGAAAGGCAAATCAGCGCTACAAAGAAGTCTCGCTTCCCATCGGTCAAAAGGGCCATGCTGAATAAAGTATCAAAACCAGAAATGCAGGGCAGGCCATGAGGAAACGGGAGCCTTGCTACGATGATGGGAGGGATGTAAATTGCCAACAGCCACTCTGAAGAAGTGTACGGTGTGTCCTGAAACATCGAAAAAACTCAGCTTAGAGAGCATAGGGCACTTCCACTCATGGGCCTATAAAGTGGGAAAATTAAAAACCAGCAAGACACAGGCACCCCAAAGTTTAGGGCTGCTCTGTTGACAAGAACCTCCAACTTCGTTACACCTTAAATATCCCAGGAAAGAGAAAAATGGATAAAGAAGTTGTGGTCCTTATGTACAATGGAATATCACTCAGCCATGAAATCAACGTCATAAGGCTAGTAGCAGCATGATGAGTGGATTTAGGTACGACGATTCTAAGTGAAATAAGTCACACAGAAAAAGACACTTATCATAAGATATCACTTATAGAGGGAATGAAAAAACCGCTACCCTTGAACTGAATTACAAAACAGAACAGAGTCACACGTTTAGAAAACACACTATGGCTGATTAACGGGAAAGGTGAGGTGGGGTGATGCATAAAACAAGGGTTTCAAATTAGCTCAGATACCGTTCCATAAACCCAATATGTACTAGACAAGACCTACTCCTTGCTCAGTGAATTGGACTCAAAACCCCCTATTCACGGCCCAAGAATATATCTGACTAGTAAGAATCTTAAAACCTATGTATTGATATCTCTCTGTAAGTGAGTCAAGTGGGTGTGAAGTGACATAAACACAGCAGTGAAAAGCAGCTAAACCCCATTATAAACATCAATTACTTTTAAAAACCTGTGCAAAAAAGACAGTAAAAGAGAGAGAAATTCTTACAAAATTCGTTTAGGGGCAGTTATGCTACCTGGATTGACCATATCTAGACCCACAGCTGATTGAGACATAAGGGTGGACACTCTTGGGGCTGAGAGGTTTGGTGAGGTTGGGTGAGGAAACGCAGACCCTTTAAAGTAATACTGCGTGGTACCCATCCCATGGGTTCCAAATCTCCAGGTTCAAGGGCATCTTCCTACATCGAAAACATGCATGAGAAACCCAGAAGATGGTACACCGTGTGATCGCGAAAGGTTTCTAAAACGCACCTCATTTCTCATCTCCTTGTGCTCGGGTTCGCCATTCCAGCTGCTTTACTAGCAATCTCCCTCCTTGGAGAATCAGCACCTTTAACCTCCTGTTCCGTACAGGTTGCAATTTGTCCTGAGGATGAACGGGAAGAGGGTAAAACAATGAGAGACTAGCTCTAGGTGTTGGGACAGGCACAGGTCACTCTATTTTCCCATCAGGAAGAAGAATTAACCACAGGCTCAGCCTGCCGCCTGGGACCAGAATAGGGCCTGAAGCAATCCGGCGCTTTTGCGGCCAGCTCCCAAGAAAGCGAGTTGAAAAATGGAGCTCAGGGGCACTGCAATTCACAAACCTGCAGACTTATAAATGATCACTCTCGTCCACAAATATATTGAGGGAAGGCAACGAAGAGGATTTGAAAGCAAGGCAGAATTGCAGGAAACAGATTTCAGGAGGGAGATTCAAATCGCCTTTAAAGCACAGGAAAAGCGGCAAAACCTCGACAAGATGCCCTTGGCCAAAAAGGGCGTATGCGTTTTTTCCTGAATATATTCAGGAAAAAACGCATACGCCCTTTTTGGTCAACCAAGCAACCTGGAAAGGCAAATCAGCGCTACAAAGAAGTCTCGCTTCCCATCGGTCAAAAGGGCCATGCTGAATAAAGTGTCAAAACCAGAAATGCAGGACAGGCCATGAGGAAACGGGAGCCTTGCTACGATGATGGGCGGGATGTAAATTGCCAACGGCCACTTTGGAGAAGTGTACGGTGTGTCCTGAAACATCTAAAAAACTCAGCTTAGAGAGCATAGGGCACTTCCACTCATGGGCCTATAAAGTTTGAAAATTAAAAACCAGCAAGACACAGGCACCCCAAAGTTTAGGGCTGCTCTGTTGACAAGAACCTCCAACATCGTTACACCTTAAATATCCCAGGAAAGAGAAAAATGGATAAAGAAGTTGTGGTCCTTATGTACAATGGAATATCACTCAGCCATGAAATCAACGTCATAAGGCTAGTAGCAGCATGATGAGTGGATTTAGGTACGACGATTCTAAGTGAAATAAGTCACACAGAAAAAGACACTTATCATAAGATATCACTTATAGAGGGAATGAAAAAACCGCTACCCTTGAACTGAATTACAAAACAGAACAGAGTCACACGTTTAGAAAACACACTATGGCTGCTTAACGGGAAAGGTGAGGTGGGGTGATGCATAAAACAAGGGTTTCAAATTAGCTCAAATACCGTTCCATAAACCCAATATGTACTACACAAGACCTACTCCTTGCTCAGTGAATTGGACTCAAAACCCCCTATTCACGGCCCAAGAATATATCTGACTAGTAAGAATCTTAAAACCTATGTATTGATATCTCTCTGTAAGTGAGTCAAGTGGGTGTGAAGTGACATAAACACAGCAGTGAAAAGAAGCTAAACCCCATTATAAAAATCAATTACTTTTAAAACCCTGTGAAAAAAAGACAGTGAAAGAGAGAGAAATTCTTACAAAATTCGTTTAGGGGCAGTTATGCTACCTGGATTGACCATATCTAGACCCACAGCTGATTGAGACATAAGGGTGGACACTCTTGGGGCTGAGAGGTTTGGTGAGGTTGGGTGAGGAAACGCAGACCCTTTAAAGTAATACTGCGTGGTACCCATCCCATGGGTTCCAAATCTCCAGGTTCAAGGGCATCTTCCTACAACGAAAACATGCATGAGAAACCCAGAAGATGGTACACCGTGTGATCGCGAAAGGTTTCTAAAACGCACCTCATTTCTCATCTTCTTGTGCTCGGGTTTGCTATTCCAGCCGCTTTACTAGCAATCTCCCTCCTTGGAGAATCAGCACCTTTAACCTCCTGTTCCGTACAGGTTGCAATTTGTCCTGAGGATGAACGGGAAGAGGGGAAAACAATGAGAGACTAGCTCTAGGTGTTGGGACAGGCACAGGTCACTCTATTTTCCCATCAGGAAGAAGAATTAACCACAGGCTCAGCCTGCCGCCCGGGACCAGAATAGGGCCTGAAGCCATCCTGCGCTTTTGCGGCCAGCTCCCAAGAAAGCGAGTTGAAAAATGGAGCTCAGGGGCACTGCAATTCACAAACCTGCAGACTTATAAATGATCACTCTCGTCCACAAATATATTGAGGGAAGGCAACCAAGAGGATTTGAAAGCAAGGCAGAATTGCAGGAAACAGATTTCAGGAGGGAGATTCAAATCGCCTTTAAAGCACAGGAAAAGCGGCAAAACCTCGACAAGATGCCCTTGGCCAAAAAGGGCGTATGCGTTTTTTCCTGAATATATTCAGGAAAAAACGCATACGCCCTTTTTGGCCAACCAAGCAACCTGGAAAGGCAAATCAGCGCTACAAAGAAGTCTCGCTTCCCATCGGTCAAAAGGGCCATGCTGAATAAAGTGTCAAAACCAGAAATGCAGGGCAGGCCATGAGGAAACGGGAGCCTTGTTACGATGATGGGCGGGATGTAAATTGCCAACAGCCACTTTGGAGAAGTGTACGGTGTGTCCTTAAACATCTAAAAAACTCAGCTTAGAGAGCATAGGGCAGTTCCACTCATGGGCGTATAAATTGGGAAAATTAAAAACCAGCAAGACACAGGCACCCCAACGTTTAGGGCTGCTCTGTTGACAAGAACCTCCACTTCGTTACACCTTAAATATCTCAGGAAAGAGAAAAATGGATAAAGAAGTTGTGGTCCTTATGTACAATGGAATATCACTCAGCCATGAAATCAACGTCATAAGGCTAGTAGCAGCATGATGAGTGGCTTTGGGTACGACGATTCTAAATGAAATAAGTCACACAGAAAAAGACACTTATCATAAGATATCACTTATAGAGGGAATGTAAAAACGGCTACCCTTGAACTGAATTACAAAACAGAACAGAGTCACACGTTTGGAAAACACACTATGGCTGCTTAAGGGGAAAGGTGAGGTGGGGTGATGCATGAAACAAGGGTTTCAAATTAGCTCAGATACCGTTCCATAAACCCAATATGTAATAGACAAGACCTACTCCTTGCTCAGTGAATTGGACTCGACACCCCCTATTCACGGCCCAAGAATATACCTGACTAGTAAGAATCTTAAAACCTATGTATTGATATCTCTCTGTAAGTGAGTCAAGTGGGTGTAAAGTGACATAAACACAGCAGTGAAAAGCAGCTAAACCCCATTATAAAAATCAATTACTTTTAAAATCCTGGGAAACAAAGACAGTGAAAGAGAGAGAAATTCTTACAAAATTCGTTCAGGGGCTGTGATGCCACCTGGATTGACCATGTATAGACCCACAGCTGATTGAGACATAAGGGTGGACACTCTTGGGGCTGGCAGGTTTGGTGAGGTTGGGTGAGCAAACGCAGACCCTTTAAAGTAATACTGCGTGGTACCCATCCCATGGGTCCCAAATCTCCAGTTTCAAGGGCATCTTCCTACATCGAAAACATGCATGAGAAACCCAGAAGATGGTACACCGTGTGATCGGGAAAGGTTTCTAAAACACACCTCATTTCTCATCTCCTTGTGCTCGGGTTCGCCATTCCAGCCGCTTTACTAGCAATCTCCCTCCTTGGAGAATCAGCACCTTTAACCTCCTGTTCCGTACAGGTTGCAATTTGTCCTGAGGATGAACGGGAAGAGGGGAAAACAATGAGAGACTAGCTCTAGGTGTTGGGACAGGCACAGGTCACTCTATTTTCCCATCAGGAAGAAGAATTAACCACAGGCTCAGCCTGCCGCCCGGGACCAGAATAGGGCCTGAAGCAATCCTGCGCTTTTGCGGCCAGCTCCCAAGAAAGCGAGTTGAAAAATGGAGCTCAGGGGCACTGCAATTCACAAACCTGCAGACTTATAAATGATCACTCTCGTCCACAAATATATTGAGGGAAGGCAACCAAGAGGATTTGAAAGCAAGGCAGAATTGCAGGAAACAGATTTCAGGAGGGAGATTCAAATCGCCTTTAAAGCACAGGAAAAGCGGCAAAACCTCGACAAGATGCCCTTGGCCAAAAAGGGCGTATGCGTTTTTTCCTGAATATATTCAGGAAAAAACGCATACGCCCTTTTTGGCCAACCAAGCAACCTGGAAAGGCAAATCAGCGCTACAAAGAAGTCTCGCTTCCCATCGGTCAAAAGGGCCATGCTGAATAAAGTGTCAAAACCAGAAATGCAGGACAGGCCATGAGGAAACGGGAGCCTTGCTACGATGATGGGCGGAATGTAAATTGCCAACAGCCACTTTGGAGAAGTGTACGGTGTGTCCTGAAACATCTAAAAAACTCAGCTTAGAGAGCATAGGGCACTTCCACTCATGGGCCTATAAAGTGGGAAAATTAAAAACCAGCAAGACACAGGCACCCCAAAGTTTAGGCCTGCTCTGTTGACAAGAACCTCCAACATCGTTACACCTTAAATATCCCAGGAAAGAGAAAAATGGATAAAGAAGTTGTGGTCCTTATGTACAATGGAATATCACTCAGCCATGAAATCAACGTCCTAAGGCTAGTAGCAGCATGATGAGTGGATTTAGGTACGACGATTCTAAGTGAAATAAGTCACACAGAAAAAGACACTTATCATAAGATATCACTTATAGAGGGAATGAAAAAACCGCTACCCTTGAACTGAATTACAAAACAGAACAGAGTCACACGTTTAGAAAACACACTATGGCTGCTTAACGGGAAAGGTGAGGTGGGGTGATGCATAAAACAAGGGTTTCAAATTAGCTCAAATACCGTTCCATAAACCCAATATGTACTAGACAAGACCTACTCCTTGCTCAGTGAATTGGACTCAAAACCCCCTATTCACGGCCCAAGAATATATCTGACTAGTAAGAATCTTAAAACCTATGTATTGATATCTCTCTGTAAGTGAGTCAAGTGGGTGTGAAGTGACATAAACACAGCAGTGAAAAGCAGCTAAACCCCATTATAAACATCAATTACTTTTAAAAACCTGTGCAAAAAAGACAGTGAAAGAGAGAGAAATTCTTACAAAATTCGTTTAGGGGCAGTTATGCTACCTGGATTGACCATATCTAGACCCACAGCTGATTGAGACATAAGGGTGGACACTCTTGGGGCTGAGAGGTTTGGTGAGGTTGGGTGAGGAAACGCAGACCCTTTAAAGTAATACTGCGTGGTACCCATCCCATGGGTTCCAAATCTCCAGGTTCAAGGGCATCTTCCTACATCGAAAACATGCATGAGAAACCCAGAAGATGGTACACCGTGTGATCGCGAAAGGTTTCTAAAACGCACCTCATTTCTCATCTCCTTGTGCTCGGGTTCGCCATTCCAGCCGCTTTACTAGCAATCTCCCTCCTTGGAGAATCAGCACCTTTAACCTCCTGTTCCGTACAGGTTGCAATTTGTCCTGAGGATGAACGGGAAGAGGGGAAAACAATGAGAGACTAGCTCTAGGTGTTGGGACAGGCACAGGTCACTCTATTTTCCCATCAGGAAGAAGAATTAACCACAGGCTCAGCCTGCCGCCCGGGACCAGAATAGGGCCTGAAGCCATCCTGCGCTTTTGCGGCCAGCTCCCAAGAAAGCGAGTTGAAAAATGGAGCTCAGGGGCACTGCAATTCACAAACCTGCAGACTTATAAATGATCACTCTCGTCCACAAATATATTGAGGGAAGGCAACGAAGAGGATTTGAAAGCAAGGAAGAATTGCAGGAAATAGATTTCAGGAGGGAGATTCGAATCGCCTTTAAAGCACAGGAAAAGCGGCAAAACCTCGAAAAGATGCCCTTGGCCAAAAAGGGCGTATGCGTTTTTTCCTGAATATATTCAGCAAAAAACGCATACGCCCTTTTTGGCCAACCAAGCAACCTGGAAAGGCAAATCAGCGCTACAAACAAGTCTCGCTTCCCATCGGTCAAAAGGGCCATGCTGAATAAAGTATCAAAACCAGAAATGCAGGGCAGGCCATGAGGAAACGGGAGCCTTGCTACGATGATGGGAGGGATGTAAATTGCCAACAGCCACTCTGAAGAAGTGTACGGTGTGTCCTGAAACATCTAAAAAACTCAGCTTAGAGAGCATAGGGCACTTCCACTCATGGGCCTATAAAGTGGGAAAATTAAAAACCAGCAAGACACAGGCACCCCAAAGTTTAGGGCTGCTCTGTTGACAAGAACCTCCAACTTCGTTACACCTTAAATATCCCAGGAAAGAGAAAAATGGATAAAGAAGTTGTGGTCCTTATGTACAATGGAATATCACTCAGCCATGAAATCAACGTCATAAGGCTAGTAGCAGCATGATGAGTGGATTTAGGTACGACGATTCTAAGTGAAATAAGTCACACAGAAAAAGACACTTATCATAAGATATCACTTATAGAGGGAATGAAAAAACCGCTACCCTTGAACTGAATTACAAAACAGAACAGAGTCACACGTTTAGAAAACACACTATGGCTGCTTAACGGGAAAGGTGAGGTGGGGTGATGCATAAAACAAGGGTTTCAAATTAGCTCAAATACCGTTCCATAAACCCAATATGTACTAGACAAGACCTACTCCTTGCTCAGTGAATTGGACTCAAAACCCCCTATTCACGGCCCAAGAATATATCTGACTAGTAAGAATCTTAAAACCTATGTATTGATATCTCTCTGTAAGTGAGTCAAGTGGGTGTGAAGTGACATAAACACAGCAGTGAAAAGCAGCTAAACCCCATTATAAACATCAATTACTTTTAAAAACCTGTGCAAAAAAGACAGTGAAAGAGAGAGAAATTCTTACAAAATTCGTTTAGGGGCAGTTATGCTACCTGGATTGACCATATCTAGACCCACAGCTGATTGAGACATAAGGGTGGACACTCTTGGGGCTGAGAGGTTTGGTGAGGTTGGGTGAGGAAACGCAGACCCTTTAAAGTAATACTGCGTGGTACCCATCCCATGGGTTCCAAATCTCCAGGTTCAAGGGCATCTTCCTACATCGAAAACATGCATGAGAAACCCAGAAGATGGTACACCGTGTGATCGCGAAAGGTTTCTAAAACGCACCTCATTTCTCATCTCCTTGTGCTCGGGTTCACCATTCCAGCCGCTTTACTAGCAATCTCCCTCCTTGGAGAATCAGCACCTTTAACCTCCTGTTCCGTACAGGTTGCAATTTGTCCTGAGGATGAACGGGAAGAGGGGAAAACAATGAGAGACTAGCTCTAGGTGTTGGGACAGGCACAGGTCACTCTATTTTCCCATCAGGAAGAAGAATTAACCACAGGCTCAGCCTGCCGCCCGGGACCAGAATAGGGCCTGAAGCCATCCTGCGCTTTTGCGGCCAGCTCCCAAGAAAGCGAGTTGAAAAATGGAGCTCAGGGGCACTGCAATTCACAAACCTGCAGACTTATAAATTATCACTCTCGTCCACAAATATATTGAGGGAAGGCAACGAAGAGGATTTGAAAGCAAGGAAGAATTGCAGGAAATAGATTTCAGGAGGGAGATTCGAATCGCCTTTAAAGCACAGGAAAAGCGGCAAAACCTCGACAAGATGCCCTTGGCCAAAAAGGGCGTATGCGTTTTTTCCTGAATATATTCAGGAAAAAACGCATACGCCCTTTTTGGCCAACCAAGCAACCTGGAAAGGCAAATCAGCGCTACAAAGAAGTCTCGCTTCCCATCGGTCAAAAGGGCCATGCTGAATAAAGTATCAAAACCAGAAATGCAGGGCAGGCCATGAGGAAACGGGAGCCTTGCTACGATGATGGGAGGGATGTAAATTGCCAACAGCCACTCTGAAGAAGTGTACGGTGTGTCCTGAAACATCTAAAAAACTCAGCTTAGAGAGCATAGGGCACTTCCACTCATGGGCCTATAAAGTGGGAAAATTAAAAACCAGCAAGACACAGGCACCCCAAAGTTTAGGCCTGCTCTGTTGAAAAGAACCTCCAACATCGTTACACCTTAAATATCCCAGGAAAGAGAAAAATGGATAAAGAAGTTGTGGTCCTTATGTACAATGGAATATCACTCAGCCATGAAATCAACGTCATAAGGCTAGTAGCAGCATGATGAGTGGATTTAGGTACGACGATTCTAAGTGAAATAAGTCACACAGAAAAAGACACTTATCATAAGATATCACTTATAGAGGGAATGAAAAAACCGCTACCCTTGAACTGAATTACAAAACAGAACAGAGTCACACGTTTAGAAAACACACTATGGCTGCTTAACGGGAAAGGTGAGGTGGGGTGATGCATAAAACAAGGGTTTCAAATTAGCTCAGATACCGTTCCATAAACCCAATATGTACTAGACAAGACCTACTCCTTGCTCAGTGAATTGGACTCAAAACCCCCTATTCACGGCCCAAGAATATATCTGACTAGTAAGAATCTTAAAACCTATGTATTGATATCTCTCTGTAAGTGAGTCAAGTGGGTGTGAAGTGACATAAACACAGCAGTGAAAAGCAGCTAAACCCCATTATAAACATCAATTACTTTTAAAAACCTGTGCAAAAAAGACAGTAAAAGAGAGAGAAATTCTTACAAAATTCGTTTAGGGGCAGTTATGCTACCTGGATTGACCATATCTAGACCCACAGCTGATTGAGACATAAGGGTGGACACTCTTGGGGCTGAGAGGTTTGGTGAGGTTGGGTGAGGAAACGCAGACCCTTTAAAGTAATACTGCGTGGTACCCATCCCATGGGTTCCAAATCTCCAGGTTCAAGGGCATCTTCCTACATCGAAAACATGCATGAGAAACCCAGAAGATGGTACACCGTGTGATCGCGAAAGGTTTCTAAAACGCACCTCATTTCTCATCTCCTTGTGCTCGGGTTCGCCATTCCAGCTGCTTTACTAGCAATCTCCCTCCTTGGAGAATCAGCACCTTTAACCTCCTGTTCCGTACAGGTTGCAATTTGTCCTGAGGATGAACGGGAAGAGGGGAAAACAATGAGAGACTAGCTCTAGGTGTTGGGACAGGCACAGGTCACTCTATTTTCCCATCAGGAAGAAGAATTAACCACAGGCTCAGCCTGCCGCCCGGGACCAGAATAGGGCCTGAAGCCATCCTGCGCTTTTGCGGCCAGCTCCCAAGAAAGCGAGTTGAAAAATGGAGCTCAGGGGCACTGCAATTCACAAACCTGCAGACTTATAAATGATCACTCTCGTCCACAAATATATTGAGGGAAGGCAACCAAGAGGATTTGAAA
This sequence comes from Balaenoptera physalus, assembly GCF_965194825.1. NCBI lineage: Eukaryota > Metazoa > Chordata > Mammalia > Artiodactyla > Balaenopteridae > Balaenoptera > Balaenoptera physalus. Next base: position 95,101,336 of record NC_138883.1, on the reverse strand, counting down.
GCAAGGCAGAATTGCAGGAAACAGATTTCAGGAGGGAGATTCAAATCGCCTTTAAAGCACAGGAAAAGCGGCAAAACCTCGACAAGATGCCCTTGGCCAAAAAGGGCGTATGCGTTTTTTCCTGAATATATTCAGGAAAAAACGCATACGCCCTTTTTGGCCAACCAAGCAACCTGGAAAGGCAAATCAGCGCTACAAAGAAGTCTCGCTTCCCATCGGTCAAAAGGGCCATGCTGAATAAAGTGTCAAAACCAGAAATGCAGGGCAGGCCATGAGGAAACGGGAGCCTTGTTACGATGATGGGCGGGATGTAAATTGCCAACAGCCACTTTGGAGAAGTGTACGGTGTGTCCTTAAACATCTAAAAAACTCAGCTTAGAGAGCATAGGGCAGTTCCACTCATGGGCGTATAAATTGGGAAAATTAAAAACCAGCAAGACACAGGCACCCCAACGTTTAGGGCTGCTCTGTTGACAAGAACCTCCACTTCGTTACACCTTAAATATCTCAGGAAAGAGAAAAATGGATAAAGAAGTTGTGGTCCTTATGTACAATGGAATATCACTCAGCCATGAAATCAACGTCATAAGGCTAGTAGCAGCATGATGAGTGGCTTTGGGTACGACGATTCTAAATGAAATAAGTCACACAGAAAAAGACACTTATCATAAGATATCACTTATAGAGGGAATGTAAAAACGGCTACCCTTGAACTGAATTACAAAACAGAACAGAGTCACACGTTTGGAAAACACACTATGGCTGCTTAAGGGGAAAGGTGAGGTGGGGTGATGCATGAAACAAGGGTTTCAAATTAGCTCAGATACCGTTCCATAAACCCAATATGTAATAGACAAGACCTACTCCTTGCTCAGTGAATTGGACTCGACACCCCCTATTCACGGCCCAAGAATATACCTGACTAGTAAGAATCTTAAAACCTATGTATTGATATCTCTCTGTAAGTGAGTCAAGTGGGTGTAAAGTGACATAAACACAGCAGTGAAAAGCAGCTAAACCCCATTATAAAAATCAATTACTTTTAAAATCCTGGGAAACAAAGACAGTGAAAGAGAGAGAAATTCTTACAAAATTCGTTCAGGGGCTGTGATGCCACCTGGATTGACCATGTATAGACCCACAGCTGATTGAGACATAAGGGTGGACACTCTTGGGGCTGGCAGGTTTGGTGAGGTTGGGTGAGCAAACGCAGACCCTTTAAAGTAATACTGCGTGGTACCCATCCCATGGGTCCCAAATCTCCAGTTTCAAGGGCATCTTCCTACATCGAAAACATGCATGAGAAACCCAGAAGATGGTACACCGTGTGATCGGGAAAGGTTTCTAAAACACACCTCATTTCTCATCTCCTTGTGCTCGGGTTCGCCATTCCAGCCGCTTTACTAGCAATCTCCCTCCTTGGAGAATCAGCACCTTTAACCTCCTGTTCCGTACAGGTTGCAATTTGTCCTGAGGATGAACGGGAAGAGGGGAAAACAATGAGAGACTAGCTCTAGGTGTTGGGACAGGCACAGGTCACTCTATTTTCCCATCAGGAAGAAGAATTAACCACAGGCTCAGCCTGCCGCCCGGGACCAGAATAGGGCCTGAAGCAATCCTGCGCTTTTGCGGCCAGCTCCCAAGAAAGCGAGTTGAAAAATGGAGCTCAGGGGCACTGCAATTCACAAACCTGCAGACTTATAAATGATCACTCTCGTCCACAAATATATTGAGGGAAGGCAACCAAGAGGATTTGAAAGCAAGGCAGAATTGCAGGAAACAGATTTCAGGAGGGAGATTCGAATCGCCTTTAAAGCACAGGAAAAGCGGCAAAACCTCGACAAGATGCCCTTGGCCAAAAAGGGCGTATGCGTTTTTTCCTGAATATATTCAGGAAAAAACGCATACGCCCTTTTTGGCCAACCAAGCAACCTGGAAAGGCAAATCAGCGCTACAAAGAAGTCTCGCTTCCCATCGGTCAAAAGGGCCATGCTGAATAAAGTGTCAAAACCAGAAATGCAGGACAGGCCATGAGGAAACGGGAGCCTTGCTACGATGATGGGCGGAATGTAAATTGCCAACAGCCACTTTGGAGAAGTGTACGGTGTGTCCTGAAACATCTAAAAAACTCAGCTTAGAGAGCATAGGGCACTTCCACTCATGGGCCTATAAAGTGGGAAAATTAAAAACCAGCAAGACACAGGCACCCCAAAGTTTAGGCCTGCTCTGTTGAAAAGAACCTCCAACATCGTTACACCTTAAATATCCCAGGAAAGAGAAAAATGGATAAAGAAGTTGTGGTCCTTATGTACAATGGAATATCACTCAGCCATGAAATCAACGTCCTAAGGCTAGTAGCAGCATGATGAGTGGATTTAGGTACGACGATTCTAAGTGAAATAAGTCACACAGAAAAAGACACTTATCATAAGATATCACTTATAGAGGGAATGAAAAAACCGCTACCCTTGAACTGAATTACAAAACAGAACAGAGTCACACGTTTAGAAAACACACTATGGCTGCTTAACGGGAAAGGTGAGGTGGGGTGATGCATAAAACAAGGGTTTCAAATTAGCTCAAATACCGTTCCATAAACCCAATATGTACTAGACAAGACCTACTCCTTGCTCAGTGAATTGGACTCAAAACCCCCTATTCACGGCCCAAGAATATATCTGACTAGTAAGAATCTTAAAACCTATGTATTGATATCTCTCTGTAAGTGAGTCAAGTGGGTGTGAAGTGACATAAACACAGCAGTGAAAAGCAGCTAAACCCCATTATAAACATCAATTACTTTTAAAAACCTGTGCAAAAAAGACAGTGAAAGAGAGAGAAATTCTTACAAAATTCGTTTAGGGGCAGTTATGCTACCTGGATTGACCATATCTAGACCCACAGCTGATTGAGACATAAGGGTGGACACTCTTGGGGCTGAGAGGTTTGGTGAGGTTGGGTGAGGAAACGCAGACCCTTTAAAGTAATAC